>NW_023276807.1:55656241-55965616 GCF_003668045.3 Cricetulus griseus | reverse complement strand
ACTTTTAATTTTTAACACTCTTAACCAATTGGGAAATGTAAATTAAAACTACTCTGAGATTTCAACATATTTTAATAAGAATAGCTACAATTTAAAAAATGATGACAAATGCTGGCATGGATGCAGGAAAATGGAAATACTTATTCATTGTTGGGGTTGCAAACTGGTGCAGCCTTTTTGGAAGTCAGTGTGCAGGTAAAAAAAAAAACAATAAACATGATCCAGCTACACCACTCTTGGGCATAAACCCAAAGGACTCTATATCTACTATAGAAATAATTGTTCATCCATGTTCACTGTCTATTCACAATAGCTAGGGATTGTAAATAGCCTGCATGTCCACTAATAGATTAGTAGATAGTGAAAATGTGGTATAATTATACAATCAATATTACTCAGCTATAAAAAAATGGAATGGAATTCATGGGTAGATGGATGGAGGTGGAAACAACCATTCTGAATGGGGTAACCCTGACTCAAAAAGACAAGCATCACATGTTTTCTCTCATTCATAGATGTTAGCTTTGAATCTTTAGCTATGTGTGCTTCATTGGACACACCCAAAGAGGTTAGAAAATTAGCAAGAGGATTTCAAGGCTGGAGAGATAGAATGCAGTGGTATAAAATGTTAATGCCTATTAATGGAATAGGAAGTGTTATTAGGGTCACTGATGGGAGGGCAGAGAAGAGGAAAAATAAAGGGAGGGATAAATAACTCTAAAGACTCTTGGAAAAAGCCATGCAAGCGTACCTACTACTGTAGATGCTTCCTACAGTGTGTGTGTGTGTGTGTGTGTGTGTGTGTAAGGAATTACAATGTAGTTATCGCATAATGGAACAACAATGACCCTACTGGATACCACATACTAACATTCTTGGCTCAGTTCGTCCAGTTCATTCATATTGACACTGCCTATAATCCTTTCTTTATATGTGACACAATTTTTTTCCTGAGAGTTGGAGATGGCTTATTTTCATATCTGTTGAGAGGAGTCCCAGATACTAACAACACTTATTGATAACTGTGTTGGGCTAGGCTGATACTAAAAATTTTACTGTTCAACCATTTAAGCATCTCAGTATAGATGAAATATAAAAATTATGAGAGCCTACTAAAAATTATCTGTATTCCCTATTGGTCACTTCTCTTTTCCTTAAATTTTCTCCTTTTTCTTTTCCTTTCTCTTTTCTTCATGTCACCTGTAGATTACACATGTGACAAATCAACTCTTTGGTTGGATAACAATTAATGTGGTCCCAAGGAAACATTTGTTGGAAAGATCAACAAGAAAAAGAACTCATTAGAATAAGAATGGGAATTCTGTTTCTAGTGTATTGCTATGGGATACAGAGTACTAGGTTCTGGAGTTGTTATATCCGCAAGTAGTGTAACTATATGTATAAAAACATAGAACTCTTACTTACTATGAAGAATGGGCCATTTCTTTGAGCCCAGAAAATAAGCACTTTCTCCCACACATTCAGAATCCTGTCTGTCTTAGAAACTTAATTAATGTACTAAGTGTAAGAATGTGGCAACCAGGGAAAAGTAAAAGTTTTCTTTTTTAATGAAAATCAGGAACTGAATAGATGACTCCATCTATACAGTGCTCGCTTTGTGAACATGAACCTCTCAGTTTGGTCTTCAGTACCACATTAAAAAAATGAGAAGAATGGGTCCTGTAACCATAGTTCTGGTGAGGTGGACACAGGAGGATTTCTGGTTCTCACTGCTCAGAAAGACTGACCTTATGGATGAGCCTCAAACCAGCACTTATATCCTGTGGAACAAAACTCTACATTATCTCTGGCCTCCACATGTGTGCAAACCCTAATGCAAGCACACTCTCATTCATATGTACAGAAACACACCTACAGATGCATATACACATGCATGCCCCCACATGAATACATATATACATACATACAAAATAAAAATAAAATTATTTATGAAGGGGACATCTTCTGGGCATAGAGTTGCTTCTCTTGCATCAAGAAATAATAGCGGTAATGATACTAATAGTAACCATAGTGATAGTATAACTATAAACTCTTGGTTATTTGCACATACTAAGCTATTTTAAAACATCGATATTTCCATTGAAACCAACATTGGTGACTTTTATCATGCTCATCCTGCAACTTAAAAAAGTTAAATATGCACAAAGGTTCATTAATTTGTCCAAAGTCATGCATAAGAAAGAAGTGGCAGAGCTGCTTGTGATTCAAACTCAACCAGTCAATAACTCATCGGTGTTACACTTAGAAGAATCAGGGAACAAGTAAAAAGTGAACACTTTCCTATTGGTCTCATGAACCCATATGAGCTTTGTCTGAAGTAGAAGCTGCTCCACCACACTCACAAAAAGTTCTCCATTGCTATTCTACAACTGTAGCCTCAGAGGGTATGCCTGTTCAAGTTTATGGGATCCAGATTGTCTATATACTGAATTCTGTCCTTATGTAACTATATGGTAAATGCCAATTTACTATTAGAAACACCTCCTTCACTCACTGAAGGTTACAAAGAATAGTTTCCAATGGGATGCCAGTTATGTGTGAAGCTAAGAGAGTCAAGTATTCATGTCGGGGAAATTAGGCTATATAGTATTGTGCTGTGGCTGATGTTCTGCACCTCACAGCTGAAATTGCAAGACTTTGGGTTAAACCCCTTCTCCTGGTAGATGTGTAGTATTTGAGTTCCTGTTCTAAACACCATCTGACTCCTGTTTATTTAGATCATGAATATGGAACTATCTTGAGAGGAAAGAAATGTGGAAAGACATCTGCAGATGACTATGGCAATATTTGAGGTCATGCTTCTTCAGCTTTAATGTACCTGTGCATCATCTGTGGATCTTATTAATATGCACAGATTCTGACTTCACAGGTGTGGCGGATTGCAAATACCACCCCGTTCTTTATATCCCCTTGTACCTGTGTGCTTTTCAGAATGACCTTGACGTCCTTCTTTATGGGGAATAAACTCTTTTTGTCATCTACTTCACTTTTTAATGTTCTGTGACTAACTGTGACCCATAGAAGAGGTTGAATTCTTGTCTAATTATGACACGTTTGGGCCATTTCCTCTTTTGTAATTTTATAGTTATTGTGTGTTAAGTTGAAGATAGACTGATGGAGAATAAGAGACTACATAAAGCATGATTCATGTATAGAAGCAGAACATCCTAGTACACCTGATGTGAACTGTAGAAGATGCATTGCAGAAGCCAGGCAAGGTTAAAGGTTAGAGGATCCTCCAATCCTTTCTTTAACAGTGAAAAATTGCTAGCATCATAACACACTTGGTTTGTGGTAGTTAACTGATACAGTAGGACTGAAGTAGGAGCTGGTATTTCCCATCTCTAAGGTCTGAAGTGAAGCTAATGTGTCTGTTTGTGGGCAATCCTGAGAGTTAAGTCTCTGGGACACAGGGTGGAAACTAGACAGCCCACGAACCAAATTTCATATGTTGACTGGTTTTGTATGACTATACTTGGAATAATAGTTTTTATACTCTCAGAGGGATGAGATGGGGGAGGAATGAGGCAAAGAAAAGAGGAGGGACTCTTATGAAAGCATGTTCTTGATTGAAGAGTGATGGAGAAGCACTTGGTCTACTATGGGCAGTGCTGTTTCAGGTCAGGTGGCCTGAGGGTACATAAGAAAACAAGTTGCACTAATCAGTAGGCAATGTGCTTCCATTGTCTCTGCTTCAGTGACTGCCTCTAGGTTCTTGCCTGGATTCCTGCCCTGACTCCCCTCAATGGTGGTCTGTGATCTGGAATTGGAAGACAAATAAAGTCCTTCCTCTTCAAGTCAGTTTTGATCAAGGTCTTTATCACAGCAAACAGCAAAGTAAAACAAGTACATAGTCTGATAGTCTGAAAAACACCCACATACTATTGGAAACTGAAGAGAAAGAGTTTATCCTACTCTGTTCTTGTGTGGATGAAGGATCTTTTACCCTATAAGACAAGAATAGACTTTTAATCTTTAAATAGACTCTGGTTTGTATATTCCATTTTACATATCATGAACATGTGAGCTTGCTCAATGAATTTTAGATGTCAGAGCATATGAGTGGTCAATCAGTCCAAACAGCAGTGAATGAGTGGAATGGATTTCCCAGACTGAAATTCTGCAAGACAGTTTCTCTCTCCAAACCCTTATGTTGAGAGAAATGGGAAGCAGTTTCTTCAATGACATCTGCACAGCAGTACTCCAACCCCCTTTATGTCCCAAAGGGCACAATGGGAAGAACTATCCTAAGAAGTTGAGTGCGTCTAAAGTGGCCCTCCTATTAGATTTTAATATTTCCTTGAAATATTTCCCAAAGCCTCCTCTCCTATTATGAAATGCTGTCTATAGTGTTAGAGCTATAGGAGAGGTAAAGGCCAGATCAGAAATCAAGTGAAGGAGTGTCTCCTCACTGCATAAAACAGCAAAGGAGTTGAGGCACACAGTGGTAAATTTTGAAGTGTGTGTGAATGTTCACACACACACACACACAGACACACATGTATGCACATACACACACTTGCATACATACACTTATGCACGCGCGCGGGCGCGCGTGCACACACACACACACACACACACACACACACACACACACACACACACACACACACACACAGTAGTTCTTTAATCTTCTCAGCTGATTGGGTTCCATAGCTCCCTACAGGGAACCCAAACCACAAATCCTCAAGTCTCTTTACTTTTTTTAAATGGCATAGTGTTTGTATATAACCCAAACACATTTTTCCATTTACTTTAAGTCACTTACAGATTGCTTTTAATGTATAATGCAATGTAATACAGTAGTACCATATTTAGAGAATTATTTTAGAATAAAATTATACATATGTAGTACAGTAACCTTATTTTTTCCTAAATAAGTTCTATGTACAGTTGGATAAATTGACCAATGCAGAACCTGTGAGTACAGAGTGCCAACTCACACAGTTTTCCATACATGCGAAGTCTGGAAAACTGAAACTCTGACTCAATGCTCAGCAAATGTTCTCATTAAAACAAATTCACATAAGCACCATGGAAGAAGAAGGTGGCTTAAAATAAGAAGCTGCATCAACTCCCCTCACCTACACAAGGGAGTCACCTTGGCTCCTGCCTCCCAGGCTTGCATAAGTTTTAATTGTGTACACTCTTATCACCTCCCTGCCTCCCAGACATTCTAGTGGATGTCACTAAATCCTTGCTTTCCTCATCCTTGTGCTGTGAAAATACACTGTATTTTCCCTGAGCCTTGAGAAATTGCCTTTTTAAAAGCAGCGTTAAAAGCTTTGGTCTGTCCTTAGATAATGCCTAAATAATCATCTGCTTCTTGACCATGAGGTTGTCATCCCTGAATGGTGTAGCACAGGACTGCCCCACCTGGCTCTTTCTTGGGCTGTTTAGTGAGTATGAAGTGGGTTGCTCATAATATCTCCCCATCCTGTCCCAAGCTGGCTTGTCAACAATCACAGAATACTAAACATTGATACTAGTCTTCCCTGTTTAATTGGCTTGGGTGACCTATAAGTCAGTAACATCATTACATTGGATAAAAGATGGATAGTGCCTATACTCCTTACTGTGGAGGAATGTCTTCTCCCTCAGAAAAAGTACCCAGAGAAAATTCATTAGTGAGCATGCTTGTCAGGAGAGGGGAGCAAAGGGATCATGATGTGGAGCACTCTAGTCCCCATGGAAACAAGCATCATAACATGACCATCTTCTTTGGCTCTGTGCTTTTAGAGAATTTCATTCCTAACACAGCTTCAAAATTCTCTGGGAGGAAATCTGGAACTAATTTATGTACATTGTGGGCTTCTTCAGTTCTCCAAAGTTCAAAGCAAGCTGAGCAAAGCAGAAGCACAGATTAAGCATTTGGTGAAGCATGGGGGTAAATATGAATCTGTCTCTCCTCCCGGAGCAACGATTTCTTACTGTATGGAAGGCTAAATCAAGCATAAGTCTGAGATTCTGGACTTGAAAATCTGATCGTCTGGCAGCTTTCCCACTCTTATTTGGGTCTCTGCCACTTGCCTCCCACCACTACAGTTAAGAGCACCAGGTCCCTTCCTAGCATGTGATTTTCACCAGTCATTTCCCTCCAGTTGAGAACATCTCTTACCATTCATTTCTATTTCAAAGTTCTGTCTCATCAGCATCATAGATTTAACACATGGACCTTTAAAAAGTCCAAATGCTTATAGAAATATGCTTATACCTATGGAAATGTAAGAAAATATACCATTGTCTCTGTTTTTCACAGTCTTGCTGCCCATAGCCAAAGCTATTCTCAGCAATTTGTGTATATCCTCACAACATCTCTGCCTATGTAATCACAGGCACGCATGAGCGTGTGTGTGTGTGTGTGTGCGCGCGCGCGCGCGCACACACACACACACACACAGAGAGAGAGAGAGAGAGAGAGAGAGAGAGAGAGAGAGAGAAGAGACAACAGACACACACAACACACACAACACACACACACACACACACACACACACACACACAAACACTCATACCCCACATCATGCATGGTGGCTCTCCTTAGTCAATTGGATAACTTACCCCTGGAGCCCTGGCTGGGCAATCCATCGAAATTTGTGAACGCCTGGTTCTGTGAGAGATTTTTTTCCTCTAAAAATAAAGGGGAGAACAATGGAGAAAAACACTAGACATAAACCTCTGGTTTTAATTTGCCTATGCACACACATACACATGTAAATATCTACAAAGACTCCATGCTTCCCAACACATAGATGCACAGATACAAAAACAAGAGAATCCTGTGCCATACATTTATTTTACTCCATAAAGTAAAAATACTATACCAAGATACAAGAGACCTATTGCATTCTTTCCCAGTATTGTGAGCATCACATAATGTATTTAAAATGTGTTTTCCTTAATTTTAAAATAAATTAAATGGTCATTCTAAAATATTGCAAAAATAAGAAAAGGATTAAAATATGAATTAGCTATGTCTTTTCCCTCTTAATATTCTTAATTCAAATTTTCAGAAATTAATAATGTCAATATTATCTTTTAAAATTGCTGTTGGTAAAGATATACACACGGTGTGATTAAACTAACAGAAAATGACATGTAATCCTACTTCATTAAATGTATCACCTAAAGAAAAATTTGAGTAAAGAGTAAAGACCAAATAAATCACCTTCACATTTCTATTTTTACAAAAAAAAGCCTTTTATATCCTAGGGAAGCTGGAATATCAAAATTCTCACCAACTTCATCTGAAGGTACAGCCAGCCTACTGGCTGTGACATGTGCCAGCTCATAGTCTGCAGAAGACTAATCTTCTAGAAATGAAGTGATTCTGTATGTTGAAGGTGTTTCACATCTGTGTGCATTTACTGTTCTGAAATTACGGCTTCTAAGTCCTAGGACCCTGGAACTGCTTCCCAAGCCCCAGGTCATACTTTTAGCCATCTATTTTCTTGGATTTTTCTCCCAGTATTCCAATCTTAAAAACAACACAGTTTCTAGAAATTCTAAGGGATTTTTTTTTGCTTTCAGAGTGAATATTTTAGTAAAAAATTCTAGAAACAAAATCTTTTTTGTAAACACTTTGATGAAATTAAATGTTTTTGTGAAATGTCTATCAGAATTGAATGATATATTTTCTTTTTTAAGGAATTTCTTTTTCAAGTCTAGATTCACTGCACTATCAATTTCAAATGGTTTTGCATGTAAGTATTTCTCCTCCTACTGAGTTTTATGATGAAACTCTCAAGCAACTAATGAGAATCCTTCTGTATAATAAGTTGCACACAGGAACCTGAAAATCTGAAGAAGGGAATTTTATGACTTAGCTATTAGGAAAACATCATAGCATTATATTAATTAGTAAATAATACATAATTGAATCATGACATTATAGTATTATATTAATTACATTATTATAACTTTCTCATCTTCAGAATTATAAAAACTATTGAAAATGTGATACAGTAAAAGTATCTGTCATAGAAATTTAAATATTAATTTGGTTTTGTAGTTATTTCCTGTTTGACCACAGGTTGGATCAATCTTACATTTCACAGAAACAGCAAAGAATCTGTGAAATGAAGAATGAATAAAGAAATGGGATAGATCCACACTCTTTGCCTATTTATTAGTCATCCACTAAAATGCATAGAATCATGTTAATTTGTGACAACATAGATAGAGCATGAGGACCCAACAATAAACAAAGTAAACCAAGCACATAGAGACAAGAGCCTCATGACCACAATTTACATTTCCATACTTATCTCACTGAGAGGAGATTGGCAGTTTCCAGAACTAAGGAGCTAGCAGAGATGCAGGGATGGGGAAAGGCTGATAATTTGGAACTGAGTAGTCAGTTAGAAGCAGCAAAAGCTAGAGCCCTGGTGTGCCAGTGCATAGTAGGTTGACTACAGGAGCAGTGATGAGTGTTTTAAGAATCTAGAAGACAGAATTTGGGATTTTTCACCATAAAAATTACATATGTTTTAGAACATGGGTCTGTGTAAACTGACTTAAGGAATTCATGAATGTATCAAAATATCCCACTGTACCCAATGAATAATTTTTAAATAAATGCAATTAATAAAATAAAAATAAATCAAATTATCATTTCATGAAGTTATTTAGGAAAGGCTATTAGTCAAAGTGCAACCCAGTTGCAGCAGGAAGACCCCAGGATTTTGGAGGTTGTCTGTAACTAGAGACAACAGCTGTCAAGAACAGCAACAGCACAGGACTTGAGCAGTTCTGAGCTTGGGAGACGATCTGTGTGGGTTGTACAGGGTGGAGCCAGAGAAATGACCCAGACACTCTGAAGGCACCCAGAAGATGGTGAATGAATCCAAGACATTGGATAGTAAGTTATTTACACTATAGGAATTTGGTTTTGATTTGATTGTGACGGTACCCTGGTTCTTCCATCGTGGAATAAGAACGTATTTTATTAATGTTTTATTTTACCAGCACCCACAGTTATGAGATATATTAGAGGGTGTATGGATGCTTTAAGGAGACTGAACTTTTAAATTGTGAATTTTTAAAGGCTATGTGACTTCTAAAATTTGTAATAGTTTAATATTGTACTAATAATATATGATCTTGAGAACAAAAATAATGGAAAGGCTTTGATTTGATAAGTGATATGTTTGTATGACAAGTTGACATGTTAGGACATAACATAGAGGGATTCACCAGTAGATTTTCATCTTATTGACTGAAGGTTGGCCCTGGCAATTTGTAACAATTCAGACAAATCTTATTTGCAAGAATTTGGATACTAAAACCCACTTTGAATATTAACCATGCAGGGACTATTTTAGGAAAAATTAAAAATATGTTTAAGAAGACAAACAACATTTCTGTACATAACTTAATTAGATCTAAATATAAGCATCACACTATATGCAAAAAATAAAATGTTACTCCGATAGTCTAGAGCTGGATGCCAATGGCCACAATTCATCATTTTTGAGTATGTGAATGTAAGTTAAATAAACCTAAATGCAGGTGAAACTGTTCTGTAGTTTAAATAGTTCAGTAATTTAAATCAATTTCCCTTATTAGTGCAAATTAGTTTTGCAAGTAAATATGATTTTATGCCTCCCTACAATACACATAAGCACCACAACACAGCAGTCTCAGGGTAAATTGCTGATCACAGTTATATAATGTGGTCCCAGTGTTGTAAGGACTTTCAAGGAACATGGCAAGGACACAGATTGTTACAGGTGCTTTTCACTAGCTTCCTGTTAGGCTTCAGCTTTCTTGTGTTCTTTATACTTCTTCTCTCTCCAACACTTATTTATACATCTTCATGGAGACAAATGACTACACTACTTCCTGCCACTCCTACAAAATGTGTTTGGGGAAAAATTCTCATCCCCTAGTGTATTAATCAGCTTTCCATCGCAATCACAAAGTATCTAGAGGAATTAATCTATAGAAAAGAAAAGGCAGATTTTTTGCCTCATTCTTCTGTAGGTTGCAGGCATAGTTAAGGGAGTTCCATTGCTTGGTTCTGTGAATCATTAGGTCACAGTGGGAACATGTGGAGAGATAATGTAAGTGCCTGACAAACCAGGTGCCAAAGAGGCTGAGGAAAAGACTGAGTTGCTGCAGTTATCTTTAGGGATATGCCTCCAGGGACCTAAGGACCTCCCATAAGACTCTTCTTCTAAGAGGCCCACAGTAACTCTTAGTATCACCCCTTTCACACACATCACCTCCCAGTATCACCACTTTTATATGTTGAATGGGGGTCATTCTACATCCAAACTGGAGCACTCAGTTTGGAACACAAGTAATAAAAATAATTAATATTTATCAGGTGTGGCATACTGTTTCAACACCTTAATCAACTAATTTAATCATGAGAATCCTATGCAGTTACCATCATATTAGTTGAGGTATATGGTGAAACAACAGATAATTTAGAGAAGTCACTTTCAAATAAAGCCAGAATCAGCTTAGAACCAAAGTGGTCCAGCTCAAGAAGCTGCATTTTTATAGATTACCTTCATCCTTCTTCTAAATATCATTCCCAAGTATGACACATTCATTTAGAAAGGAGGTCACAATAATCCATTTTATGCAACAGTTATGTATGATCAGAGGTGTAAAGGTTCTTGATCAAATATTCTCAGTATCTCAAATGATGCTGTTTAGAAATGAGATTGGAATTTGAATTGCTGGGCTCTGTAAAACAGAGGCACTTTTCAATGTGGGAGGGACTCATCCAAGTCAATAGAAGTCTAAACAGAACAAAAGGATGGACCAAAGAGAGCTCTTCCCGCTGCTTGATGATTCTTGAGACAATTTCAAGTTCTGTTACATTTAAGATCTGAAACCAACACCATAAGCTCTCCTGACCTCCAGGCTGCAGATTTCTGAGCTTCCCTGGCTCCAAAGATCATGCAGCTGATTCTTAATACATGCATATTCGTAAGTATCCATGTATCTATATACAGGTAGCATCATATACCATATAAGACTTATATGTATATGTTTAAATAGTTCTTCATATAAATCCATAGACCCAGAGAGACTACAAAACAAGGAAGGCCCAAAGAGGGATGCATGTATTTCTCTTGGAAGTGGAAATAGAAGAGATCTCCTGGGTAAACTTGGGGTAAAGGCAGGAAGGGCCTGGCGGGGGGGGGGGAGTTATAAAGAGACACATATATGCATTTGCATACATATATACGTGAATGAATAACTTTATATCTACCCCATTGATTTTGTTTCTCTGAAGATCTTTGATTAAAACAAGGATGCATGGTGCTTGAGAGATGGCACAGTGGCTACAATGACCTTTTACTCTTGTAGAGGATATAGGCTCAATTCTGAGCACCTCCATCGTAGTTCATGATCATCTGTTATTCCAGTTTCTGCTCACCTCACATGGTTTTCTAAACTCAAGCCCGGGCATTCATGAGCTACACACACACACACACACACACACACACACACACACACACACACACACACACACACACGAACACACAGACACATAAAATAAATTCACTTAACTGAGTATTAGTTTTCCAAGTTTTAAATTATATAGTAATGCATATAGTAAAACTACAAGCTTTTTAAAAATAAATTGAACCACATTATTAGTGCCATTTATGTTGAATCATCCCTACTTTGCTGGGATGAAACCTACATGATACTGGTGGATGATAATTTTTTATGTGTACCTAGATTTGGTTTGTAAGTATTTTATTGAGAATTAAAATATCTATATTTATAAAGGAAATTGGTCTGTAACTCTTTTTCCTTCTTTGGTCTTTATATGGTTTGGGTATCAGGGGATGGATTGGTTAATGTTCCTTCTATTTTTCTATAATTTGAAGAGTTTTGCACTAACTCTTTTTTGAATGTCTGGTAGAATTCTGCACTAAAACCATTTAGTCCTGGGCGTTTTGTTTGTTTGTTTGTTTGAGTGGGGGGTCATTTAGTAACTGCTCCTGTTTCATAAGAGGATATAAGTGTGTCTAAATTGCTTATCTACTCTTAATTTAAATTTGGTAAGTGGTTTGTATCAAGAAAATTATTTATCCCCCTTGAGATGTTCCAATTTAGTAGTATACAGTTTTTAAAAGTATGTCTTTGTGATTATCTGGATTTCCTTAGTGTCTGTTCTTATTTCCTCTTTTTCATCTCTAGTCTTATTAATTTGGATATTCTCTCTCCACCTGTTAGTTCATTTGGCTAAGAGTTTGTCAATCTTACTGATTTCCTCAAGGAGCCAACCCATTGTTTCACTGATTCATTGTTTTTGTTTGTTTGCTTGCTTGCTTTCTTGTTTCTATCTTATTGACTTCAGCTCTGAGTTTGATTCCTTCTTGTTGGCTACTCAATTTGGGGTGTGATTTTTCTTCTTTTTAGGTGTGCTGTTAAGTTACTAGTATTAGATTTTTCCAATTTTTTATGTATGCACTTAGTGCTGTGAACTTGCCTCTTAAAACCACTTTGTGGTTTTTAAATTTACATGTGTTATGTATTCATTTTCATTCAGTAAAAATGGCCATCCTACCAAAAACAATATACAGATTCAATGCAAGCACCATCAAAATCCCAGAACAGTTCTTTACAAATATTGGAAGGGCGATTTCCAGCTTCATATGGGGACACAAAAAAACTAGGATAGCAAAAAAAAAAAAAAACCTGAAAAAAATCCTGAATAATAAAGTAATTGCTGGAGGTATCAGCATTCATTCCTAACCTCAAATTATACTATACAGAGTTATAGTAATAAAAGCAGCATGGTATTGGCACAAACCCAAACATGTTGATCTAGAATTTAGTTGAAGACTGAGAAATAAAGTCATAGATCTATGGACACCTGTTTTTTATGAAGAACCCAGAAATATACACTGGAAAAAAGACAACATCTTCAACAAAATTGTTCTAATCAAACTGGATGTCTGCTTCTGGAAGAATCTAAATAGATCCATAGTTATCACAAAACTCAACTGCAAATGGATCAAAGACTTCAACATAAAATGAGATACTCTGAAACTAATAGAAGAGAAATTAAGGATAGCCTTGAACTTGTCAGCACAAGAAAGACATTCTGAACACCATTAGCACAGGCATGTTCATCAACAATTCATAAATGGGACCTCATGAAACCAAAAAGCTTCGGTATAGAAAAAGACACTGTTGTTCTGTCAGAATGAGATAAAACGAATCTCAAATAAAGAAATGTTCATTGTCACTAGTCACCAGGGGGAATGCAAATCAAACTTCTTTGAGATTCATTTTATACCCACAAGAATGGTTAAGATCAATAAAACAAATGAAAAGCCCATATTGGTGAGGTTGTGGAGTAGGAACAGCACTTCTCCATTGCTGGTGGGACTGCAATATTGTATAGCCACTATGGAAACAGTGCAATAGTTCCTTTGGAAGACAGAAAAACACTCTACCTCAGGTTCTAGCTGTACTATTCTTGGGCATTTTACCTATAGGATGCTTCATCCTGCCACAGAGACATGCTCAACCATGTTCATTGTGTTTATTCACAATTGTCAGATGTTGGATACAACCTAGATGTCCCTCAACAGATGAATGGATAAAGAATATATATATATATATTATATATATATATATATATATATATATGAAAATTACTCAGAACTTAAGAAAATAAAATTCAAAGGTAAATGGATAGAACTAGAAAAAATTATCCTGAGTGAGATAACCCAGTACAAAAGGACAAATATGATATGTATTCTCTTAAAAGTGAACATTAGCTGTTAAGTCAGTAATGACCAAGCTACATTCTATAGACAGAGGTTAAGTATAAAGTAGGAAATACGGGGAACAGATAGACCTCCCCTAAAATAGGATATATAGATATGGATGAAATGAGAGTGGTTTGAATGGGAAGATTGTGTGGGGAGGGAGAGAGATGAGTAGGAAAGGTACAAAATGCAGGGACAGACAGCAAATTAACGGCCCTTTTAGGGGTCATAGAAGCTTCTCACAATACATACATACAAGAAGGCAATCTAAATGAAATCATCAAATATTGGAGAAGACAGAGTCTCAGCTGGACATTTCTTGTCACCAAAATAAAGCTTCCAGTACCTGGATTATGATATATCTAAGTGAATTGCTGGCCAAAGGGGTATCATGGAAACACTCAAACCCCCAAGCTGTTGCCAAGATTACAAATTGCTATACACAAACTGTCAGCAAGACCCCATTGCTGAAGGCAACACTTACACAACTCATTGAACATGGAGAGTTTAATCTGGAGCTTACATCTAGCCTTTATCCCTAAGTGCCCTATGCCTTTGGTACAAGAAGGTACTATGCAGGTTACCAATGACGAAACATAGAGACAAACCCAACCACAAGCCGTTTGATCTACAATGGTGTCCTGCCTGAAAGATATGCTAATGCAATGATGGTAACAAATCTTGGGAGAGTAAACAACCAATGTCTGATTTGACTTAAGTCCCACTCCACAAGAATGAACCCATACCTGACACTGGTTGGATGACCAAGAACCAGGGAACTAGTATAAAACCAAATAATGCTCTTCTAAAAAACACACACAAACAAAAGATGTAGCAATAAAATGACACCTAATGACATTCTGCTATATCCATAGACTACTGTCTTACTCTACCATCATCAGAGCAGCTTCTTCCTGTAGCCAATGGGAACAAATATAGGGACACACAGCCAGAAATTATGTAGCAAGTGAGAGACCTTAGAACACTCATCCCTAAATGGAATATCTTCCATCAGCTTCCCCTCAGAGTTCAAGGAACCGCTGTTAAAGAGGAGCTGGAAAGAGCTTAAAAACCAAAGGGGATAAAGGATACCAAGGAACCAAGGTCCTAGACAGATCTGTATCATATGGGATTCCAGAGGTGAAGGGAGAAGTGGACACAAGCCCCCATTCTTAACAAGAAGCAGTGAAAATTGTGTTTTTGTCCAAAGAAATCCATTGGGAAAACAAACTGCTCTTAAGGGTATGCTGCATGCCCACCAGTAGATGGCCAATAGAAATTAAACTCAATGGTACCTTTGTAGGTTCCTTGTTTCATTATGTCATGTTAGAGTTTTTCCCTTATTTTATTTCATTTCATTTATTGATTTTTTCTTAACCCTACAGGTACTTTTTTTGGTATATGTTATCACTTCCAGTTTGGTGTTTTCATGTGATTCCAGAGTGTTCAGTGGGTGGGTCTCTGCATTTATATCTGTTTCTTGGGCATTTTCTTGGGCTGGTTTCTTCTGTTTTGTCCTTTTCTGAAGTGGTAGTTTTTGTTTTATCTTATTATTATCCCTTAGAAACCTATTTTTTAATGAGAGACAGAAAGGGGTTGATCTAGATGATAGGGGAGGTGAGGAGGAGTAGAGGGAGGGAGAACCAAAATTAAGATTTGTGAGAAAATAATCTGTTTTTAATAAAAGAAAAGTAAAATAAAATACTAAAAGGCAAAATTGTATGGGAAGATACATAAAAATGAGCATAGGATATATTGTAAAGAATTCATCATATCTCAGAGTCAACTCGGTTATATTTTGGATGTTCTGAGAAATTGTAGCAGCAGTCCAAATAACTTGCAACCATTGCACAGCACCCCTCTCCACACTCTGTCCCCTCTGTTCCCATGATCACTTGGTGTCTAAGCTTCAGTTTGTGTCCCTCCTTAGATTCTGTTTATTTTCTCCTTTTGGTTTATTTTAAAGGCATTAGAACTAACTTTGATTCGCATTTCTATTAGTACGTATCATGCTTGTTGAATTCTCTTTAAAGTTTTCCCTTCCCCATATTAAATGACGTTCTTTTCCAATTCTGATTGTGTGGTTTCATAAATATTAATCTAGGACTGGGCTTAGTTGCTGTCTTAAGCGTTTTGCAGATTGTGGGGAGAAATAACATAGAACTAGTGCCTTTACTGATGCCAAGATTTGCAGCCAGGCATGAGAAGCAACGTGTGTAGCTTTAAGAAGACTGCACACTTGTTTATAAGAGAGCTCTGGGGTTGGAGTCTGCCTTCTGCTCTTAGGAACCCTTAGCAGGTGACAAATATGATAATTGTCTTTGAGTGCATCTGGAAATGGATCTGCAAATGAGGAAAATTGCAAAAATAGAAAAAATAGTTTAATTTTCAATAAAGTTTGCAGCAGGTTAGTTAACAATGTCAGTCACTCATTATTTCAGAGGCAGGGGAGGAAATGCAATTGTGGAATACAACTGTGGACTGTATCGGGATGCTATCATCAAGCCCAGCATGACTTTTATTGTTTGGATAAAGCACAGTGCTATGCTCTGCAGCCTAATCAACTCTGGAGTACAATTCAGTGACTTCTATTCCCAGCTGCTCTTTGTTTAACATGAAAGCCCAGCCACCAGTATTTGAGTTCCAAGCTTGTGACTTTCTGTGTGTTTAAACATTTTTAAAATTACGTGTTCTTTTTAAAGCATAGAACAGAAGCTTAAGGGTGAGCCCCTGGCTATCAACCCCTCTTCTTTATGTAAGGGTTTGATGGATAGAGAGAGGCAGGGCATGTGCTTGAAGGCCAGGTGTAGGTAGACTCACAGGAAAAGGATCACAGTACAGAATCCACTCTCACATCATGTACTGTTCCCTCCTGTTTTGTTTGCAAAGCGCCTGCTATGATTAGACATGAGAGTCCCCTGTAGATTCATGTGTTTGAATACTCAGTCTCCAACTGAGAACACTGTTTTGGGATGTCGTGGGGTCTTCAGGAGTGGTGCCTCACTGGAGGAAATCAGTCTCCAGATTCAGGTCTTATTTGTTACTGGTGAGTCTTACAATAAAAATATAGTGTCTATACACAATAGAATTCTACATGTGTTAGTACATTGTATGCAGATGAAATGGATGTAACAACAAGGGCAGTTGTTCCTTGCTCTCAGGTCATAATAAAATATATGGTAATAATTGAATATTAGAAAATGAACACAGCTCCAGAAAGAAAATGTGATGTGTTCTCTTTTCTTTGTGTATCCCAGCTCCAAATCTTTAGATAAGAGCATAGAACTTGAAATAAGCCCTGAAGCCTTGGAGTCACAGGAGACCAAAAAGGAAAGGATCTCCAGGGAGGGGTAGTAGGACATGGGTGCTGTGAAGGAAGTAATGGGGAAAATGGAGTGAGGAACTTAACAGGGGAAGGCTAGTTTAGAAAAGAGGGCCTAGGAAAGTAGAGACAAATAACACTATGAATATTTGAAAAGCCACAGGGAAACATTATTTAATAAGCTTAGTTAAAATATAAGTATCTCAATGTGAAACACAAAACACTGAAGTTTCTAGAAGAAAACATATGATACCCACTAAAGGTAACAGCATAGGAAAGGACTACCTGGATAGGACATTATTTGGTCAGTAATTGAAGGCCAGAATTGACAAATGCAAATTCAAAAAACTAAAGAGCTTCTATGTGGCAAAGGAAACAATTGAATGAGGAAGAAGTGCACTGAGTAACAGAGGTTCTTTGCCACCTATACATCTTATAGAGGATTAATAGCCACAATATAAAAAGACCACAACAAACAAAGAATCAAGAAAACAAATCACCCAATTAAAAAGTAGGCCATTTATCTGAACAAATAGCTCTTCAAAGAAGAAATAAAAATGGTGAAGAAATATATAGATGAGTTTAAAGTTATACATGATGTGATTATATTCCCCCAGGAGTCATAGATTATCTAATAAAAAAAGCAGTGGTGCCAAATTACTCCCTTTGAGTTGTTGGTCAGGAGAGTCTCTTAGGCTCATCAAGCAACATAGGGTATTGCCATTATCTCTGGTTGCTTCAGAGAATGAGAAGGTAAGACTCTATTGCTGAGAACACACACACACACTTCAGATGCAGGACTTGGAGGAATTAAGCTGAAGCTAGCCTGGAATCCTCATATCAAAAGACTAGCCTTTACAATATCAAAATGTATAAGCTGCTGATAAAGGAAATTAGTAGTCCAAAACAACTTTAAATCCTATGAACTACAACAATGCCCAGGATGACATGATATGCCCCCAGTGGTACAATGGTCAAACTTTAACTTGGAGGTAACCCACATTTGTCTAATTGGACTTAAGGCCCACTCAATAGGAGGGATTTGTGTCTGGTACTGAACACCTAGAGAAATACCTATAGCTTTTCTATATCCTATAGGAAAACCTATTATTTCTCTAAACTAGTATGATTTTTTAATGACATTCTAAACACTTATTCATATAGCCACAGATTAATGTAGCTCTCACCCTCATCAAAGATGGAAAGCAGCAGATGGAAAGCATTGCAGAATGTCACAGCTGTCCAATATGCGACTGTGCTGTGCCTACCACCACATGGTGCATCTACAATGTAACCCTTACACCTTTCGATTAGGGAAAATTTAGGAATATGGGGTAGAAAAATTGTATGAGTCAGAGAACCAGGATGGCTACTGTGAAATAGCATCTTCTAGATAGGGTAGGGAAGCTGCTTCCAGTGAAATCTCAACAATATGATTTCCTAAGCAGGAATTTCTGAATGCTAATACCAGCCAATACATCAACATGGACAAGTGAAACTTCACAAAGCCCCACCTCTAGATGAAGACCTAAAGGGTAACCAATGGCTGCTAAGAGAGGAAGAAGTAGTGTCTTCAGCAGCATGCCCCCTGATAGATTAACCTATCAAAGCAGTCAGCTCTAAGTACATGTACATGTGAGTAACACTAAAGGTGTGTGTGTGTGTGTGTGTATTTAAATATATATATATATATATTTAAATAATATTTAAGGGAGAGACCGTGAATTTGACAGTAAGTTGGGAGTGTGAAAGACTTAGAGGGGAAGGTATGGAACTGATGTAAATATAATACATACAGGATTCTCAAAAATTAAAAAAGGATATGCATTTATAAATATTGAGTTTTATTGTTTAGTATTTGTAGGTTATTGGGCCACATTGCCCGGAGTGCCAGAAAAGACAGAACAAAAGGGAGGGAGGAAAAATTGAAAACTCTTGCAATAGGCCAAGTAAATGCTGAGTTAAATGAGATCTGGGAGAGCAATGGTTCAGATGGAGAGAAGGAGAAAGGGAACAGAAGGTGAGATTTAGGGGTTATGACAACTGAAATGGGGGTATAAAGCTTAAGAGGAATGAAGATAGCTTTTGTAATTTCAGGAACAGAATTTCTGCTTTCCAATTTGGGGATGATGCTGAGCAAATCCTGTTACCAAATGGCAATGGAGAACATTTCTGAGTGCTATTTCCTAGAAGTTCAGGTCTAAAGTTTCATGAGTATGTGTCAGTACCGCACAGCCAAGGACCGACTGCCCTGAGTTAAGACACTGCCTCTTAGCTCTAAATACATCCTCCTAAACTGTGGCTCATGAAGTTCAGGCTACAATGCTATAGACTTCATTTTGCTTTTGCCACCTGACTCCAATCTAGTCAGGATTGGAAAGACAGAAATAAAGGCAGAAAAGGAATAAGAGTCTGTTTCTTCCAGATTTTTGTGTTCAGTTTGGGTACTTAGCAGTTAGTCCTTCACATGTCCCTTGGCTTCAGTTTTAATATCTAGCCTCTATCTATTGTGTACTTATTTCCTCCAGAAGTGGTCTCACTCTGCTCCCTGAAAAGTTAAGAGCACAAGCTTGAATATACTTCCTTTTCAAAGATCCAGATACTAGCACTGCTGTATGCTATACATCATAACCTGGTGGTGTTGCTCCATCAAAAGCCTGGGAATCAGCTCTTCAGCATTTCTCCTCTGAACTTCAAGCCTCAGAGAACTCAGGTCTCCTGGAGTCAGACCCTGAGCTGGAAACTGCTGCCTGAGGTTGCTGGAAACCAAGTACGTATTCATTTACTGTTTTGTTATATTCTGTTCGAGGTGACAACTCAGATTAAATAGGTAACTCCAGCAAACCTTTGCCTTTACGTGTAGAATGGGAAGACAGAAGAGTTGAGCTGATAATTTGATACTGATAATTGTCCATCAAACCTATCTCCAGACTCAGTACAGCTTGATTGACATGTTTGATTTTACCATGCTATGAAAGAAATTGGACATTGAATAAAAGCCATATTTCAGATTTTGAAGCATGATTTTTTTGTCCTGCAATGCTTTCTCTTTCACTGGTAGAACAGAACACCTTTGATGAACCATAGCAATAATTAACCAGGACATCCTGAGCCAACAGGACTGACAATCTATAGTGATTCATGCTGCTCAGACATGCTTTCCAGTAAGTAAGAAAATATCCAGTGTATGTTTTACTTATAGTGTATTCAGCAAAGTATGGGTTTGCCTGGATGTATTCCACCATAAGCTGCGGATTTGTGGTCATCAAAACTTTCCAATGTTTCAATAATTTAGATTTCCTAAGATTCTTGGACAGAAAACATACTCTCACAAATTCTTTAGCATTAGTCAGATGTTTTCCACTTTCAATACTAAATAAACACTATGAACTTATTAACTTTGTGCACATGCACAGTCTATGTCACTGATTTCTTACACTGACCAAGCTTCATGATTTTGAATTACTAAGAGAAAGAATGGAGGAAAAGCCAGGTGGTGGTGGTAGATGTCTTTAATTCCAGCACTCAGGAGGCAGAGCCAGATGGATCTCTGTGAGATTGAGGCCAGCCTGGTCTACAAGAGCGAGTTCCAGGATAACCTCCGAAGCTACAGATAAACCCTTTCTCACCCCCCCAAAAAAAAACAAGAATGGAAGAAAAACAAGAGGTGGAGAAAGGTGGAAAAGAGTCTTCAGTTTGAGGGAATAACAAAAGTTGCTAGTTGCTTGCTCAGAATGTTTTTTCTCTATTACTATGCAAAAGAACTGTAGCTTTATTTATACTACTAACAACATTCTGAGCTCCATACACCTAGAGTATTGTTGGATGGTGGATAAGAACAAATTAGATAGATGTTGATTATGACTTTTGGGAAGCATCATTAGAAGGGACAGGGTCTAACAGGAACACACAATATGGTGGTTTGGATGAGCCCCCCTCCATTGTCTTGGGCACTTGAATACCCAGTTGTTGGTGTTGTTTAGGTAGACATAGAGAGTGTGGATTTGCTGGAGGAAGTATGGCAATGGTGACTGGTTTTAAGAGTTTGAAAACTCACTCCATTTCTATGTTCATTCTCTCTGCTTCCTCCTGTAGTAGTTCAAAATATGATCCCCTGGCTTCCTGCTCCAGGTAGCATCCCTTACACTTGTTGGCATCTCTCCCTACTATGATGTACTCTTGTCTCTTGGGAACTATAGACCAAATAAAACGTTGTTCAACAGGTTGTCTTTCATGCTGTGTTGTTACAGCAATAGAAAAGTAACTATACAAGAGTTGGTACCAAGATTGTGGGGGTATTGCTGTGTTAGGCTTGACCAAGTTGTTTTTTGGGAAAAGTGTGGAAGAGTATGGACTAAGAAAGCTGTTGAAATTTTAATAGGTTTAATGGGACTTAATAGAAGCCTGGTGGACAGTACATTGAGAAATTCAGACTTCAGAGACTCATCAAGAAATTTTAGAGCAATTAGTTCTAGCAGTGAGGGTAATGGCCATCCTGGCTATAATTTGGCCACCTTCTACTTTTGTGCTGAGAATTGCATAAGGCTAAATTTTAAAGTAGATTAATTTCTTTGGAATCCAATGGAATACATTGGAATAAACTTCAAGACAGCTTATATTGATTCTGCCATGATGTTATTTAGAATCACTCTTCTCTGGCCCTACAATAAAAGCAGCAAATAGGATCAAAATACAAAATGCATAGTTTTCAGAGAAAAAGACACTGGTGATCCTCATGTTACAACCAAGGCTTATGCTGAAAGAGAGATTTACAATTATTATGAAGCTTCAGGCTATTAAATAGAGGCCTCAGGAACCACAATGGAATAGAGGAAAGGGTGACCTTAGGGTAACACCATCACCATCACCACCACCTCTGGCTGTAATTCCAACTTGAGAATGTAAAAGATCTAAAGTCTTTCCCACTCCTAAAATGCACACACAAAACTGCTCCTAGTATAGTTCAAACACAATAGAGTCCATCCCCAGAAGGCAGCTGAACTTGAATGTTATCCATGTGGGGGTGGCTTCAGAATAACTAAGGGTGCAAGAGTAAATAAATGAGTTATGAAATCTTCCTCTACAGTTTCAGAGAGCTTTGGAAGCCAGGAAATGGCTGGTAGAAGAGTCTCTGCATGAGGTGTGAAGTTGAGGTCTAGACTGCATTGAAGACCCCAAGATGTTGGAAATACCAGAGGTATAGTACATCTGCCAAGGAGAGCTGATTACAGGGATTGGAACCAGCCCAAGAGAGAGAAGCATGTGACTGGTGTAAAGTTCAGAAAGAATGATCTGAGCATTTTTGGCAATGGACATGAAGCTATAGGATTTGGCATTTGCCTTGCTGGGACTTAATCTTGCTTTGGTCCAGTTTTTTTTTCTCATTATACACCCGTTCTTTCTTTTTTGAATGGTGATTCTGTGCCATTGTATGTGGGAGGTGTGTAACTTGGGTTTTTCTTTTATGGGGGTTGCAATTAAGATTGTCTTGAGTTTTGAAATAAGTTTGGACTTTGGACCTTGAATGAGTGTTGGGACTCTAAAAGGATATGGGGAATTTTGAAACCAGAACTCACATTTTGCATTATGATATACCCATGATACTATTTGGGGACCATCATATGAATATTTGGTCCCCAATGGGGGAAGGCTTAGGAGGTATGGCCTTTCTGGAGGAAGTTTGGCACTGGAGGACACACTTTGATAGTTGAAAGATCCATGACATTTATAGTTCACTCTCTGCTTCTACCTTGTAGTTCAAGATATGAGCCCTAGCTTCTTTCATCTGCCACCATGCCCATCACTTGCTGGCATGTGTCTCCACCATGATGGACACAGATTCGTTTAGAACTTTAAGTCTAAATAAGCCCTTCCTTCTGTAAGTTGCCTTGATCATGGTGTTTTATCACAACAATAGAAAAGTAACTAATACATAAGTACATTTGCATTTTCTCCTTTCAGCTTTCTAATGCACAGTGGCTGGAGGCCTAGGAATAATGATAGACTATTAGGTAACTTTAAAGATTATGACACAGAAAGAGACAGGAGTCTAGACTGATCGCTACAGTTGCCATAGCTGAGTGGTGGTGGCACACACCTTTAATCCCAGCAGAGACAGGAGAATCTCCATGAGTTCAAGGCCAGCCTGGTCTACAGAGCAAGTTCTAGGAGAGGCTCCAAAAGCTACAGAGAAACCCTGTCTCCAAAAAAAAAAAAAAAAACAGGAAATAAATAAAGTTGCTACATAGACACCCAAACTCCTTTCCTCTATTTAGGCTTCTCTGCATGCAAGAAAAATAGACTTCTACCATGCTTATGCAGCACTTTCACTAAGAGAATATAATACAATGCAAAGTGACATAAATCAGCCTTTTTCTACTTAGTAACACTGATATAACACTTATTTTACATACTATTAAGTATATATTAATAAACTTTGATACCACATAAACACATCAAAGATATAATACTAGATAAAGCTAAAAATTCATTTTATATAAAGAGATGTATGAGTTTTAGCTGTTGAGTAATAATGTTAAAACACTTAAATTACAAGTTCTCAGATGTTTGCTAGTTTAGAAAACACTCTGTGGTGTGACACAAATGAGTTTTAAGGACAATATGTAAGAGGCCTACATGCTTGTCCTTTCAGTCTGTTCATTGCCCATACACATTGGCAGAATTCCTCCTAAGGATGAAACTCAGTGTCTTCAAAGTTTCACAAAGATATACTCACACTCAATTGATGATTGCTCAGCATAAAGGTCTTGGAAGCAGTGTCTTGCTCTGAACTGCTCTTGTCCTCCCTTTTCTCAGACTTCTTTTGGTTCTAATGCAAGACAGAAAAAAAGGATTTCTCTCCTTGCAAGTGGGCCAAAAGATCTAGACTGAATGGCTTCTGGTGCCGGTCCAAAAAAAAAAAATCCACAAAAATTCTCCTACAAGTTCCTCCTGACTTTCTGTGTGAGTGTTGATCATAAAGAAATTCTCACCTGCCTTGTTTGACTGTGGGTCATGAGACCCCAATTCCACCGAGTCCTGCTTATGTGCAGGAGAATGACATTCTACAACCGAGGGTCAAGAAGCAACTGGTCAGTCTTGGCTGTGTCCCCCATTCATTCTCATTAACATGTTCTGAGCCCCTTAGCGTGTCTGCCTTGCTGTCTTTATAAAACCATACAATAAGATGTTTCCTCTCTGTTTTACCTAATTTTTTTTTAGGTTTTATCTGTCTTTGAAATAATTGTTATATTAAAGTAATAAAACTAGTACAATGATATTAGGCAGAATATATGCATATAATACATATATATACACAATTATAAAATACAGAGGAATTGAATGTCAATGAAATTTACAATTTGAGATTCATAATAAACATGTGTTACCATGATAGCTAATATTTTTTATTCCCATTTTTCCTCTTTTCTTTTTATTAGAAAATTATTTTACATGTCAATCCCAGGTCCCTCTCCTCCCCTCCTCCCTTGCCCCTCCAACTAACCCTACCTATCCCATACCCTTTCTGCTCCCCAGAGAGTGAGGCCTTACAAAGGGGGTCTTCAAAGTCTGTCATATTCTTTAGGATAGGGCCTAGGCCAACCCTCCTTGTGTCTAGGCTCAGGGAGTATTCCTCCATGTGGGCTGGTCTCCCAAAGTCTATTACTATGCTAGGGATAAGTACTGATCCACTACAAGAGGCCCCATAGATTTCTGAGGTCTCCTCACTGACACCCACATTCAGGGGTTCTGGATCAGTCCCATACTGGTTTCCCAGCTATCAGTCTGGGGACCAAGAGTTCTTCCTTGTTCAGGTCAGCTATTTCTGTGGCTTTCACCAGCCTGGTATGGACCCATTTGCTCATCAGTCCTCTTTCTCTGCAACTGAATTTCAGTTCAGTTCAAGGTTTAGCTGTGGGTGTCTGCTTCTACTTCCACCAGCTGCTGGATAAAGGCTATGCTATGGCATATGAATGGCATCAGTCTCATTATCAGGAGAGGGCATTTAAGGTAGCCTCTCCTCTGTTACTTAGATTGTTAGTTGGTGTGATCTTTGTAGCTCTACAGACATTTCCCTAGTGCCTGATTTCTCTTTAAACCTAAAATGTCTCCTCTATGATATTATCTCTTATCTTGCTCTCTTCTGTTCTTCCCCCAACTCAACCTCTCTGCCCCATCATGTTTTCCTTATCCCTCTATTTCTCCCCTTTTCATTCTCTTGTTCCCTCTACCCTCCCCCCATGCTCCCAATTTTCTCAGGAGATCTTGTCCCTTTCCCCTTCTCCAGGGCACCATGTATGTCTTTTAGGGTCCTCCTTGTTTACCAGCCTCTCCAGCAGCATAGACTGCAGGCTGGCAATCCTTTATGTCTAAAATCCACAAAGAGTGAGTATTTGAATTAAAAAAGAAGATTGCTTTACATGTCAACCACAGTTCCCTCTCCCTCCCCTCCTCCCCTGCCACCCCCCCAAATAAAACCCTACCTATCCCATACTCTTTCTGCTCCCCAGGGAGGGTGAGACCTTCCATAGGGGAGTCTTCAGAGTCTGAAATATCCTTTGAGATAGGGCCTAGGCCCTCCCCTGTGTGTCTTGGCTCAGGGAGTATCCCTCTATGTGGAATGGGCTCCCAAATTCCATACCTATGCTAGGGATAAGTGCTGTTATACTACAGGAGACCCCAAGGATTTCCAAGGTCTCCTCACTGACACCCATGTTCATGGGGTCTGGATCAGGCCCATGCTGGTTTCCCAGCTATCACTCTGGGGACCAAGAGCTCCCCCTTGTTCAGATTAGCTGTTTCTGTGTGTTTCACTAGCCTGGTCTGGACTCCTCCTCTGCAACTGGATTCCAATTCAGTGTTTAGCTGTGGGTGTTTGCCTCTACTTCCACCAGCTGCTGGATGAAGACTATAGGATGGCATATAAGACAGTTATCAATCTGATTATCAGAGGAGAGCATTTGAGGTAGGTTCTCTTCTGTTGCTTAGATTGTTAGTTGGTGTCATCTTTGTAGATTTCCTGACATTTCCCAAGTGCCTGATTTCTCTTTAAACCTATACTGTCTCCCTCTATTATGGTATCGCTTAACTTGCTCTCCTCTATTCTTCCCCCAACTTAATCTTCCTGCTTCCTCCTCTCCTCCTCAATCCTCCTCTTCTCCCTTTTTCATTCTCCTAGTTCCATCCCCCCTCCTCCCATGCTCCCAATTTGCTCAGGAGATCTTGTCCCTTTCCCCTTCTCAGGGGGACCATGTATGTCTCTCTTAGAGTCATTCTTGGTTCCTACCTTCTCTGGTGGTGTGGATTGTAGGCTGGTAATTCTTTGCTCTATGTCTAAAATCCATATATGAGCAAGTACATACAATGTTCGTGTTTTTGTGATTTGGTTACCTCTCTCAGAATGGTTTCTTCTAGTTCCATCCATTTGCCTTCGAATTTCAAGTTTCCTTTTTTTTTTTTTTGGCTGAGTAGTACTCCATTGTGTAAATGTACCACATTTTTCTATCCATTATTTAGTTGAGGGGGATCTATGCTGCTATGAACATGGTTGAAAAGATGTCATTGTTGTATGAATGAGCTTCTTTTGGGTATATGCACAAGAGTGGAATTGCTGGGTCTTGTGGTAGACTCATTCCCATTTTACTGTGTAATTGTCAAACCGATTTCCAAAGTGGCTGTATGAGTTGACACTCCCACCAGCAATGGAGGAGTGTTCCCTTTTCTCCATATCATCTCCAACATAAACTGTCATTGGTGTTTTTGATTTTAGCCATTTTGGCAGGAATAAGATGGTATCTCAGAGTTCTTTTGATTTGCATTTCCATGATGGCTAAGGATGTTGAACACTTTCTTAAATATTTTTCAGCCATTTTAGATTACTCTATTGAGAATTGTCTATTTAGTTCTGTACCCCACTTTTTAATTGTATTGTTTGGTGTTTTGGAGACTAGGTTAGTGAATTGTTTGTATATTTTGGAAACCAACCCTCGATCAAATGTATGGTTGGTGAATACATTTTCCCAGTCTGTGGGCTGCCATTTTGTCTTGCTGACTGTGTCCTTTGCTTTACAGAAGCTTTACAGTTTCAGGAGGTCCCATTTATCAATTTTCAATCTCAGTGTCTATGCTACTGGTGTAATGTTCAGGAAGCAGTCTCCTGAACCAATTAATTCAAGGGTATTTCCCACTTTCTTCTAAGAGGTTCAGTGTGGCTAGATTTATGTTGAGGTCTTTGATCCATTTGGACTTAAGTTTTGTGCATGTCAATAGTCATGGATCTATCTGCAATCTTCTATATGCCAGCATTCAGTTATGCCAGCACAATTTGTTGAAGATGCTTTCTTTATTCCATGGTATAAATTTAGCTTCTTTGTCAAAAATCAGGTGTTCATATATTTGTGGGTTAATATCAGGGTTTTCAACTTCATTCCATTGCTCTATCTGTCTATTTTTGTGTCAATACCAAGCTGTTTTCAGGACTATAGCTCTATAATAGAGCTTGAAGTCAGGGATGGGGATGCCTCTGGATGTCCCTTTATTTTACATGGTTGTTTTGGCTATGCTTGGTCTTTTGTTTCTCCACATAAAGCTAAGAATTGTTCTTTCAAGGTCAGTGAAGAATTATGCTGGGATTTTGATGGGGATTGCATTGAATCTGTAGGTTGCTTTTGGCAAGATTGCCATTTTTACCATGTTGATCCTACTATCCAAGAACATGGGAGATCCTTCCATTTTTCTGATATCATCTTCAATTTCTATATTTAAAGACTCAAAATTATTACTGTACAGGTCTTTCACTTTTCTGGTTAGTGTTACCCCAAGATATTTTATGTTGTTTCTGGCAATTGTAAATGGTGATGTTTCTCTGATTTCTTTCTCAGTGCATTTATCATCTGTATATAGCAAGGCTGCTGATTTTTTTGAGTTAATCTTGTATCCTGCCACTTTGCTGAAGGAGTTTGTCAGGTATAGGAGTTCCCAGGTAGAGTTTTTCAGGTCACTTATGTAGACTGTCATATCATCTGCAAATAGTGAAAGTTTGACTTCTTCCTTTCCAATTTATATCCCCTTGATCTCCTTTTGTTGTCTTACTGCTCTAGCTAGAACTTCAAGGAAAATATTGAAGAAGTATAGAGAGTGGACAGCCTTGTTTTGTACCTGATTTTAGGGGAATCATATTGTATCTCTCCATTTATTTTGATGTTGGCTGTTGGTTTGCTGTATATTGCTTTTATTATGTTTAGGTATGTTCCTGTTAGCCCTGATGTCTCCAAGACCTTTATCATGAAGGGGTTTTAGATTTTGTCAAAGGGTTTCTCAGCATCTAGTGAGATGATCATGTGGTTTTTCTTTCTCAGTCTATTTCTATGGTAGATTACATTGATGGATTTTCATATGTTGAACCATCTTTGTCTCCCTGGGATGAAGCCTACTTGATCATGGTGGATGATTTCTCTGATGTGTCTTGGATTCGATTTGCCAGTGATTTATTGAGAATTTTTGCATCAAGGTTCATGGGGAATATTGATCTGTAGTTCTCTTTCGTAGTTATGTCTTTGTGTGGCTTGGGTATCAAGGTTATTGAAGCCTTGTAAAAAGAGTTTGGCAATGACCCTTCTGCTTCCATTGTGTGGAATACCTTCAAAGAATTGGTATTAGTTGTTCCTTGAATTTCTGGTAGAATTCTGCACTGAAGCCATGTTTTTTTTTTTTTTTTTTTTTTTTTTTGATTGGGAGACTTTTGTTGACTGCTTCTATTTCATTAGGGTTTATAGGTCTATTTAAGTTGCTTATCTGTACTTGATTTAATTTTGGTAAGTGAAATATATCCAGAAAAATGTCCATTTCCTTTAGATGTTTGAATTTTGAGGAATACAGGTTTTCGAAGTATGACCTGATGATTCTCTGGATTTCCTTTGTGTCTGTTGCTATGTCCCCCTTTCATTCCTGCTTTTATTAATTTCCATGTTCACTCTCTGTAGTTTGGCAAGTTTGGATAAAGGTTTGTCTGTCTTGTTGATCTTCTAGAAGAACCAACTCTTTGTTATATTGATTCTTTGTATTGTTCTCCTAGTTTCCACTTTATTGATATCAGCCCTCAATTTGCTTATTTCCTGGCATGTATTCCTCTGGGATGCATTGGTTTTGTTTTGTTCTAGAGATTTCAGTTGTGCTGTTAATTCTCTACTGTGACTATGCTCCAGTTTCTTCATGTGGGCACTTAGTGCTATGAACTTTCCTCTTAGCACTGCTTTCAAAGTGTCCCGAAAGTTTGAGTACATTGTATGCACATTCTCTTTGAATTATAGGAAATGTTTAATTTCTTTTATTATTTCTTCCTTGACCCAGGATTGGTGCAATTGGGTGTTATCAATTTCTATGTGTTTGTAGGTTTCCTGCAATTTGTGTTGTTGGATTCTAACTTTAAAGAATGGTGGTCTGATAAGATACAGGGGGTTATTTTTAATTTTTTTGTACCTGTTGAGGTTTGCTATGTTACCAAGTATGTGGTTGATTTTAGAGCAGGTTCCATGTGGCACTGAGAAGAAGGTATATTATTTTGTATTTGGTTAGAATGTTCTACAGATGTTTGTTAAACCCAATTGGGCTGTAACTTCTATTATTTCCTTTGTCTCTTTGTTAAGTTTCTGTATGGTGTTCCTGACTAGTGGTGAGACTGGGGTGTTGAAGTCTCCCACTATAAGTGTGTGAGGTTTTATATGTCATTTGAGTTTTAGTAATGTTTCTTTTATGAATGTGGATGCCTTTGTATTTGGGCCATAAATGTTCAGAATTGAGACTTCATCCTGATGGATTTCTCCTGTGATGAGTAGGAAGTGACCTCTTTCATCTCTTTTGCTTGATTTTAGTTGAAAGTCTAATTTGTTGGATACTAGGATTGCTACCCCTGCTTGTTTCTTGGGTCCATTTGATTGGAAAATCTTTCCCCAATGCTTAACTCATAGGTAACATCTGTCTTTGAAGTTGAGGTGTGTTTCTTGTATGCAGCAGAAGGATGGATTCTGTCTTCTTATCCATTGTGCTAGCCAGTGTCTTTTTATAGGCAATCTGAGACCATTAATATTGAGGGATATTAATGTCCATTGATTGTTCATTCTTTTTTTGTTTTGGATTTGTTGTTTTTGGTGGAATTGTGTGTGTGTTTCCACCCCATTTTTCTTTTGGCTGTTGGTAATGTGGGATTATCTATTGCCTATATTTTTCTGGTTGTAGTTAACTTCATTGGGTTGCCATTTTCCTTCCAGAACTTTCCTTCTGTAGGGCTGGATTGGTGGATATGTATTTTGTCATGGAATATCTTGTTTTCTCCATCTATATTGATTAAAAGCTTTGCAGGGTATAGTAGTCTGGGCTGGCATCCATGGTCTCTTAGTGTAGGTAGAATCCAGAACCTTCTGGCTTTCAGAATTTCCATGGAAAAGTCAGGGGTAATTTGATAGGTTTGCCTTTATATGTTACTTGACATTTTTCCTGTGCTGCTCTTAATATTCTTTCTTTATTCTGTGTGTTCAGAGTTTTGCTTATTATATTTCCAGGTTGGGAAAGTGTTCTTCTATGATTTTGTTGAATATGTTTTCTGTACCTTTGAGTTGTGTTTCTTCACCTTCTTTACCTATCATTCTTAGGTTTGGTCTTTCATAGTGTCCCATATTTCATGGATATTTTGTGTTAGGGATTTGTTGGACTTAAGATTTTCTTTGGTTGATTAGTCTATTTGTCCTAGTGTATTTTCAACTTCCATCTCTTATATTCTGTTGGTTATGCTTGCATCTGTAGTTCTTGATCATTTACCAAGCTTTTCTATTCCTAGCATTCCCTCAGATTGTGCTTTCTTTATTGTTTGTATTTCAGTTTTAGGTTTTGAACTGTTTCCTTGTATGATTTATTGATATCTTGTATTTTTTGGTTTTTTTCTTCCATTTCTTAAAGGATTTTCTCATATTCTCTTTGAGGCCCTCTATCATTTTCATGAAGATGCTTTTAAGGTATTCTCTTCTGCTTCATCTGTTTTCTGATGCTCAGGTCTTGCTGGTGTAGGATCCCTAGTCTCCTGTGTTGTCATATTGGTTTTTCTGTTGTTGAATGTGCTTTTATATTGTCATCCTTTCTTCTGTTGGGTGTAGAAGGAGACTTTTCCTCTCCTGGTGGGTACGGGACCATGGTTCCCTTCTGGTAGATGTAAATAGATCCAATACTCTGATGTCTCTCCTCTTGTCGTGGATGAAGGCAGGACTGGTAGTCTCTGGGTGTGTTGGATCCTGCCCAATTTGCATCCTGCAAGCAGCCCTATGGCCTCAGGTGTCCCCAATCAGGGCAGAGGAAGCCAGGCCAGAAATAGCCCCAAGCCTACCTAGTCCAGTGAATGGAGGCAGGATTCCCTAATTTTGTTTTTAATGTTTATTTCTGAAACAGGGTCTCAGTATGTTGGTCAGGCTGTCCTCACTCATAACAATCTAGTTTCCACCTCCCAGATGGTACACAATAGGCATATAGCCTTATATGTCTGCCTAGCATGGATCTTAGAGCCTCTAATCTAAAGGTTCCTTCATCAACATAACACTATGATCAAATACATTTGTTGTGGTTTATCCTGTGGCTAACCTGTCTTTTGTTAGTTTATTTCAGCAAACTCAGATGTAAAACCTTCAGAAGGAAAGTTTGGGCTTTGCTGAACCCCAGGAGCTGTTATTCCACTGGAGGAGTCTGCCATTTCTTTTCCTCCCCACTAGGGGAAGCGATGTGTTGACTTTGTCTTAATCTAGGTGGTTCTCTGACTCTTGAGAGACTCTCACAGTTAGTTCCCAGTCTAAGACTGAAACAATAATTTTCCTTCCTTTTGATGTGCTTTCCCCTCTTTAGCTCCATGAACCTTAAGGTTAAGATTCACATATGTCTCCCAAGACATCTCCACTGAAATAGCAGTCTCTGCAAGGATATTCTGTTCATCTACTCTTCTACTGTAAACTCTGGATATTAACTGTGGCTACTACCACTTTTTTGAATGATAATGGATAATTAAACTATGGAAGTAATGATTTCTAATAAGATATTGTATTATAGCTATCACTGCCCTTTGAAGACAGGGGATTATTTTTCTTGACTTAATGATTTAATGTAAGCAGATTATCTTTCTTTACAAAACATTACTGTAGCAGTTCCCCAGACCTTAGTGGGTCCCCAGAATTTAGCACAACTGATGCCATGATTGAAGCACTATTCAGACAATAAAAGTCAGATTGTAGCAGCACCACCTGTCTAAATGAAAACAAAGACCTAATCCATCAAAGTCCATAGTTCTGGGAAATTTTCTAAATGTACTACCCTTGCCTTCTGTAGTTCTGCTTCTGAATAGCTGTTCTTGTTAACTGAAGTATGTCAACACAGAACGTATTTTGGGGGCTTAAAAGCTCACCCTGAGAAAAGCTCGGGCTACACTGGGATTCCAATCACTCAGTGTAGTATCAGGCAAATAAAGGCTATCTATTGGCTTAAAGCCACATCCAAGCAGTCTGCTTTTTTTTGGACACTCCACAACAGTAACTAACATTTTGTGCCACTTCTTGTGTATAGGCTCTTAAATGCTTTTCATATGTCAGTTCATTTATTATTAACTCAATCCTACAAAGTAGGTATAATAAATTCTAAATTCCCAAGGTTTTATGTGGATAATAAATGATTGATTGAATATTCAACCACAGTTATCTTTAATGCAATGTATGTATTTGAACTAAGGATGCATCAGGCATTTTTTGTATTAGGTCCTGATTTAGTAGCCCAAAGATGGAGCAGAGATTATACATTTCTGACAAGCTCTCTGTTAGTGGCTGATAGGATTTCATTTTCAGCTCCTGGTACAGGTGATTTGGAGCTGCTTATGTGCCTCAGCTTCTCTGAGATACATGCTTTTCTTTATTAGATGTTGGGATTGACTTCTAACTCATCAGGAGATATGTAAAGTCCCTCTCTCAACATATGGCAGACTATCAGCTCAGGTCTGTTTCCCATCTAACTTTTTCCAACATCTTTCTTTGGTGCACCTGATCCACGATCTTTCTGACCCTGTACCCCATTGTCCAGCCTTTCATTCAAGCCTTGGCACTCAGTACTTACCTAATCTGGCAATCAAAGCTTTCCCTTTGATATTAGCTCACAGCACTTTTTAAACACTTGGCCTTTCAAATTAGGAGTTGTTGAGATGAGCCTCAATAGCATGGGTAGCAATTTGTTAATTTCAGATGACTCCCAGTAGAAGCACATACCTCTCTGTTTACAAATTTCCAAAATATATTGTATATAAATTATACCCACCCCCCAGCTCTCACAACACTCATAAACTGTCTGGGCATATTGCATAATTTTCATCATGAAAAACATTATCATTGAACCCATACCATGTGTGTTGTGAATATACCCTATGGAAGAGTGAGACAAAGAAACAGAGTCATGCACACACAGAGTTATTATCACACAAATAACAAAGGCTCATACTGAATACAAGTCTGTATGATAAGACACTCGAATTCTCATCAGGACTATGTTTGACTTATCATAAATTAGCATACCACATGAATCCTGAAGAGTAATTTATCCAAGTCTCTGAAGTAGGGGCTCATGCAAAAAAAAATTCCATTTGGAACTTTCTAAACCCCACTATACTCTCAGTCTCTCTCTCTCTCTCTCTCTCTCTCTCTCTCTCACACACACACACACACACATACAAGCACACACAAAATCACCTCTATTGAAACATAACTTTGCCAAATTTCTGAGCATACACTTTACCTTGTGTGTGTTGACACTGGGAGCTTAGGATGGGAGGGAGGAGGAAACTGGGGTTAGTATGCAAAATTTTAAAAAGATGGTTTAAAAACATTTAAAAAATCATGAGGTATAAAAGAACAACATAAAGGCAACTATATTTATGCAGATTTTGGAGGTAACAGAATCAAAATACAGTGAAAGAAAAGATAGCATGAAAAACAGTCAGAGAGACTTTAAATATAAATGAGTTAAATTAATGACAGACAGTACAATCATTAAAAGTCATAAATTCATTGATGGAGTAAGAAGACTTGACATAGAGTTATTACAAGGAGAAATTTGGGAAGAAAAAACAACTGAAGTTACCAAGAAATTCATCCAAGAAGAGAAAATGAGTGAAAATGGTAAAGTGTTATTAGCAGACCTAAAGTATGGCATAAGACAGTAGAATGTGTGCATTATTAAGTTTTAGAAATGCAGAGAGAAAATGAAGGAAGTGCAGTATTTGAAGAGATTACCAATTTTCTTCTTTTCTAGAATGGAAGATGCATTGATTCTCAAATTAAATAAGACTATTAAATTCTGTGCTCCCAGAAATGAATCCAGAAGAAAGGCAAAGAAACAGAGAAAATACCACAGAGGTGACTTCCAGGCAAAGATTTATCATCTGTGAGGTAACAGTAAGTTAGATAAGCTACAGACTTCACAGTTCAGTGGAAATGGGGATGTAACTAAATGGTACCCAACACATGCTAAGTGACCCAACTGCATACTCTTAAACCTACTCTCCGGCTGGCCTGTTACCTCAGGACAGATTGATACTACTGGGTTTCCAATAAAATTGAGATTTCTCTATTGAATTTGATTTCTGAATGATCATTTAGGACACATTTCAATAGGAAATATCATCCTTATCTTCTACCAAAATCTAGAGACAAATCAGAATTCCTTATCTCCAAAGATGTTATTTTCAAACTAGCATTGTCTAGTGTTTTAGTTTCTCCAATTTCCTGTTAGAGTTACATTACTGTATTTTTTCTAAGCTATTTTTCAGGTGCCTTTGGCCTTCTATTTATAAATTTTATGATTTATTATTATGGAAATAATCCTTCTGATTTAATTTCCCATTGAATTGCTCCCTAATATGATCAAGTCCAATGCAAGAAAAGAAATCAAGAGGTACTACTTCCCATGGCTGTTATAACCCTGAGAAGTGCATACACTCCAGTTTTGTCCTCATTTTATTTATTTATTTTCATTGTAAGCAGACTCAAATAATTTCAGTGGAAGTAGAAGGGGTATAAATAAACAGTCAAACATAGACAGCACAAATGAAAGAAAATGTAGAACAGCAAAATAAATCTCCCAAGCCGTTGAATTTTGAGTGGAAGGTCAGACATTGCATTGGTACATTTATAGGACATTTGCAGAGAGCCTGAGAATGCTCTGGAAATGTCAATGGTGGTCATGCGCTTGAAAACCTCATGTCAAATCAAGCTTAGTTGGATATTGCATTGTTTGGCTTTCAGTTCTTTGAACCAGACTTGACTGGGCTTTGAGATTCCATGTCAGGCTCAGAAAGCATCAAGCTCTCCAACCCAGGGTTTCACGAACAGTCCGTCTGATAATCCAGCCAGTTGAAGGCTATACCTGAATATTTAATAAGATGGCTAAATATTTAGTATTGGAGTTTGTCCCTGATGTAAATCAAAGAGGGACTTTTACTTCATAAAATATCTGTATTGCTTAGATTGATACTTGATTGAGCCACTCTGAAAATAACCCAGGAAATGGGCAGTTTCTGGCATGAGACAGACTTCTTCATAAATGAGGTGATAAGAGTGTGCAAATCATGTGACATCTACCTACTCAGTCATCATTGGTTTGAATTGATCTCCATCTATTCTGCCTATCTTGGTAAATCTCAGTTAAGGAAAACTGAGAAAGGAAAACTGAGTTAAGGAAAAATTTGGAAATTACAATGCATGCTGCCTGAGTGATTCAGTTAAATGTTTGCTTCACCTAATCTTGTTCATACTGAGAATTGAATTTCTTGAGATTGGCTAAGGTGAAGCCAACTGATCATAGTAAAATTCAATTAAATTACTAGTTTCACTGTAATTCATCTGTATGTTAACAACACCCCTCAGAACAATGACAGTTGGGGAATTGACATGAGAAAGAACAGAAACAAAGAAATAGCAAAAACAGCTACCAAACTCCTGAAAATGTCTAGTCATTCGCAGGAAAGACAAGATTGTCCTCACTTTATCAGTCTGTATGTATCCAATTTTGTTTTACATTTTACTGTTTCTTTTTAAAAAATAGTTTTCCTTTAATTTTAAGATTTGAATATAATTACATCTTTATCCCTTCCCTTTTCCCCCCTATACACTCCCATATACCCATGCTTCCCATTTTTCAGATTTATGGCAAATTTTAATTAATTGCTCTAGCATGCATGAATATATACATAAATATATAGTCCTAAATATAACCATCTCAGTCTGTATGTGAAGTGCATTATATTTTCAGCAAGAGGGTGTTACCTTCCTCATCTGTGGTGCAATCAAGACCAATATCAATAATAACAATGATGATGATAATAATAATCTGTATGTTTTGGAAGTCTATTTTTTAACCCTGACCAACAACTCAAAAGAAGACATCTTAAGGCTGGTGTTAGGGTATTAGTTAGAATCTCTTTGGCTCTTGGAGGGAGCATTGTCATCCCAGATCAGGATATTTCATTTAAACTATATTTATACCAAGACTTGCATGTATTATAGACATTCTTTATGACTTTTCAGACATCTTTGTTGTTACTTTGTGATCCTGTCTTCTTCTTTTGTGTTTATCTCTATGTAGAACCCCCTTTTTAACATTTCCCTTATCAGATCACTTGTGCTCTTCTCCCTCACCCCCTCCCTGGCAATGGTGCCTTTTTAACCTTCCTGGTTTCTTCAGTTACTCCAGGATATATAATCATATCTGACAATTTGGAGCTAGGAGCTTCCAATGAGAAAGTACATTCAATGTTACCTCACTCAGTATCATGTTTTTCTAGTTCCATTCATTTGACTTAAAAATTCATGATTTAATTTATTTTTACAGTTGAATAGAATTCCATTGTGTTCACATACCACATTTTCATGATCAGTTCATTGGTTGAGGAAATTTTAAGTTGTTTCCATTTTCTAGCTATTGTGAAATAGAGTAGCAATGAACATGACTGACTTTTAAAATTTGAGAAGTTGACTCAAGAACTACCTCCCATTTCCATTTCATTTCTATTTTTGGAAGATACTTAAAAGTATCCTTCCATACTCAGTGGATACTTGGGTTTGAAATTGCTTCCACAGTTCTGTGAGAGAAAGCAGACCTTATATGAAAGTAAAAAGAAATGATAATAATATCACCAAGCAGCATATGGAAATGAAGAGTCAGGGGACAGTCCATTCCACATTCTTCAGAGAACCCTGGGAAACCTACTGAAAGCAAGCTTCATCTATTTGTCCCACTGATATTAAAATGGATGCAACTGATAAATCATCAGAGCTATAGTATTAGCTCTTGATGGGGGATGTCCTGAATGCTGTGAGTATATGTTTCTGTTATTGATTGATGAATAAATGCTGATTGGCTAGTAGCCAGGCAGGAAAAATAGGTAGTGCTACCAAAATAGAATTCTGGGAAGGGGAAGACAAAGAGTCACCAGAGTGATGCTATGTAGCTGCCAAGGGAGCAAAAGGGCTGAGCATCAACAGTAAGTCAAGACAATTTGGAGATACATAGATTAATAGAAATGGGTTAATAATTAAGAGGGAGCTAGCCAATAAGAAGCCTGAGCCATTTACCAAACAGTTTATAATTAATATAAGCCTCTATGTGCTCATATAGGATGAGGGGCATTGGGACCAGGCTGGACAGAAAATCTGTCATTAAGCTCTCATTTCTACAATGGAATTTCTGACACAAATAGATAAAGGATTCATTTAACTCACTGATTTATAAGTTTCCTTTCATTTTGGTAGAGATGACCCATCAATACAGCTCACATCACAGAGGCCACAAAACAGAGGGAGGGAGAGAATATCTGGGTTTCTTCTTCCAATCTTTTTATTCCATGTGGGCCCTGAACTATGGTATTGTAACATCCACATTAAGGGCTTAGTCATTCATGCCCAGAAGGCCTCTAAACAAGTTGTGATTTTACCATTATTTAGGTATTTCTTAGGTAATCAAGTTAGCAATCAAGATTAACAATCATAGCCTTAGTAGTGCCTGTGAAGGAGGTCAGGGAAGATGTCTTAAGAATGTTAGAACCTCTTAAAATTTTTGGTTGTCCGCTGTGACCAGTAGGTGAAAAGGCTGTGATTGATAGAGGAGCCTAAAGGAGCCAGTGAAAGGTTGGCTTTTTTAATTTTTAATTTTAATTTTCTATTTTCTGTTGTGGGGGAAAGTTACAAGAGTTGAGGGTGGTTTGGAAGGACTGGGAAATGAGTGAGATTTGGGTACATGATATGAATTGTCTGCTTAGATTCAGGACCATGTTCCCAGTGTCGGTGAATTGGAGGAAGACTCAGAAACTGGTGCTGTAGGCCTGTAACAGCAGCTATTATGGAGCCTGAGACATAAAGATACAAGTTCAAGGCTTGCCTAAACTGCCTGGTAAGGCTTCATTTTAAAAAACAAACAAAAAAATAAAAGTGGGTGAGTAGAGCTCTGCTCCATTCTCAGTACTGAAAAAAGAATTGTGGGAGAAAAGCTTGAGGACACAATCACATTTTAAAGCCTACATTTTGTCCTGCAAGCAAAATATTTTTTCTGGATTCATCTCAACTCCTGTAAGGAATGCCTCATTTCTGCTATGCAAAATTGGCCCTTGATTGAAACAAGAGGTTAAAGAGCCCACTACTACCCGGGACTTCTGGCCACATAATCAGAGTTCTCAGTATTAGTAACCATCAAAAGTAGACTAGAATCAGCTTTGCTTTTCTTGTCCTTGCTCCTGAATTCAGGTCGTCTTGATCCATCTGCTCATAATAGTCTTCAACATAGGCTAAGACTCCCATATCCAGAAATTAGGTTTTGATTTTTTTCATCCTCATTGCTAAAGTTTTAGAACATGTCATGATTAGAAATGATAGTATTCTTTCTTCTCATTTCCTCATTTCCCCAGAAGCCAATGATTTCTTTGTTCTTTACATGTTGCTATAGTTCCTGAATTACTTTCTCTTTTTAGCAGCCTACAGTAAAATCTCAGCATGATTTTTAGTTCTGTCTCCATAATAACATATGCCTGGTCTTTAATCACTTTCCCCAGGCTATGAGAAAATCCATCATGGCCATCCTATTTGTTGCTCTGAGACCATCTTAATGTTTGTTGCCAAATTGTTCCATTTGACCTGGATAAAGATCCGCCTTTCTTTTTTCTGTTCCCCTGGCTTTCCTTGTACCTTATTTCTTAAGCCATTAAACATAACTCTCACCTCTGCTGAATCTATTTAGTGGGGTTTTGTTGTTTGTTTGTTTGTTTTTCTCCTTTCAGGGCTTTTTAACTTTCAGACTATCAATCCAGGCTCTGATGTAGCACTCATTTAGTATTCACTACTAGGAAATGTCAACTAGACCTGTGTAATACATTCATTCGAAAAGTCTTCCTGCATCCAAATCATATCCAGGCCACCTCCTAAAGGTTTGAAATACTCACCCAGAAGGGGAAGAGCTTGATGTCCCCCCAGAGTTCAATGTGGACCAGCTTAATGTACAAAAAGATTAGCATCTGCATTTTCAGTTTCATAACTACACTTACCTCTTTAACAGGATTGTTTCAGCCACCCAGGACCTCCAAACAGCTGTTGGGGTGTTAATTCCCAGTGATCTTTTCAAATGAGCAGCTAAGGCAATTTCTGAATGATCCTTTGGCGGTGGTTCCCTCCCTCTCATTACCACCTAAGATGGAGCTCAGAGAACTTACACTTGGGCCCAGTCCCTTGGGAGAAAGGCTCTTTGAGGTTCTTGAAGGGAACAGTGAGCTGATTGTGCTACTATTTGGAGATACCTGAGCTGTATCTGTTTTTCCCCCTCTGGAACATCCCATCTTGACTGCAGTTGCCCCTTTGTCCACTCCTCCTACCTCCCCTCTCCCCCAGATCCATTCTTCTTCCATTTCCCTTCAGAAAAGACCAGGCCTCCCAGGATAGCAATCAAGAGCAGGAAAATGAGTCAGAAACATCTTTGCTCTTACTGTTAGGAGTCCTATAAGAACATCAAGCTACACAACTATAATGCATAGCACAGACTCATGCAGGTACCATGGTTGCTGCTTCAGTCTTTGTGAGCCCCTGTGAGCCTGGCTTAGTTTATTCTGTGGGCTGTGTTCTCATAGCGCCCTTGACCCCTGTGGCTTCTAAAATCCTTCCTCCATACTCTTCCACAGATTCCCTGAGTTCCATCTAATGTTTGGCTGTGGGTCTCTACATGTGCTCCCATCAGTTGCTGGATGAAGCCTCTCTGATGATGACTGGGCCAGGCTCTAGTCCCAACTTTGAAACCCCATAATCCCATGACCTTCCTTATAGATTCCCCATAGATTCCTTATTGAGTCTCTGTTATTCAGAACTGATTTCTCTAAGTAAAGTACAGACCCAATTCACACGGCTTTTAATAGGCTGTGTATTGGACAGTTGTATTTAGGTACAATTGATTTCTGTATACAGACAAGCTCCATCCCTATGCTGGGTTACACACGTCTTTTTTTCAGACCTGGTCCATGGTATCTACAATAACCACCTGTCCTGCCAATCACTATTGGAATGGTATACAGGCTCTAAGCAGGAAGCATGCCTATGGAGGAAATATCTTCTGTTTGTGTGCTGTGTCTGGCTTTCTTTTGAGTGTGATGACAGTTAGTTCCTGTGCTTGAATGATGAACTCTGTCTGCACAAGAGCATTTCTGAAAGCCAGGCTTTGCTATAAATTTTGCTTAAGCTAAAATCCTACAACTCAACTAATTTCTGAAGTTTAAGTTTATCTTTCTTAGTGTGTGTATGTATGTATGTATGTATGTGCAGTGTCAGGAGAGAGGGGAAGGCAGAGAGACAGAGACACAGAGAGAGACAGAGGGATATCAAACGGAAAGTTAGCTCAGTCACTCAAACCAGTAACCCTTGTTCAGTCATTCACTGTTTTCCTAAGGGAAAGTGGCTTTGTTTTATTTTCATCTGATTCAAACCTGGTTTGAAATCCCTTGTGTTATAGTAATAATTAAATAACATTCACAATGACACTGAGACTAAGATTTTCCAAGTGGCTTTTATCATATAATAACCATGTACAGCCTGGGGTCATGGTCTCTGTGATCCTGTGACCAGGGCAAGTTCAAGTGTGCCCACACCTATTGCTCCCTAATTTCTAGAGTATTGCTAAAATAAAATCCTGTGGCTAAAAAAATCCAAAGACAGTTTTAAAGGGACAAAATCCTAGCAATTCCTTTTAAGCAGTTCCCATTTGCTACCAGTCATGATGCTGACTATACTAAAGAATATATACAGATATCTAGTCTAGTGGCACAGACCTACAATCACAACACTCAGAAAACCATGGTAAAAGGAAAATAAAGTGAAGACCAGCCTGGGCTATGTAGATTGTTGTATCAAAATAAAGTGTGGACTAATGATAAAACAATAATATTTTATAAAGATACAACATTTTTGGTTGTGAGCCTAGCCTTTAATGGCTGAGCCATCTCTCCAGCACAAAACAACTCTGAGATACCAGCTTATACTGGCCAGAATGGCTAAAATCAAAAACACCAATGACAGTCTATACTGGGGAGGATATAGAGAAAAAGGAGCACTCCTCCATTGCTGGTCAGAGTGCAAACTTGTACAACCACTTTGGAAATCAGTTTGGCAGTTTCTCAGGAAAATGGGAATCAGTCTACCTCCAGATCCAGCAATTCCTCTCTTGGGCATATACACAAAGAAGGATATATGTTCAACTATGTTCATAGCAGCACTGTTTGTCATAGCCAGAACCTGGAAGCAACCTAGATGCCCCTCAACTGAAGAATGGATAGAGAAAATGTGGTATATTTACACAGGGAGTACTACTCAGTAGAATCTTGAAATTTGCAGGCAAATGGATGGAACTAGAAGAAACCAACCTGAGTGAGGTAACCTAGTCACAAAAAGACAAATATGGCATGTACTCACCCATATATGAATTTTAGACATAGAGCAAGGGATTACCAGCCTACAGTTCACATCACCAAAGGAACTAGGAAACCAGGAGGACCCCAAGAGAAGAAGGTGTGGTCCCCCAGAGAAGGAGAAGGGGACAGGACCTCCTTAGCTAATTGGGAGCATGGGGGTAGGGGAGAGGGAGCTGGGAGAAAGAGAGGAGGAGAGGAGGAGGGGAGAGGAGGAAATGGGGATGCAGGAAGATTGAGTCCGGGGAAGAAAAGATGAGAGCAGGATGAGAGTTACCATAATAGAGGGAGCCATTATAGGTTCCAGGAAAGACCTGTCACTAGGGAGATTTCCAGAGATCTACAAGGATGACACCAAGAGGCAATCTAAGCAATAGTGGAGAGGCTACCCTAAATGTCCTTCCCCTATAATGAGACTGATGACCTACTTATATGACATCCTAGAGCCTTCGTCTAGTGGCTGATGGAAGCAGAGGCAGACACCCACAGATATACACTGAACTGAACTCGAACCCAGTTACAGAGAGGGAGGAATGATAAGCAATGATGTCAAGACCAGGCTGATGAAACCCACAGAAACACCTGATCTGAACAAGGGGGAGCACATGGGGTAGGGGAGGAAGGGATGGAGAGGGAGAAGAGATTGACATGTGAAGCAGGCTTGTTCCTAATTTGAACTAATAAAAATAATTTATTGGAAAAAGAAAATGGAGAATAAAAGATACAACATTTATGTGTGCTCTATATAAAACATGTAATTCTCACATTATACTGCTTCACACCAATTTAAATTAAAAAAAAATAAGTCTATACACCAACAAGTCCAATGTACCAGGAATGCAATGATTTCAGTCACATGTAGTGAAATAAGGGTGTGGCTCCTTGGCTAATCCAGGCCTGTGTGAACTTCCAGCTTCAGCAGGGCCTGGAAATGGTTGGGGACACCTGTTCATTACCCCACCTAAGAGCTGCAGAACTTACATGTGCATGTTAACAAGATTCTGTCCCAGAAGCTGATTGGAGAGCCCTGGTCTAGAGCCATGTTCTATGACAAATTCAAAAAAGCCTTTGTAATGTCACTGCTGGCCTCCTCTTTCCTCAGAGCTTCTCAGTTGGACCATTACTAGATCCTGGTCAGGAGAGTAAGAAATCACTAAGTCTGGGATAGCAAGTTAGAGCTGGTTTTCCTTGAGTCTGAGGAATCATTGTCTCTTTTTCCAGTGCTATTATTGCTGGAAAACAAAATTTAACACAGCTACACAAGTGCAGAGAGCAGACAGAAAGCACATTCAGTCACTCATTTCCTGTCCCTTCTGATTTGATGAGCTGCTCCAAAAAGCACACACCAGTATCTCTAAATTTTGAGGAGACCAAGGAGAGCTACAAATGGAGTCATTTTGCTGTCTGTGGATGATGGAATCTGCCAGATGGTTAAGGCTGAATTCTGTTTCATGTCTCAGGCCTCTAATACCTTGTGTGTGTTTGGTAAAATTTTCATGATAAAAAAATGTAGCATGATTTAAGAGTTGTGTGAATATGTCTTTTCACTGGGACTTTTGGTCTAGTCATGCTATGCGACAAAGAGTAGAAGCAAAACAAAGACTTCAAGCTGAAAAGACCATTGGTCTGGCTACCCAGAAACTGACATTGCTCTTGCGCATCCCTTTCCATTGTCCCCAAGCAGCATGAGCAGACTCACCCATGACACCAAAAATAGTAATAATACAAGGTAATCTACCAGTAACTCTTGTTCCATTCCTACAAAGGAACTGCTTTATAGGACTCAGGGACTCATCATGAAGCAAGGAACCTCATGTCTATTCCTCTGGTCACAAGAGGTATCACAAAAAATGATGGAACCACAGCCTTCCATAGCATCTGTAATTCTCCTGATTTTACTGTAAATATCCCTTCTCTTTACCTTTCTCGGTATGTGCACAGTTTGATATGGGAAGCACATTAAGAGTACAATGCTCATTCCATAATAAATAGTATTTGGAGAGATTCTAATTTGCTCATATTTAGTTTGGCATACCTAACAGACAGAGGATACAAGATAAAGACTTACCTCTGGTATAATGGTCAATTAAATAACTACCTTCATGTGAGAAATTTATCTTTGAAACTTACTTCTGAGTGACTACATTTGGATTCCACATTATTTATTATGGGGTGTTCTTTCATACAAGAGAGCTTGTAGGTTCAGAGACAGCAAGGTCAAGTTCCTGCTCCCTTAGTTCACACAGAGCAGTGGCATAGTGGTCTGGGACAGCCACACAAAATTGGCACTGGAGTGTCTGTCTTATACTAATATGGCTTAAACTAATTTCTTTGCATATGTATGGGAGCCTGAATTGAGCAGTTTTTCTGGTATGCATAATGAAATCAATAATACAGTTTCATCTAAATTTTAGAATCTAGGATCTTTTAAGTGAAATTCTCAAGTGCACTCCCCCTTACAGAACGCATACTTTGTCTACTTAATTGGATTTCCCTGCATGTCTACTTTCAATGGAAGGGATTCTTACATACTCTGCTTTCCATTGGGCAAGGTTTGTTAGGGCCAACCACAGTGACAATCAGCTGCCAACAGTCACTAACCACTATGGAGTCTAAAATGAATGCTAATGAAACACATGACAATATGCTTTGTTTAATATTGTGCAATGCCACACTGAGGAAACAAGGTTTCTCCTGTGACAAAGTTTTACCTCTCACATCTTTGCCTTTACCTCTTTGTTCCAGACACCCGGCAACTGTCCAAGTAGCAGAGAGTGGAAGATATGTGTCTACATTCAATTACTTAACGTGGAAGTCAGACACATTTTACCAGAGGTTATATTCTGTAAGAGTCTTTCATGTTTTGTCTTCCTGTATTCTGAAAAAAGCATAGATTAAAGGCTGCATCCCATTCTCCCCAAGCCGCTGTGTTTCATAGAATCCAAAGCCTCCTTGTGCTCTCCAACAGCTGCAGGGAAGCTGAGACAATGCTCTTCAATAAATAGTCTTTGTCTGGTGGTGCTGGCAGCAATGGCTCTAGAAAGACTACACAGGCAATATGCTCCAATGTATTCCCCCTTGGCACTTAGCCCTCCTACATACCATTTCCAAATTGTCATCTTTTCTAGTCTGTGCTTGCCAGATTTTCATTTCCCTGGGCCAGAGACATGAGGCATAAGCCTCTTTTACAGTCCCTGGGGCCCCTGCTTGTTCTAGCTTTGTGAACACTCACTTCCCAGAGAAGAGAATACTGTAGGGCTAATTCTCCATGGTTCAGAAGTAAATTGCCTCCCAGTATTCCCAAAGGCACGAGCTAGTCAGTCTTTCTCAATGTGAAAAAGGCATTGGGCAAAATAATAATATGTTGCAGACTCTCAGATCTTTCTAATAGTTTTGGTCATCTTATTGTCTACCTACTGTGACTGTCCACAGAATGACTTACTGAGAAAAAGATGCAGATGGAGTGAATTTGGGTGGCCCATATAGATTACTCAAGACCCTGTGGGCAAGAATGGACATCTGTCTTACCCAGAGGAAGAAAATGCTAATCTTTAGCCAAGGATGGTGCTATCTCTGGGCTTTGCTACACATGGTAAATTATCAGATAAGGAACTCCTGTCTGTGTCAATAATTTCAAAGACCACAGTCAGGCTTACAGTTTGTAAGATTTAGAAGTTTTAATACTTAAAACCATGGTTTAATTAAAGGAGAAGCAGAATGATTGAAAACTAGTAGGCCAGGAAATGGATGGTTGTGTACAGAAGAAACAAGGTACATACAAGCTTACTATTGTCCTTTCTTAGTGAGTGTGCTGAATCTGGAAGCCAACAAAGGCAAATATTGCCAAACAGGGAAAGTCAACAAGCTTTGGTATCTAAGGATTATAATGGGCAGTCATTTATACAAGCATGTGGCACATCTCTGATACAGACCATAAGCTACTCATGTTCCACCCCTCAGAGAAAAACAGACTTTAACAAAAATTCCCTTTTGTGAGCATCAATTATGTCTTATCAAATTGGTGCTACATGCCCCAAGGTCTTAGGCATAAAAAGAGGCATTGATTTCATGTGCTAAGGAAGAGGTAGACCTAAAACAGATATTTCTGGAAATGTACATGGTGTCAAAAACTCAGGCTGGCTCTGCATAACTCTTTCCCAGAAAAATAATGATTTTTTGTTAGATATCTGCACTGGAGATAGCACTTATATAGCATATATAACTATAGCATCTACATAAATATGGCTGACATTTATATGTGTTGGGTTAGAACAGGATATATACAATAATACAAGCAATTAACCCAGAAAGCCCCTGCACACTTGTTCAGGTTTTTATATTAACAATTATAGAAAGTACCTGTCTTACTATACTTCAACTTTCAATCTTTCAACTTTACCATGATGCAAAACCATACCTAAATGATCACTGTATTACTATTTGACTTTCACTATTCTATTCATCAAATTATATAAGCCATTCAGCCATTTATTATCAGGTAGACTTTGTGTTAGATGAGTTTTTCCAAGCAATGGCCAATTAGTGTAAATGTTCTGACTATATTTCAGACAGGCAAGGCCAAGTTAGGCAATTTGTTAGATGTATCAAATGTGTTTTCAAGCTAGGACATATTGAGGGCATGTATGTATATACAGTTGCATATACGTGTGTGGATATGCTTGTTGAAAGCAGAGATTAATTTCAGGTGCCTTTATCATTTTCCATCTTAATTTTGAGAAACAATTTCTTGCTAAACCTGGAGCTCACTGATTGGCTAGACTGGCTTCTTGTTTGAGTTGTTATCTTTAGTTTCATTAAAAATAATGTTAAATGAAATTGTGGTTGGGGTTAGGACTGACTTTCCAGCCATTTCTGAAATGACCCTAGGCTTACTTCTTCCATTTAAACCCACATATTTATGTGAACTGTTTTCAGTATTAATAATTTAAAAATCAAATTATTTGTCACCTCTGAAAAGCATTGTTGGTGCTCTATGACCTGCAGCCTCAAACATTCAGCTAAGACTTAAGTTTTTATGTAAAAACACATACAAACTTTTTATTAGTATATAAATTGCTTTAGAATTTACTAACTTATAAAATTATATTTATACCAAAGGGTTCTTTTCAAGTAGATGGTTTTGTAATTTATTATCAATAAACATTTTCTTTGTATAAATAATATATCTGCATGCATACATACACACACATACAGTACATACTCATACATACATACATACATACATACATACATACATACATACAACATGAGCACATCATATATGCATACATACATATATGCACACCCAGAGTTATAAAATCTTCTTAAGATAGATGGAAAGTGTAAATAGTTCTGATATCAAAATACATCCACTTTAGGTGAGTGGTCACTGATGGGGGAAGTGCTTCTGTGTATGTATTTGTCTTACTGGATGATAAATAAAGTACTGTTTGGTCAATGAGGCAACAAGTTAGGCAGGACTAGGAGTCAAGGAGGATTCTGGGAAATGTAGTAAAGAAGTGGTGATCCAGGCAGGAAGTAACATAGCAGGGAGACTGAAATATGAACAAGGGCAAGAAGGAAGTGGCCCTCTTTCTGCCTCCAGAGTTGCCATATGATCCACTGACAAGTGAGGATGCCAATGGAAGGTGTCTGATAAGATAAGTCTTATAAAATATATAGATTTATGAAAATTAAGACTGAGCTAACAGATGAGAATCTTAGTCATTGGCCAAGCAGCATTTATACCTAATATAAGTCTCTGTATGTTAATTGGGACCTTAACTCGGTGGGCAGAACTCAGGCAGCTGGCAGAAACCACCCATGTGGCTGTAGGGCTCAGGTGGCTTTTGGCAGAAAGATTTATCGCAACAGTTTACAAGCTTCAGTTTTCTTCTCATTTTTACCTTAGTCCTATTGACTTTTGCAACTCCTATTTTCCAAGTCTGCTTGTAGTTCACATTTAAGCTTCACAGAGGTTCTGGAGTCATGATGACAGTGGGGGTTTCTGTGTTACAAACCCCCAGTGAGGGTTCTTTTTCTGTTGGCTATTTTGTCACACATGTATTTGACCTCCCATCCCCAGTCAGATGCAGAGAGCCAAGAGATCCTTATCCTTATACTGCTGCCCTGATTAACTTGCCAGAAACATGGCCCTGCCCATTCCAGACCAGTTTTCTCCCTTCATCTTATTGTTTCCTTCCATTCCTTTGCTTTTAGTTTAGATCTCCATCTCCTAATCTCTAGGTGGAAGTTGGAATATTGATTGATATGCTGTCATTCTCTGTTAACATACCTGTACATTTCCTTTTAAGCACTGTTTTTTATTCATAAGATTTCAGTATGTTCTGTTTTTAATTTCATTCATCTCAAATTCTTTTATTTGTTGTGTGATTTGTTCTTTCATTTATTGATATTTTTAGAGATTGTGTTGATTAAGTTTCAAACATACTGTTTGGATATTGGCAAAACCAATCCATCTCATTTTTAGTTACTATTTTCCTGAAATATTTTTTATCCTTTCATTTTTAATATTTTTATACCTTAAGTCTCTTACTGATATCATGTATAATTGGATAAAATATTATCTAATCTGTCAACCTCTACATTTTGACTGGAGAATATATTCCATCTATAATTAATATAATTACTGACACAGAAGTAATTCTTACATTATTGTTTGTAAAATGTAATCATTAATTATCCAATTTATCCATTATATTTCAGCCTCTTCAAGTTAAGTTAATATTATCTATAGAAGTCACATTGATTCTGTTTTGTTCATTTTCCATTGTTTTCTTAGGAGTTGTCCTAGTGATTACAATTTTTAATAATTTAGTTTAATAGCAACTTATTCTTACTTGCATATAAAGATATAACATATTTAGGTGATATAAGTCACCTTAATAGCAATTTACTTTTAGTAGTGTCCACACATGTGCACTACAATTTATTTGCCAGACCAATGTTGTGCAATAGACCTTGGACACATTATCATCTTCTTCTTGATTAGTTTACCAGAAACTTGACCCTGGCATTCTAGCATGAGTTTCTCATATACTACTGTATCTTTTCCTTATGCTTTGTCACAAAGTATCATTTGTGACATTTATATTGTATAACCTTATAATTACTGGCTTTTATCATTTGGTTATTGCCTTTTATTCATTGAAGTGATTTAATATTGATTTTTTTGTTGCTTTTCATTCCAATTGGAAAAACCCTCTTCCATAGTTACTGTAAGTTAGATCAACCATTGAGAAACTTTCAGCCCTTGTTATTTCAGAGTATTGTTAAGTTTCTTTTACTCTTTGGTAATTGGCTTTGCTAGACATAGGAGTTTAAGAGATGGGACAATGCCTGATTAAAAATGCCTGAAATTTCTAATTTTCTTTGTTATAAGCTTGTCTCTGATTATAAAAACATTTTGTTTATGTTCAGCAGGTTTTCAGGAATTTGGGGCAGTTTATTCTCATAGTTTTGCTAGTCTCACTTGTTGCTTTTATGGTGTGATGGATCTTGAGTTCTCTTCTCCACTGCTCTTCCTAATGGAACCCATGACTTCTGTGCCATTTCTCAAGAGTGATTCTGCAGGTTTTATTGGAAAGCCTACCAACCATTGTGTCAGTATGAGAACTGATCAGGACTTTGGTGTTTGGACACTGGTGAGCCCAAGGCTTGTGCTGAAGTCTTGTGTGCAGTTGAGAAATTTGATCTATCAACAGAGCCTTAGTTATGCAAAAGAAATGGAGTCAGCAGCCTAGGGAAACAGTGCCAGAGATCATGTTAAACTCGGATATGGCTCATTTATATGTAGTCCCCTGAGTTGCAATATGGAGGATATGCCAAGGCAGTGAAAAGCTCCAGATGGTGGTTAATAAGATTGTCTGGGTTACTTGGAAGTCAAATATAGAGAGCAAAACAATGTCAGTACCTGAGAGGATATAAAGCAAAATAAGATTTAAAGTGAAAAACAGGTCAACTCAAGAATTTTAGGAATAGTTGATGGAAAAGGAGTGATAATTATTTATTTATATTTTCCAACATATCCAAATCCTTTGAATTTTAGGGTGCTTTATGCCACTAGTTTTATAGGTCACATTTATAATAATAAATTTTACTGCAAAAATGGTTTCTGGGCTTCTTTCTACTTTTTGTTGTTATTATTTTTAAACAGCATAATTTTAGAGATTTATGTATACAGCGAAATTGAAGGAAAAGTATAGAAAGTATCCACATACCTTCTGCCTCTACATAGGAGTATCCTGTTGTAATTTTACCTGTACCAGCATGACACATTTCATTTACCTGGGTACCCTTTGTTAGTGCAGAACTCTCCTCTCTCTCTAATTTGTATGTGGATTCAGCCTTCATGTTGTACATCCTCTAGTTTTGGGCAAAAATTAAATGGCATGCAGCACTATCCTAACAAATATTGTATTTTCACTGTTTTAAAGTCTGCATTTTACTATCTAGCCTGTTCTCTCCCAAACACCAAGAAACCAGCTATTTGTTACTGTCTGTGTAGTGTTACCTCCTTCACAATGTCACTGGTTGGGTTCATACTGTAGTATGCAATCTTATCACAATGCTTTATTTTACCCAATTTTCCTCTCTCTTAAAGGGTGATGGTTTGTTCCTATTTAGCATGGAATAACTGTCCCCTGTCTGGACATAGCACAGCTTATTCATCTATTTATCTAGTGAAGGATTATTTATTGCCACCAAGTTTTAGAAACTGTTGTTAAGTATGGAATTAATATCTCTGTAAACATTTTCATATTGAGTATGTTTTTACCTTATTTGTGCTATTCATGGGAAATAGCAATTTTATATTGTATGCTAACCATATGTTTAGTACTAGAAAACACAATCAAATTATCGTCCAAGGTGTCTGTAATATTTTACATTGCCACCATCAATGAGTGAAAATTATATTATCCTATAACCTTATCAGTGTTTATTGTTCTTGCTGTTATGGATTTTGTACATTCCAATAGTCAAATAATGTACTCCTGTGGCTATTTTCGTTAACACTGTCTGGTGCCATATGATACAGAACAAATCTTTGGATTTTTAGGCACATGGTTTATGTTTATTATGTTGAATTTTCAGTCATCTTTGCATACTGATAATTTCCCTTCATTAGATGTTTCATTTGTAAATACCTTCTTCTGGCCTGCTTGTCTTCTCATTCTATTGTTGATAACTTTATTCTTCAGCTAAAGAATGCAATTTATATATTTTGGAAATCAGCCCTCTGTCAGATGTGGGATTGGTGAATATCTTTTCCCATTCTGTGTCCTGCCATTTTGTTTTGTTGACTGTGTCCTTTGCCTTACAAAACCTTCTCAGTTTCAGGAGGTCCCATTTATTAATTGTAGATCTCAGTGTCTGTGATACTGGTGTTATGTTCTGGAAACAGTCTCCTGTACGGATTCATTCAAGGGTACCACCTACCTTCTCGTCTAAGAGGTTGAGTGTGGCTGGGTTTATGTTCAGGTCTTTGATCCATTTGGACTTACGTTATTTGCATGGCAATGGATATGGATCTATCTGTAGTCTTCCACATCCAGTTATGCCAGCACCATTTGTTGAAGATGCTTTTTTTATTTCATTGTATAGTTTTAGCTTCTTTGCCAAAAATCAGATGTTCCTAGGTGTGTGGGTTAATATCAGCATTTTCAATTTGATTCCTTTGGTCTACTTGTCTATTTTTGTGCCAATACCAAGGTGTTTTCAGGAAGAACTATAGCACTATAAGAGAAGTCTGGAATGGTGATGTCTCCAGATGTTACTTTATTGTACAGGATGATTTTGGCTATCCTGGGTCTTTTGTTTTTCCATATGAAGTTGAGAATTGTTCTTTCAAGGTCTGTGAAGAATTGTACTGGGATTTTGATGGGGATTGCCTTGAATCTACAGATTGCTTTTGGCAAGATTGCCATTTTTAATGCTTCCTATCCAAGAACATGGGAGATCTTTCCATTTTCTGATATACAAAGAACTCAAGAAGCTAGTCACCAAAACACCAACGAATCCAAATAAAAAGTGGGGTACAGAACTCAATAGAGAATTCTCCATGGAGGAATCTAAAATGGCTGAAAGACACTTAAAGTGCTCAACATCCTTAGCCATCAGGGAAATGCAAATCAAAACAACTCTGAGATATAATCTTACTCCTGTTAGAATGGCTAAAATAAAAAACACCAATAATTGCTTATGCTGGAGAGGATGTGGAGAAAGAGGAATACTCCTCCACTGCTAGTGGGAGTGCCAACTCGTACAGCCACTTTGGAAAGCAGTATGGTCATTTCCTCAGGAAAATGGGAATCAGTCTACCACAAGATCCAGCAATTTCACTCTTAAGCATATACCCAAAAGATGCATATCATACATCAAGAACATCTGCTCAACTGCGTTCATAGCAGCATTATTTGTAACAGCCAGAACCTAGAAGCAACCTAGATGACCCTCAACTAAAGAATGGATGGAGAAAATTTACACAATGGAGTACTACTCAGCAGAAAAACAAAACAAAACAATGGAATCTTGAAATTTGCAGGCAAATGGATGGAACTAGAAGAAACCATCCTGAGTGAGGTAACCCAGTCACAAAAGACAAACCAGGTTTGTACTCACATATGGATTTTAGACATAGAGCCAAGGATTACCAGCCTACAATCCACACCACCAGAGAAGCTAGTAAACAAGGAGGATCCTAAGAAAGACATGCATCGTCCCCCAGAGAAGGGGAAAGTGACAAGATCTCCTGAGCTATTTGGGATCATGGGGGGAAGGGAGTGGGAGTGAGAAGAAACAGAAGGGGAGAACAGGAGGGGAGAGGAAGACATGAGACAGCAGGAAGATTTAGTCAGGGGAAGAATTGAGGAGAGCAAGAAAAGAGGTAGCACAATAGAAGCAGCCATTATAGGTTTAAAGAGAATCTGGTCCTAGGGTAATGTCCAGCGATCTAAGGGTTTGACCCCAATTAACAATCTAAGCAGTAGTTGAGAGGCTACCTTAAATGTCCTCCTTCAATAATGAGATTGATGGCTACCTTATATGCAATCCTAGACTCTTCATCCAGTAGCTGATGGAAGCAGAGGCAGACACCCACAGCTAAACACTGAGCTGAACTCTGGGATCCAGTTGCCAAGAGGGAGGAATGATGAGAAAAGGGGTCAGAGCCAGACTGGAGAAACCCACAGGGACACTTGACCTGAAAAACGAGTTGTTCATGGACCCCAGACTGATAGCTGGGAAGCCAGCATAGTACTGTTCCAGACCCCCTATGCAAGCATGTCAGTTTGGATGTCTTGGCAACCTATGGGGCCTCTGGGATTGAATCAGTATTTATCCCTATTATAAGAATGGACTTTGGATGTCCTCTTCACATGGAGGGATACTCTCTCAGCCTAGACACATAGGGGAGGGTCTAGGCCCTGCTCCAAATGATATGACAGACTTTGAAGATTCCCCCATGGAAGTCCTCACCCTCCCTGGGGAGCAGAAAAGTGTTGGAATGGGGGTTGGGGTACAGGGGAGGAGGGAAGGGAGAGGGAACTGGGGTTGACATGTACAAGAAGCTTGTTTCTAATAAAATAAAATAAATGCAATTTATTAATTCTTTTACTCATCATGTCTTTTGGTAGTGTATATTAAAAAGACACCATCATCTTGGGTCATCTTGATTTTTATCATAAATTTTGTTAAGAGCTTTGAAAAAAACACTTTACATAATATCCACAATAAAGTTTTACTTAGTTTTTGTAAAATATGTAAAGTCTGTATTTAAATTATTTTAATGTGGATAGATGCTTATTCAAGTATCATCTGTTTCAAAGACTATCTTTTTTTTTTCTATTTTTTAAATTTAAATTAGAAACAACCACACAGAGGAATACTTCCTGAGCCAAGACACACAGGGGTGGGCCTAGGCCCTATCCCAAAGCATATGACAGACTCCGATGACACCCTATGGCTTCACCATCCAGGGGAAGCAGAAAGGATATGTGATAAGTAGGGTTTTAGTGGGGGGGAGGTGGAAGGGGAGGACGGGAGGGAAAAGGGAACTGGGATTGTCATGTAAACAATCTTGTTTCTAATTCAAATTAAAAAATTAACAAAAGAAAGATACAAAAATGTGCTTTAAAATAAAAAGTAAGATAAACCTGCCATCCTATAACCTTCATCCAACAGCTGGTGAAAGTAGAAGCAGACACCCACAACTAATCACTGAACTGATTTGAAATCCAGTAGCAGAGAAGGACTAGTGAAAAGCAAAGGGATCCAGACCAGGCTGGTGAAACCCACAGAAACAGCTGACCTGAGCATCAGGGAACTCTTGTTCCCCAGACTGATAGCTGGAATACCAGCTTGGGACTGATCCAAACCCCAGGAACATGGGTTTCTGTGAGGAAACCTCAGAAATCTATGGCACTTCCTGTAGAAGCCCAGTATTTACCCCTAGCATAGGTGTGGACTTTGGGAACCCATTCCATATAGAAGAATACTCCCTGAGCCAAGACACACGGGGGGGGGGGGGGGGGACGACTATGTAAGCCCTATCCCAAAGGATACAATAGACTCTGATGACACCCTATGGAAGGCCTCACCATCCATGGGGAGCAGAAATGATATGTGATAGGTAGGGTTTTAGTTGGGGGTTGTAGGGGAGGACAGGAGGAAGAAGGGAACTGGGATTGTCATGTAAAACAATCCTGTTTCTAATTCAAATAAAAAAAGTTGAAAAAAAAGAAACGGGGGGGGGGATAAATTAGAAACATGTTTGTTTTACATGTCAATCCCAGTTCCCTCTCCCACCTCCTCCTCCCCATCCCCCAGTAAAGACTTATTTTTTGCCATACAAATGGGCACAGTCATCTTCATCCAGCTCTGGGGAAGAGGGAAGAGGTGTGGTCAGGAGTGGTGCTGTGAGTTCAAGACCGGTCTGCAATAACATGGGTGACTTTGTCTCAAAATAACACAATTTAAAAACAAACAAAGCAAATCAAAAGTGCCTCAGCTTTATGCACAGCATTCCTTATGTTCATTTGTCAGAGATCAATTGAGTGTGATGACACAGGTCTTTGTAGTACTCTGTCCTATGCCAGTAACCACCAACCTATTCTTGTGACGATAGGTAATATTGATTACTAACACTTTACATTAACTCTTGTATCAGAGACTGGTGGCCCTCCAAATAAGTTCTTCTCCTTGAATTCTGTTTTGATTATTCTGAGTCCTTTGTCTCCATATAAACAATAGAATTAGTTTTTCAATATGTTCAAAATAACTTTCCGGGATTTTTATTCAATTCATAGGTCAGGTTGGGAATAGCTGACATCTACATGTTACTGAGTTGTGTTGCCTATGAACCAGTACTATCTTTGATTTCTGTCATCAGTCTTCAGGTTTTCCTCACACATACTTAGTGCATTTTACATGTGGTTGGATTTATGCATGGGTATTTCTTTTGGAAATTATCATAAGAGGGATACAGGTGCTCTGCCTCTTCAAACTGCTCACCCCCGACTCCATCTCATAGCAGGTTGGAGATGAGATTTTTACACTCCAGCTCAAGTAGGCCTTTGTAATTAAGGCTGATTTTGAACTCAATAATTCTACTGGGGACTTTCATATGCTGGGATTACACATGTGAGCCACACCCTGTTACAAACTGTGTTTTGTGATATAGTATTCACTATTGTTGTTGGGATCTAAGAGAATTGCAGACCTGTGGGCAGTGTTTGTCATTGAACCCAATCTTCTGGACAAGGAGAACATACAAGAGTTTCTAGCATGTTTTTCTCCTCCTCCTCCTCCTCCTCTTCCTCTCCCTCCTCCTCCTCCTCCTTCCTTATGTAGATCAAGATTGTCAGAGTGAAAGGCTTGGGTATTTCTCTACTCTCACATGGATCAGTAAATTGAGCTGGAATTTAGTGTTTAGTTTTTCATATAGGAATGGCTAAGGTTGTCTGGAGTTGAGTGTTTTCGCTCCCCCACAAGTCAGTTGAGTTCTGACAAATCCCCAACAGGTTAGCCTTGGTTTACCAGCTTCTCCTAGTTGTCAGCCTTGTTAAGAAGTGCAGAGCGCTCTGGAAAATTAAAAAATGGCTTCCCTTTCTCCTGCCATAAATAGAGACTTTTCTTCTTATTGACCATAGGAACCTGATTAACACAGTGGTGGAGAAATGGATGGGTTAACTGTATGATATCTCTTCTCCTGTAAATCTAAGAGAAATTTGCTTCTTTGAGTTGGCTTAACTTTTTTCTTCTTAGATTATGTCCATTGACTATCTTAAGAACCAAAGAGGAACAATACACACAAGCTTTTCCTACTTTTTTCCCCTGAAGTGGACACCTGATCTTATTTCTGTCTCTAAAACAGCTCCGTGGTCCTTTGATACTCCAACTCTGTTTTCCCTGTTTTCTAAGCTACTTGGCAGTGGAAGCATTTGGAATTAATTTCTGTGGCTGAAATAAAACTCTGAAACCATTTAAAATAGGTCTACCATGGTTCAAGAAAGGAAGAATAATTTTGGGTGGATCCAGCCAGTAGAATACGCAGCCTTTAATTCTAACTCACTAATCTTGAAAGGATCTTGCCCGGATTGTATCATTTACACCAGCTTCCCTGGATCCCTCTGCTGCAGGTTTGTCCCTCTCCCAGTGCTGTGCCATTGCCTCCATGTACTCTGACCCCAGAGACATTGTGAATAGTGTGAGCAGTGTGAGCTATGTCTTCTTAATATAATAGTTTCACAGTGCTAACTGTGCTTTAGGACTGTCAGTACCTCCTCAACTCTGCCAATGCATGTATGTCCCAGGGTCCAATTCCTCTTAACACTTCTTATAAAATTCATAAATATTTATTAAATATAAGAAGCAGGGCAGAGATGAGCTAGGTAATATAACACTTGCCTGCCATGAACAAAAATCTGAGTTCAATCTCCAGGATGCAAAAATAACATGAAAAGTAATGCAAGTAAAAACAACAAATGCTTCTTACTGTGTTTAATTTGATGCTTTCCCTAGATAACACAATGATCAGCTCAGAAATGTATTTTATTTTTTATCCAATAGATATATGCACATGTACATATACAAGTACTAATGAGGGAAATTTTCATGTGGCAATTTCTTAGCAATGACATGTTTTTCAAGATGAGGTTTTGTCATATGCCTTGAGGCAAGTAGTTAATAATTTAAAAGAAAGGGATCATTTTAAAATGTGTCCTCTTAAATATCACTGTATTCCCAAAAGCAGCATAACTTTCAGACTGAGAAGACTTGGGCTAACTTACACAAGGGTTTACAAATGGTCATTTCGGCCTCAAATCTACCTCCATCACCTGCACATACATAGTTATATCTCTAAGAACTGATGAATTCCTCTAGACCTTAACTTTTTATAGGGCAGCATCCTGAATTCAATGACATAGGAATTTCAGGGAAGCTTTTCTTGCAAAGAATATCATCCTGTGGCTTTTCTAAGAGCTAGTGAATAAACAATTTATGTCCTATCCCTGGAATAGGTTAAGCAAAATCTGATGGCATTTGGTGGTTCAAAGGTAAATGAACGGAGCCCTGTCCTGAACTGGACTCTAGCTAGCATCATGCAAAGGGAATAAACAAGTTAAGGCCCCAGTGGATGAGAGTGACTTTTATTGAATCTGTTGAAGTTATTTCTGAATGGCTACTCCAAAGGGAAGAATGATTTTATAGGACTATAACTTACATTAACTTACATATCATCTATAGCTATATGTATATCTGTGTCTATATCATATATATATATATATATATATATATATATATATATATATAGAGAGAGAGAGAGAGAGAGAGATGGGCGTTATATCAGATTGTAAGTTAAAAGATGTGAAAATGTGACTGGTGTAGATAAAGCATATCCTCCACTTGGAGATGACTGAGGCAACAGAAAAATCAGAATTGTGAGCCATGGAGAGCAAAAGCTACTGAACTGAACATAGGGATCCAAAATGTCACATACAACTAAATAAAATTAAATCTACAACTGCTCATCGAATGTATGAAACTAAAATAATGAAAGTAGAAGGATCATGTTTTGATGAAATCAGTCAATTTAAAAGACTTGTTAAAATAGCAGAGAATATTAAATAACAAATAAAATCTCATTTTTTAGGCAAAATGCAAAGAGATGTCACAAACCATGCCATAATTAAATGTTTGGTTATTAACCAAGGTACAATTTTCACTTAACCACCAGTTTCACTGGAGGAGTCATCTTGATGGTACAAAGAAATACCATTGGCCAGTTGAGGCCAGGCATCTGGCATTTCCTCCTTTGGTGGATGTTTGTAATTTTTTGCCCTAGGCTCTGACCTTCCTTAGTTTGGTTGATAGTCCCTTGGATTATACTCATAAGCTGGCCCTTAGGATCATATTTTGTTTGGATGTATATTTTTAACTTTTGGAATACTTTTGTTGCTTTTCTTCTAATAATTCATATATATACAGTGTACATTCTATTTATTCTCATCTCTACCCACTCTTTTTTCCTGTCTACCTCCACCATCCTCCCTTCCTACAGGTCCCCATACAATTCCTACATTTTGTTGTTTTGTTTTGTAACCCACTGATTTCAATCTGACCTTGCATGTGGCCACAAGTTTGGAACTGGTCATTGCTGCATAATGACCTCAGTGTTTGGTATACAACTGATGACAATGTGGATTTTGTAGTGGATTTTGTTTTCCTTTACAGAGCATTCAATTTCAGGAATCCTCTTTAGTTCTATAAATCTGCATTTTCCTATGAATACACCTGCTTATCCCAACTTTTCTGCCTTAAATTACAGTTCCATAAGCACCTGATCATGAAGTCACTGAAGATAAAGGAAGCCCAATAGTGTAGATGTGTCTGAAGGAGCATCATACAACACATAACTTCAGCAAGGAGAAGATCAACAAATTTAGGGGAAGCTTTACTGACACACAGTGGTTGGTCACTCAAGATCTTATGCCCCCTCACATTCCTGTAAATATGTAAGACAAAGCTAATATAAAGTGAGAGGAACCAAGAACTGAATGAAAGTGAAAGGAGCTACTCCCCGAAGCTTCATAGGAATCCTGAAAACTCAAATGCCAACTATGACCAAGAAATTTACACTTTTCAGGAGAAAAGACTCAAGGGACTAAGACTTAGTGAAGAAGGGGATACTTGGAGAAAACCTCTACATGTTATTCCATCCGTTTTTATGCTGGATGGTGTGTGTTGGTTGAACTTTTACAGGTTGGGAAAAGTTGGAATGTTTCACAATAATCTAGCTTACACATTTCTCTCAGTAGAGAGCATGGTTATTAAATCAGGTTTGTTGTTGCTGTGATAGTTATTTGTTATTATGTATTTTGCTCTCTCTCCACTCTACCTTGCTCTCTCTCTCTCTCTCTCTCTCTCTCTCTCTCTCTCTCTCTCTCTCTCTGTGTGTGTGTGTGTGTGTGTGTGTGAGTGTGTGTGTGAGTGCATGTGTGAGTGTGGTTAACTGTAATTCCTTTCATTAAAATTATAGGTCATGAATAGTCAGCCTACTTTAAGTTTTAAAACATGGAAAGAAATACATAAATTGGTAATTTTTAAGAAATTAAAACCTGAATTTAAGTTTTAAAAAGAGTCTAAAGTGCCTAGAAAATTAATATTAAAAAGTTTAGAGGTTATGGAACTAAAGCTAGCTTCTTAGAAATTAACTTATCTCAATTCCCTATTCTCATTTGCCATTTTCTTTTACTTTGTTACTTCATTCTTCATTCTTTTTCTCCTACCAGAACAAAATTCTGCATTTAAGGAGCAGATTCTTATGGCTTGCTTTATGATAAAACTTTCAGTAAGAAGATACCCTATACTATCTATACTCACTACACAAGAACTAGGTTAGGAATTTAGATTTGGGTTACATGAGGATTATTAGGATCCTCTTGGAAATGAGAAGAAAGAAAGAAAGAGAAAGAAAGATCAGATCACCTCATTAGTCTGCAAAACATAATTTTCTGAATTTCCATTAGAAGGCATCTCTATTTACAGTTGTATCTCAGAGATATAGAGACATAAACTTTTTTAAAAAACTTCTCTGACTCAAGGAAATTAGGATATGTTCATTCAAGCTAATGTTTAATATAACTGACTTTTGTGTGTCATTTTGAACGTAAAACAACATAGTTCATACTTTTATCTTCCCCAAACATAACAGAGTAGCAAAATCTGTGGCCACTTCATTTTATACTTTAAAGTTTGTTGTGTGATAAAATATTATTATTAATATGTCTAATTCAAAAAATGCATATATGTATACCAGCACATATATTTTTAATTAAAATTTTAACTACTACTTCTCTTTTTGAAGATTTGAGAAACAGGTTTTTCAAAGTCCTTATCTTGCTTAAGTCTAGGTAAGATTAAAACAGTTTAAAACAAAATTAGATTGCTAAAACGTTTCTTAATAGCTGCAGGCGATGCGATGTGTTTCTCACTCCATATGGGTTCTCTTTTGCAATGTGTTTGGAAAAATAACTTTATCTATGTGCCTTCAACTGTGAGACAGATGAAATAATGTAGGTACCTGCTCTTTAAATGGTTTCAGCCCCACTACAAAGATAAGCAGTGAACCAAAAATAAAATGATAAAAGTGTGGAGATAGAAACCCCTGTCTTCAGTCTGCTTTTGATTTTATTACAGATCAATGTGATATTATGCTTTTTAGTACAGTTTCTGAGTGCCTCTTGTAATAAGACAGGTCTGTAATGAATAATTTTCTTTAATGTGTTAAGAAAATACAGAAACATCTCCATGGTTTTTTTCTACTTTTATGTTGGTAAATATTTACATATTTAAGATTCAATGTGCATATTTTCAGTGCTTCAGATCTAGTGTCATTTGAAATATTACTATTTTATTAAGAAAGATAAGTCATTTCCTAAATGTAAAAGATAGGGTGGAACCAGTAAGTAAGATAAAGAAATATAAAGTCACAGGTATAAAATGTGTTTTTAGTAAAGAAAGTTAAGGAAAAAAATGCTTTTACAGAAGTAAAAAGTTTAAATTGTAAATTAGTTTTCTTTCAAGGTCAAAAAAGATTGCTCCAAGAAAGAAGTGAAAACTTGAAGGTTAAAAGCAAGCCATAAAAGGTTACAAAAGTGAAAATAAGAGAAAGATGACATTTAAATGACTAATTTGCCTATAATTAAAGGTTAGTAAAACTTTTAGGGCAAAAATTTAATACTCCAGTGTAAGATAGATATTGGTTTCTCTGTGTAGAACAATGAGATTTTCTTAGACTATTGATGTGCTTTTATTAACATTTGCCAAAAATAGTAGCTTGAGAACATGTATTTTACAGAATAAGCCATTTAAAACCTAGTGATTAGATGTTATTCAATTACTGAACTTGTATGTTCTCCCATTAGGTCAAAACCCTCAGTTGGTGGGCAGCTACCACCTAGGCAATCAGCACTTCAAACAGAATGTTGTTAAAATTAATAAGTCCAATTTGGGATATTCATGCAGAACTATGAAGTAATAGTGAAACTTTTTTTATTGGGCAAGTATTTAAATGTTTACAAAATTTGCCCCAATGGCTAATACTTTAATTGTGTGATTTGATCTTCAGTACTCTTTATCAGTGTTTAAATTAAAAAAACAAAACAAAACAAAAACAAAAGCATGACACTGATTAGTTCATACCATTCACTTCCTTAGCCAAAGATATTCCATTAGTTCTGAATCTAGCATCTACTACTTTGGGGAAGTTCTATTGTCTCCTTATAAATATGTATGGGGCATTCTTCAAATTAATTAATTAATGAGTTATAGGAAAGATTATATAAGCTCTCACTACTTTTTAAAGGGAGTTTTATACATAACTAAGAGTTCAAAGTTGTTTACACAGTATTTCCATAATGAGCTCTAGGGAAACAAAGAACTGAAAGAAAGAACAACAAAGGTGATTTCATCAATTGGAAAAAGACATTATATCATGATCTCCTTCAGCCTAGAGAGAAAGGACTGAACAAATATTTCTAACCACCTCCTGTGATACAAAACTTCAGAAGATATACACTTAGGTTTGTATTCCTCACTTCCAACTTCAGTCAACTTCAGAAAATACAAGTCCATGAACTTCAGTAAATCTGGGAACACTCATTTTCCACTACCTCAATAACTGAGTGCCTGAAATCATTGAACTCAAAATTCCCCTGACAATACTTTTACTAATTATTTCTTTTTACATACGTAACTGTTTTATTTTTTAGGTAATATAAAAATTGTCCATGATATTTGGGATTTTCATTTTTATATTTATGAATAATAAAGATGATACTAATTTGGATTTTAGTAAAGTGACCAGTGAAGATATATTATGTCTTTTGTTAATCATGTTTACAAGGAAGGATAAATAGAGTACAGTGTTATGGAAAGATAATAGAGAAACTAGGATGATTAAATAGGGAAAGCACTAGGATAGAAGGGTAAAGGAAGGAATATGGAGGAAGACACCTAAAACTAAAGGCCATTTGAAAAAAAAAACAAAACAAATGTAACCCTACTACTATATCGAATTCCTAAAATATATACATATATGAAAGGAAGCTACATGGAGAAACCAAATTATAGGGGAGCAATGCCCCAATTAGATGTTTACTGTCACCAACTAAAACCTTCACTATCAGTAAAGGGTTATATTTTGTTGAATAATTGGCCAAAATGGTCCTCCGAAAATCTTTCAAACACCACAGGCTATTGTCAAGGCTATTATCTTGCCAGTTTGATAATAAGTCCCTACTGTTGAAGACTATACTTTGATAGAGAAGTTGAGCTAGCTCCTAACTAACTATAAGCTCACTGACAGAGATTGTTAAACACCAACCTAGCTACAAATCCTGTGACCTAAAACAACTACCTGCCTATAAGCTATACTGGTACAGTAGTGGCACAAATGTTATGGGAGTTACCAACCACTTTTTGATTGAATTTAAGGCCCACTCCATGAAATGGAACCAATACCTAATACTGGTAAAGTGGGAAAGAATACCTGAGACTAGATAGGTCACAGACCTAGGAAAAAAACAAATACAACTGTTCTGCTAAGTAAACATAGCAATAAATTGATTCCTAATGACATACTGCTATACCCACAGATCAATGCCTTGCTCAACTCATATCATAGAAGTTCTTCTATAATTTATGGGAATTAACATAGAGGGCCACAACTGGACAATATGTAGAGAATGGGAGACTTTGGAATGTTCAATCTTAAATGGGATGTCCTTACAAACTTCCCCCCACCCCAGTGCTTGGGGGTTTATGTGGAAGAGGAGGCAGAAATATTTTAAGAGCCAGATATGATGGATAAATTCAAAGAAGCAGTGTCTTCTAGACACAACTTCCATATGTCCATATTAACTCACAGAAATTATGGCTGTATGCTTAAGACGTACACAGGTTCAAGACAGATGGGGGTCCCAGCACTGAGAGAGGGCACTGGACATGGGGCCCCACTCTAACCAAGAAGCTACATGCAATCACTCTGGCAAAGGGAAAATCAATTTTCTCCAATGATGTGTCATTGGATATATCAACCATACTCTAAGAGAGGCCCTATGCCCAGGAGTACATGGCCAACACAAAATGAATCCAATGGCATTTTTGAGGGTTTTTCATTTTGTTTTGTTTGGTTATTTTATTATCTTACTGAATTTTTAACTTGTTTGTTGGGATTTTTGTTTTGTGAAATTTGTTTGTTGGTAATATTTGTTTTATGGAAAGAAAGAAAGAAAGAAATGAAGGAAGGAAGAAAGAAAGAAAAAGAAAGAAGAAAGTTGAGTGGGTAGAGAGCTGGGGAAGATTTGAGAGGAGTTGAGGGAGAAGAAACTGTTTAAAGTATGGCTCATGAAAATAAAATTTGAATTAAAAAATAAAAATTAGTAAGTATATTTTCCAAAATGAATTCTGTTTTGTTGGTACCTCTACCTTCAAACTAAACTCTTAAAACCAACACGAACATTTTCCTACTGAAATAGTAGGGAAGAATATTAATTGATCTCAAAAAATTGGATTACTATGTTACTTTTATGTTAAAATATATTTTAATGATGCAATAAATTAAAGGATGAGGAGTGCTGTGGCATACTCAGACTCTTCACACCTTAATGTAGCATTGACTCCATTGTCTATTGTTAAAGATACCCAGAGATTTGGTTTGACTTTTTATATATAAATTATGCAAAATTTATAAATCTCTAGTGACAACTATATTCATGATAGTACATTTAAGTTTGATTTAAAAATTAAGTAATATTCACATTTTCAAAATGAAAAATAAATTAAGTGTGCTACAAAGTGATCCCGATAGGAGTTCCACTTTCTTTGCTTTTTATAAAAATAAAACTTTTAAAAAGATTTGGTAACATGCACAAAAGACATGAAATTCTGATTTGTCAACTAATCTGGCCTCTTGTCTCTATCCCTGTCAATAATATTTGGCACATAAAAAAGGACATTTTTGTTAAAAGGAATTTGATGTGTTATAATTATTATATTGTTATATTACTACTTTTCTGTGATTACTGTCTCAATTTGATATAACATCAAAACAATAGGACAAATTACTGTTCATTATAACAGTTATCAAAATTTTAGATATTAAACACAAATCTTTCCTAAAATTAGGAAACTAGTTAAAACTAGCTAATGAGGGTATTAGTATATTGGCCAAAAGAAAAAATAAAAGAACAAATTATGTACAATTCTTCAAACAGCAAATAAAATATTTCATAAAATGCAAGTAAAAATAGACAGAGGAGGAAACATATAGTGAACTTATTATAGTGAAAGAATATGATTTGGAGTAGGTTACAATGTGATTTCCCGCATCTGCTACCTGCAGTTCTTTAGGCCATGGTTCTTTCTTGATTATTTTAATATTAGGCATAGTTATCTTACTATATTTATATGTTGCAGATAAATAACATGTCAAATATATCAGGGGGAAAACACAAACCCTCAGACTGAGATCACAGTGGCTGATAAAATCTAAGAATTACAGGAATTTCTTCTTTAGTGGCTTTACTAAGGGGCTCCCCTGGGGACTTGCTTTCCTGCCTTCTAAGCTCATCAGATTCTAAAACCGAGGCTTCCAACACAGTGGGAAATAAAACAACATTTGATACCCACAAATACAAAATGTGACGCTTGGCCAGCAGAGGAATCTGCAAATTCCCTCGGAGGATATTGGGAATCATCAAATTTACTAGAGTCTACAAGTCTGGTTGAACAATTAGACATGATTAAACAAGGGGTTGTGCTGAATTCAGATGCTGAATCTTTTTGAGCTGTCATTAGCCTCTTTAGTAGCTATTCATTACCTATCCCTGTATTTGACCTAATATCTGTGGGACTATATAATGAAAGCTCCTTGGAATATATAAACAGACTTCTACCTACCACCAATCCAAAGGCTAAGAGTATCACCAGGTCAAATTTGAAACCTATGGCCATTTCTCTGTTTTGATACAGTCTATGGATTAATGATTTTCTTTGTTCTGTTACTATCAAAAAACTTCATATAATTTTTACTATGTTGGATCTGATATTTTATGTCCATGTTCCCAGGCAATGGTCACTCATTTTGGCTTCAGAATCAACTGTCTCTTATTTCCTCTGAAGAGAAAGCTGTATTTCTGTGTATTGTGTATAGTTAACTCACTGTATATTTCATAGTATCTTAAAAATCAAATACCCTAGAAAAACTGAAATAATTCTTTGATTCCTCTTTTTTATTACAACTACTTTTATAAAGAGACTGGTGGACTATATCACAGTGAGAAATCACTTGTCTATTTCCTCCCTGGAGTTGGCTACAAACAGGTTGGTATTGGCATTTTGGCAGCCTGGTTAAGCTGAGAGACTTCTATTTTCTTACTAAGCAGCACACTTTGGCTGTGTCTCCATGACAACAGCATGGTCCTGGGTAAGTTGCTGGATTTCCATAATGTCCAGTGACTTACAGGAACAGCTCTTTTGTTGTTTGATTTTAATGGCTCCTTTAAGATTATATATAAAATCTGTATTTCTGAGATAAATTAATTTCTTAATTGTGTCATGACAATGGACTAATTTTGTTTATTGATAAATTAGCTGCCCTAGTCATGAGCATATATTTTTCACTTGGATGAAATGGCTGCATTTCTGTGGACAGATTACTAAGTGAGGTTTTGAAGCATGGTTGTAGCTCAGTAACAGAATGTTTTCCTACTTTCTGGGTAGAGTCATGAGTTCAACACACTGGACTAACATTAATTATAAATGAGTATGTGGAATTTTTCTTCTTTTCTAGTTCACTCTTCCCTCATTTTCTCCAAATCTCTGAAGAGAATTTGAGCTAATAGCCATATAACTACTTGTTAATGTATCAAGTTCTCAGTAATATAACTAAATTTTAATCAACATGCATGGACAATGGATGTGAAAGAATCATCTAATTGCCTTCTTATTTTGCTTTTCATAGATGGTTAAAATAAAATATCATGTGCTGGTTGAACATTGCATCTTAATGAATTTTAATATGCAAAATCCTTTTGGAGAGTTTTAAAAATCATTCTTTTAATTACGAAGATCAGCTTGAAGCAAAGGATTTGAAAAACTTTGCCAACAGGGAAAAAATAGTATTCTAGAAAAAGCCAAAGTAAAGTGTTTTGACTTTATTTCTCTTCTGTTAAACTCATGGCAGTACTATGCTGGCAATTACCATCTTTAGAGTCAAAACTTTAAGAATCACTAAATACCAGCTAATCAGCTGCATTGTGCAATTCACTAAGGGAGATTTAAAGCCCAAATGAAGAGGAGAAAATCAAGAAACTCGTAACCTCTCAAAGATCAGTACATATGAAAAAATTTTGATGGGATTGGAGAACAGAATAAAATAAGTAACCACAGCCATTTCTTCATCTAAAACATTTTTCCAATATTGAGTTTGAATAATACTAATTTAATTTGATAGAATCATTCTCTGGTCTCTCCAAAAAGGCATATTACCTGCATATATGCAATATCTTTCTTGAAATTTAAAAAAAGTCAGGGTAGTTTGAAATTGCAATAACATTATCAATATCTTAATATATACTGTAAAATATTGTTTGTTAATACTTTAATAAAAGTAAAATATTTAAAGCACTCCTACTGAATTATGTCTGTGTATAGATAGTAGCCTTTTGGAAGTAACCCTTCCTCCTGCTTTCCCCATGTATATGATCTATAAAGAGTTTAACTTGCTATTATATTCCAGTCATCAGAGAAACACATATAGAACAAAAGCTGAGGCATATCATATGGTTTGGATTTATTCTTTAGTTCAAATTATTTTAGTTCTTCAGAATCCATACATTAGTATATTTATATCATTTCTTCCCCTCCCTCTGCACCCACCCTCTAACTACTTCTGCATCACTCCCATCCCATCAGATTCATTGTCATTGTGCTAAAACAGTCAGACAGGGCGTTCTCATTGACATTCACTCCCTTCCTTACATAAGAACTTGTTTACATTTGAACCTATTAATTCACCAGGAAAATTTTGTCAATCATTCATAATGAGAACATTTCCCCAAAGATGTACTATTCTCTTTGTCCTTGAAGCAAGAAAACAAATGATCACCCACAGGTGCATCACTGATTGATTTTGTTTTTGAGCTTAAGGAACAATACAGGGTCGCTGCCTCATAATGTTTATGTGATTTTCTAACTTTCTGACAATGTCCCAGAAAGACGATTGCTTAAGGTAACAGACCACCAACTCATTGTCAATTTGTCACTGTGACAAATGTCTACCCCTTTTCTTCCTTTGCCCTAAAATGATTATTTTGAAAGGTACTTTAAGAATTTCTTGTCACTCCCCATCAGCAAAGTTCTAGCTTTTAATTGATTTTAATAATTTCATAATTGCCTACCTTTAAACATAAAATTAATAATTGTCATCAAGGAATGTAGTCAAAATATGTCATTCATTATCTATGCAACTTTAGAGAAATATATTACTATGATCTTCATTTGTGTATAGCATAATCACGACATTAATGATTCGGGAGATATATGCTCCCCTACTTCCTCCAAGAAGAGATTCCCCCAACCAAAGTTCACAACTGCAAATGGTGCTAGAACAAGGAATAATTGTGATAAAATTTGAAATAGAAATGACACTTGGGTATACAAAAACCAGAGGTTTTACAAGATACTTTGGCACATACAGCTAAGGAAACACTGTGGAAGATGAGGCAGAAAGATTGTAGACCTAGAGAATCAAGAGGCTTTCTGTGAGATTGTGTGTCCTAGTAACATCAGTTCTATCCATAATGTCTTGCCAACATGACTGAACAAGGTGATATCAATGGATATATCAAAGAGGATGGGGAAAGAGCAGGAGGCTTCAACCCTACACAAAGAACTATAGGAACATGGAAAAGGCTAGGAGTGAGAGAAGAGGTTTTCCCCAGGGCAGAGCACACCAATTGATTGTCAAGTGCTAAATGGTTAGCCCTGAAAGCATACACACAGGTAGCATTATTCATATCAAACAGGTTCTGTTTGGGAATATGTATGTATATGCGAATACATATATACATACAGTAACAATTAATGATAAATGAGTCCATGAATTTAAAGGAGATTGGGGAGGTGTATATGGAAGGTTTTAGAGTGAAGAAAGGGAAGGGGGAAATATTATAATTAAAATATAAAGACAAAAATAAAATAAAAGTACACAGATGAGCTGGAACTTTGACTGGGGGATTCCTTTGGATGTTATTTCAAACCCTGTGTGCTCTGATTATGAATATTCAAGTGTATAGAGGTTCTGTGAACAAACACCATGGGAAACAAAGTCCTAGCACTTGGTAAAAGTTCAAGAAAGCCAGAGATGAAGAAATGCATTCAAATAATATCTATTGCTTTTTGTGTTACTGACTAGCCATTGTTTGTAAGCTAGAGAACAGAGAGAAATTAGAAAAAGGAACTGGATGCCATTACAGAAACCTGACTGGGAACACCCTAAAATAATAAACTCAGTTTGGTGACTCATAGAGAATAAAACATTTCGAGGAGTGGGAAACTGGAAAAGGAAGTACTGAATGTATAAATGTATGTACAGCCAGAAGAGGCAACAGCTGCATCCCTCATAAACAGTTTGTGAGATGTAGTTGCTATTTGTAGCAGCCCCATGTTGCAGTGGCAATCTGTATTAGCCCACATTTGGGGGTTTTTGTCTGATTCAGCCAACTTGCCTGGTTCGCATCTGAGAAGGGGAGTATGGATTGAGAAACGGCAGGTAAAGACACTCAGGAAAAAAATAGAGGCAGAGAATAGAGTCAGAAGGATAGTCCAGTGAATACAGATTTCCCCAAGTTTATTCTTCAACATTCTAACATACCTAGCCCAAAAAGGGTAAAAAGACAAGAGATTTCCTTATCATGATACAAGGAACAAATAGACTTACTTCCTTAATTTTCCAAACATCCAGTAGGATTAAATCTCCCATTGTCTGACCTCGAGGGTTAAGAGTAACTACACCTTAGAACAAGTCTCCTGTTATTTAGATAAGACTTCAACAACTTAGACCAAACATCCTACAGTAACCACACCTTAGACCTTTAGGTTTTATGACTTTAACCTTGGAAGAGTAGGGATAGTTTGAACTCTCTGACCTTAATTAAATATGAACTGAAGCCATTTTTATAGACCCCAACACTGAGAGGCTGTGACAGCACTGAGTATAAAGTGTGTTCAGGTATCACTGCCTGGCTGCCCTGAGAAGTAAGCATCTGTCTCATACTCAATACCTCTCTGTCCTGAATGGAACCAATCTCCCAGCAAGCCCAGTGCTAGCATTTCTGAAGCATGGTGAAAGGAAGAGTTTTCCACTTTATGATTCTGTTCCTAGTGTCACCTACCTGTAGTTTGGTTAGCTCAGGAATGAGCATGTGATCCAAGACAGTATGCTAATGTGAGTCTTGGCATTTAAAATACTAGTTTCTTTATTTATTTTGACATTTTGAAATAAATGCCCCATTCTCTGAAGTCAATTCTCTAGACAGTACTCCAAAGTACTTCTTACTATGTATAATCCATCCACATGAGTCAAAGCTCCAAGTTTGCTCTGGGGTCATTCTGCATGAGCTAAATGACAGTACCTGCAGCACTTATCTGAACTGCAGATGGTAGATGGCATTATGCCACAGTTTTGCAACTAGTCCTTGCTCAAAATTACAGGGGATATTAATCTTACTTTTCATTTCTACAATGTCCCTTCTTTATTCCCCATGTCATAGTTTATACCTCTTGTGACTCTTTTTGAATTTGCTGAAGTTTAGCAATTTACCATTTTAGCAACTTTAGTGAAGGCAAATCCCATAATGAATTTTATTATTGCTAACTTACCAATCCCCTCTAAACTGTTTAGAGCTAGAACATACTCCTGCATTGGTCAATGGCTTCTCTATGGTTCAAATAAGACATTATTTTATTACCATTCAGAAGATACATAATTTGTTACAAACCAAAGAAGTGTTTACCCCAAGACTTGACAGTCACAATGTGTCTACTGAAATTAGTTTGGTTTAGTATACTGCATGGTGACCATAATCATAATAATAGCAGCATGACCTCTTATTCTTTATAAACCTCATGAGTCTAACTAAGCACATCATGGCCTCTTGTCTAATGACCTATTTTTAGAATAAATATGATCTGATAATATTTGATAAAAATGATTTACAAATATAGCTCTATGGACTTCACTGGAAACTTGATCAAGTCCATTATAAAATGATTACTGAAATTGCAACATCAAATCATCATCACAATTCAGTTCACATAGAAACACATTTACATTTACGGAGTGTCAGCTGGGTACAGTGCACATAACTTAATACTGTGAATGGTGCAGTGGTAAACAAGCCCTGACACTCGTCACTCTGAAGTTTAAAGCACAAAGCTGACACCTTCCATTTACTAGCCAATAAAAATGCTGAGAAAATCTTGGATGAACAGAATAAAGACCCATGAAAAGAAAGAAGCAATTTTCTTTAGATACAAAGAGAAAGGTGTAGTTAATTATGTTAGTGGAATTTGGTAGGAGTTCTTTAAGGGCATTAGAAAATAATTATTAAGGAAGAAAGGGTGAAGGAAGCCATGAGAACAAAAGAACCAAAGCTATCTTCCAGAAATTTATTATGGGATTTGCCTTCACTAGAGTTGCTATAATGATGTCAACTGATCAAAACAGTGAGTTATCAAGACACACTCTTATTTCACCTTTAGCTTCTATACTAGTTTTGAGGTAGCCTTGATCATGGCCAGAAAAATCAAAACTGCACATAAGAATTAATGGCACCTCATTGGTTATAGAAGTTAAACTTGTTATGAAAATTTTAAAATACATGCCAATGGGGATTTCTTGGAGCCACAAACTACATTGCCTTTCATCCCTTGCAAGTCAAGTCAAAAAAGTGCCTTGACACACCTACCTGTGACATCCAAGCCTGCTTACCTCAGTAACTTCATCTCAATCACTCCCCATGCAACTGTTACCTTCCAAATTCTCAAACTCCTGTGCCAATGATATTATGTTGTAGATTTCATGATTCTGCCTGTGTTGGTGTGTTCTGTCTTGGGGGCAAATCTGTTTTTTTTCCGTTTTCCATCTATTTGTCTGTTTGTCACAGCTTAAGAATCACCTCTTTGTGTAATAAGTACCCTAAGAGACACCTGCCTAGATTATTTGGGTATTAAAAGGTTGAGTGGCTTTTGTCATGCTTAGTTTATTGGCATGGGTCACCCTCCAGGCCATGTAATCCTTCAAGATCAGATATGCATGTTATTTTTATTATTTGCTTAGTGGTATAGAAATAGTGAATACATAGCACTTATTTCTCAATCCTAGCTTTTCTCACAACAGACAGCAATAATCCACCCCATTACTCCATACTGAGCCCTTTCTCAAAATCCTTCTCATCCTAATTCTCCAGGAGGATGTTGTCAATCATTCAGAACTGGCACACAAATCCTTGTGTCATTTGCCATTAATAGGCTCTAAATCCTCAATGAATAATGGATAAAGCAAAGATCGTCTCTTGTTTTCCCAATGCCATACTGGAAGCTGGTATAATCAATGTGTGCTATGATCAGGCCATCTTGCTATATCATTTAGATAGCACATGATATAATTCTCACAGTAATTTGTTTGTGATATATATATATATATATATATATATATATATATATATATATATCCTTATTTCCCCCAGCTCTAAACACATTCAAAAAAGCTAAGACATGTGTCTAAAGCTTCAATGATTATGAACTTTAGCTATTTGACCCCTGACTATAGTCTTATTTTCTACAAAATTTAATTAGTTTGCCAAAAACTTCTAGATGAATGTGGCAGCACATGTCTTTAATCCCAGCACTGGGAAGACAAAGGCATATAGATCTCTGTGAGTTCTAGAAGTCAGGGCTAAGTAGTAAGACTAAAAGAACCGATGAGAAACAACAGGTTATAGACAGTTATGCCAGAAAATTCCAAGTCACTCATCTGCCACTACTCACACCCTCTGGCAGCCTAAATGGGTAATCACTGGTAGAAACAGATGGATCAGTTCAGCATCAATGAAGTGAGGAGGATGGCAGAGCTGACCATGCACAATACCTAGAAGTAGGTCCATTGAAAGCAAATCTCAGCATCATGTGAACTCTGACTGAGAAAGTTGGAAAGTGACTTTTCTTACTACACACGTTCTATTCTACTGAACTTCTCTCTCTTTACATAATTGTCACCAACACTTTACTTGTAATCATCCATTCATTCATAATGCTGTATTTAGCCTCCACATATTCTCTGTCACCTGTCATTCCTATGTGATCCTGATCCCATCCAATTGCATCCTTTATCCCTGATGTTGATGATGATATGTCCTGATAGCTCACTGTGAGAGCTGCACATAGGAACCAAGACCCCCTCTACTTTACTGTTATAATTATGAAGAAATAAAGAAGTGAAAAATAAATTAAGAAATAACTACACACAGAGTATGAGCTGTAGTCACAAGAAGGTTACATTATCACAGAAACTTTACTTCCACATGGTCACTTCCCATCTATAGAGAGCTAAGATAAAAATATGAAGATTTCTTGGCATTATATTACTGTATGTCTGAAATAATGGAACAGAAAGAAAAAGTGTCTACTGCCAAGAAGAAAGCATGCTTCCATTCTCCAGCAGGTGTCTCTTCAGGCTCAGTCATTTCTAGCTTCTGTAAAAGGCCATCTCTGAAGGAGGAAGCTCAACCCAGAGGAAGCCTTCCTGCTGTCAGGGAGGCCGGCCTTGTTACATACCAGAGCAGAGAAGACAGACACAGCATCCAGAAAACTCTTTGATGTGTGCAAAGTGAGCACAGTCTAAGCATGCGCCTTTTGGAATCAGAATTCATGAATGATAATTATCAGATTACTTGTTTTCTTTGAAACGTTCATTTCCATCTCCAGCTAAAACAAAGCTCCTTGCATCTCACACTGGCTGCTTTTGTACACAGATGATGGTATTCTGCCAACTATTGCCACTGTCACAGAATGCCTGGCAGAGCAACATAAAGGAAGAGAGACTTGTTTGGTTCTCAGTTTCTGGGGCTAGCCGTCCATCATGTGGATGGATGCTGGCATGGTGGCTGAGATAGTTCCTGTAATATAATTAATACAAAGCCAGGGACAGATATTGAGGTTTAAGCTAAAAGATCAGAGAAGCAAAGCAGCCAAGCCCTAGAGACCTCTCATCTTTACCAATGCTCAGACCTAAGGTGTGACTGTGTCCTCTGATTGCATCTCCAAACTGCATTGCTCCCGACAAGTCTCTGACTACAATCCTAGACTGCAGTGATCTCCTCAATGTGTCTAGAGTCTAATTGCCTAAGACTGACTTCTCTTTTTCCTTATTTCCTAAACATTCCTGTCTCCACCTCCCTTGTTCTGGGATTAAAAACCTATGATCCTGAGAGCTGAGATCACCTTTGTGTGAGCTGCTTCTCTGTAGGACTAGATCAATTTTGTGTAGGTCAGTGTGGCCTTGAACTAACAGAGATTCGCCTGGCTTTGTCTCCTGAGTCCTGGGTTTAAAGGCGTGTATCACCACCACCTAGCTTCTATGGCTAACTGGTATGGATACTGGAATTAAAGGTGTGTATCACCACTGCCTGGTCTCTATGGCTTGCGGTTATCTTTGTATTCTACCCCTCAGGCAAGCTTTACTAAATCATAAATAATATATTGCCACAGGTTCCACCCATGGCAGTGGAAGCTTGTGCCCTGACTTGGTCCCATCTTGATGGATCAGTAATCAGAGAGCTCAGGAAGCACCAGAAATCGGTGCACCATTCAAGACCCACTCCCAGAAATCCCAAGTGTGTGATCTCAGCCACAGGATACCACAAATCTTCAAAACATTGCTGGCAGCTGGACACCAACTGTTCAAATGCATGCTGAATGACCCCTTGTGAAGAATGTTTCAGACTCAAACACACTGGGGTGGCTTATTAGGGTAGTCTCTTCTAACCCATGCTTTCTGTGACTTAGGGCTACTTAAGGCAAGCTACAGTCCAAAACACTGGATGAAAATGCTCAGAAATAAATAACTCATACATTTTACACTGTGTACCATCCTGCATAGTGTGATGGAATTTCACTCAGGATGTGAGTCATCTCCTTGTCAGATATCTACAGCTAAATACTTTTGCTAAGCAATTCTTCCTGTCACCTTGGCTATCAGACCCACTGTCACAGTATCACACAGCTGAGGTTTAAAGAACTCAGACTTTACTTAATTATGGACCCAAAGTGTCAGAGGAGTCCATGATGCTGGGAGCAAAGTATTTGTTTTTAAAGTAATAAAATAAAACTTTTCCATTTAAGAAAAGATGATTGTGTCCAAAGTGGATAATTATACTACTGCTGCTCACCTCTTACCTTGTTGAACTTATGAATTAAATATTATCGTAGGTAGGTTTCTATATGGGAAATAACACATACTATAGTGAGGTTTCATGTATATACTGGGAGTTGTGGAATATCTTTTTGACAAGGGAGAAGTATTATATTCTTAAACATTCATTTATTGGAAACTTTGCATTTGAAATGAAACCAAATCACTAGTAATTGCATAGCACTGACTTTGCAGTTCTCCTCAGCTTCCATTAATGCACTTGGAATAGCAAGAATTCATGAGCTTTGACCAAAACTGTCAATCTGAGGGTCCATCATATTCACCAAGGACAAACTACTTTGTGATTTCAGCAAACTGGACACACTACCCACATGCTTCTGGACCTGGGTTTTGGGGCTAGCCCAGTAAAAGCAGCAGCAGCTTGTGGATAAATAGCCATGGGATTTCAGCAACAGAATTTGTCATAAGTAGGTCCACCTGTCATAGAGCTCATTCATCTACAACACATTGTTGTTTCCTTTTAGGATTTCCTGGATTTGTATTAGCACTGTTTTTTTTTTTTCTATCAATGGGGCTTTGTGTATGCCCAAAGCTATAACCATGATCTGTAAGTGAGATCAAGTGCAGCTTTGTCCTGGGTACTATATATCTTCTATGGATGATCTTACTTAAATAGAAAGATGTAGCAAGCATTGCAGGTCACAATTATACCAGTCTCCATTCCCTTTGAGCCCATGGAATCTGATGAGCTCAGTCATTGTGTTGTCTCTCAATCAGATGGTCAAATTTAACGGGCCATTCTAGTGTGAGTATGGAAGGCCAAAAAGACCAATAGAAATTTGGGCAGTAAAGAGTGTCTTAATGGGGCTTTGGAGTGTAATGAGAATTCCATTAGGAAGTGGGCTGGAGGTTGCTGACACTATCTGCTGGCAAAGAATTTGTTTTCTTTACAAGTCTTGAAATTCTGAGTAAGGCTGAATTCAAAATAAAATTATGAAGTTGTTTAGCAACTGGAATTTCAAGCCAGCAGAACATCCAGACGACACCATGGTTAGTGCTCACTTCTCTTCGTGAAAGAGCAGTGTTACACCCCTGGAAGATCAGGTCCCCAGGATCTCAGCCCAGGACAGAAGTCACCCCAATCACCAGGCAGAGTTGAAAGCATGATGCAAACAGCACGAGGCTTTATTATAGTTGTTTAATGAGCAAATCCCATGTTAGCTCAGGTCTTTCATCCACCCACCATGGCAGATGGCTAGGAAAGACGGCTCGAAGCATCTGCATAGAGATCTTATAGGGCAGCATAAGGGGAGTGTCTAGGGATACACACAGGCTCAGGATTGGTGTGTCTCCAGGCTAGGACACCTGTGTTGATTGGTCAACTAGTTGTTATCGCCCATAGGCCCTCCCAGGGTGGTTGCTATGCTCTGCACTGTCATTGCTGTGCACTTTTCCAAAAAGCACACCCAGAGCCGTAAAGCATAGCACCACCAGCTAACTTCTGATTGGTTCATTGCCACAAGGCAGGCATCTAACCTCTTAGTGACCAAGACAAGGTCAGGCAATTATGTGTTTGGCTGTTATGGCTGCTGAAATGGGGAGCTGGTCCCTTCAGCAGGAAGGGATGAAAATTGTATTTTGTTGGAAAAGGGAATGTAAACAAATTGAAAATTGCAGACATGTGGTTGTGGAATAACAGTTGTAATGCTTAAAGAGATTAGCATCAAAGATAAAGCCAGTGCAGAGCACTGGTACAGTGTTCTGCTCTGGGGACACTGGAATAGTGTTCCCACACTGAGACTATAGGAAGTTCCCACCTTTCAGTGGCCCCATCTTATGAAAATGAAAGTTCCTGGGAAAGAAGAGATTCTGAACTGAACATCAGACCAAAAACAACTGAAGAGTTTCAGTCGCCAAGGTGCACAGAAACCATTACATTGAGATAAATGTGGGTCAGACTACATCTCAAGCAGCAGATCTTGGCATCATCCACATGATGCAGACATAGAAAATGCAAAAGTTTCAGGGCAATGGAGATTTATATCAGGTTGTGAAGCCAACATGGCTAGACAACGTGTGGCAGTATGAAAATCACTGAAAAGAGGTTCTTTTTTTCTCTTTTTCTTCTTTCTTTCTTTCTTTCTTTCTTTCTTTCTTCCTTTTATTTATTTATTTTTTGGTTGTTTCAAGACAGGGTTTCTCTGTGTAGCTTTGTAGACCAGGCTGGCCTGTAACTCACAGAGATCGACCTGCCTCTGTCTTCCAAATGCTGGAGTTAAAGGCATGTGCCACCACCACCTGCCCTTCATGTTGCCATTTGGTAAAGATTTGAAAGTGAAGCTTAAGCTGCAATGGAGACGCTGGGGTACTGGAGATGGCAGGGCTAGAGGATGTTCAATGAGGCAAGCTGCAGACATGGAATGTTACCATCCCATGAGAGAGGCTGTGTGCTCTGCAGATGCAGATGACCAAATTGGAGGAATAGATTGACCAAGCACTTAGGACATTGGAGGAGCCCAGGCAGTATCACCAAGAGACCCAGAAGTCAAACATGGTGCTAAAGGATTGGATGTTAGCTCAATCATTTCTTGCTATGCCGTACTCCTTTTTGGAATGTGAATATATTCCCCCATGGTTCTATAAATGTTTTCAACTCCATCTTTGCTCCTACCCTGTTCTATCCTCTTTCTCTGCACCACTGAGAGAACTGCATCCTCTCTATTTTGCATTCCAATAACAGCCAGATAACTGTTCCTCCTGGTCTGGCTGCACTAGTAACTAGTATCCCCATGGGAGCAAAAACTGACATTGCATAATGGAAGTAGGCATTTGTTTGTTTGTTTATTTATTTATTACACAAGAGCAAAATTTTAGAGTTTATCTTGAGTCTCAGAAGAGTATTCAGCTTTCCGAGTTTTGAACAATGTTAGAACTTCTGAGGTTTGGGGAACTCTTGGAGATGACCTCAATACATTTTGTATTATTGGGTAGTGATACGCCCTACAGGACCGGGGGTGGGATGATAAGGTTAAAAGTACTGCATTGAGCATCAATGTGAAAAGGGGGCAAGTTTAATGGTTAATGACACATTATATCCCTTCAAACTGTAAGCCAAGACAGTGTTTTCTCCCCTTACATTTTTTCTTGTTAAGTATTTGGTCACAGAAATAAGAAAGGTAATTAACAAGAGTTTGGTAGAAGCATCATAAACCTTAACAACTTTTGTTTAACTTGTGTGTGGGGTAAGTAGGGAAGAAAGATGTGAAGCAAAAAGGGATATGGGCTGAGAATTCTGGGGCTCAGTTAACATAGATGAATTAATTATTCAGGAGTCACTAAAATCAGAATAACCTCTAACCTGTAGTAGAGTTTTAAGGAACCTAATCAATATATATTGAATCAGCCGGCTTCCTGTGAGGCTTGTTTTCCTAAGCATAAATTGATATCTGCTGATACTATGTTGCCATGATTGTGACCTACAATGTGTTCTAGGGACTAGTCACCAGCTATCTGATCACCCTCATTTGCACCATCTAGTCATTAAATATCCTGGGAATACTTTAAATCTAGCTTTCATTGACAAATTAACTACAAACTCCATACTACCTCAGCACCTCAGTTTGGGGTAGGATAGGCAGGAAAGAAGGGGAAGGGAGGAGAGGAGACAAAAAGAGGGGAAAGGAGAGGAGGGGAGGGTGTAAGAAAGAAAAGTGGATAAAGGTGTGTTTCTCTGTGAATTTCCTCGATAATTCTGAAGCTGATTGTGCCTTAATTGCTGTTTGATGGCTAGCAGTGCAAATTGCAGAGAAGAACAGCAAGGGCTTAGGAAACAAATTCTGGTTCAGAAGCTCGAACTATGAGAACTAGCCAGATAGTCAGTAGTGAATGCAAGCTTCTTTCTTTTATGTTGTGAAAAACACTACACATATCCTTTTTTAGTCATTTCTTCCCTTGGGAAAGTGACTGCCACAGGCTCCCTGTTGAAAAAGCTTATCACTAATTCATTTATGTCCTTTAACAATGGAAACCACTTTTCACACACCGAAGTGAATTTGCCACATTATAACTCAATCATCAACTAGGACAATTTTCTTTCTGCCTCACTTGAAAAATAAAATTTAAATTTTTTTCAATTTTGTTGCAGCATAAGACTCTGTGAGCTTTTCTGTTCCCCTTTTTAGCACTAAAAAGATGTTCCTCTCACTTTAAAAAATATCTAGCATGTTCTACAAAATTCCTCCCATACCTTTACTAATTTATAAACAAAGTACAGGCATCTCCGAAGGCATTAACCCCAAAACTGTTTAGTTTGTGGAAAGGAATAAATAATAAAGAGAAGTAGGAAACAAGTGGAAATGAAGATAACCTCCAGGCTCTCTGTGAACTCTTACTTTGCTTGTTCTAGTTTTTCCTCTCTCACATCTATGTGTAAATATGGCTAAGAATATATTACCTAATGATACCTTTTATTTCTTTTTTCTAAGCAAGATGATGTCACAACAATCATTTAATAGAAGGAGAACAACAGTTCTTACACAATTAAATATTGGTTGTTGAAAGGGGCTATGAGTAGTTAAATCTACTATGCTATCTTTGCCAAACTGTATAAGCAACAAGTGTACAAAGTGGAAAATTCCGGGTCTTTGTGTAGAAGTGTGCTGCAGGTATTATGCCAAAGCTCTGCTGACCAATTGTAAGTGACTGATTGGCCCAATGGGTCTGGAGTTAGAGAGGAAGATCCAAATACCCCCCCAAAAGCCCAGTTCAACTCTTGTTGGAGTCCATGTCTCCAGAAGTAACTGGGCTTTGTATTGAAAAATATGGCCTCCAACTTCAATTTATACTTGCATTGCCTAAGGAGATTGTATCCATTGTCTAGTTGCATGGTCTTAATCAAGCTTAATCTCAACATGTTTACAAGTCTTCAGGTGCTAAATAAAGACTAAAAGGTCACCATGTTATCACTCAATGTACAACCAAATAACATTTACATTGTAGCAGAAAGTATGCAAAGACAGGATCTGGAGTCCATTAGAGTAGCCTGGGAGATGCTTGGGCTTCACCGATCAGAACTTTGCAGGTGATACATGTCACACCATATGTCTATTCCTGATGAGGGTGAGGGAATGGAACTTCCTGTCACTACACAATCTTGCCATTTCTGTAGGAGCACATTCATTCACACAAGTGAGAAACTGGGGCTGGATACTCTCATGTCAGCTGAGGTCACATTTTGTCATGGAATGATTTTTCCCCTGCTTACCAACCTCTGCTGTTCACTTACCAGAGCTTTAGGAATCACATAATTGTGGGTAACAGCATGCTATCTGTTCTTCTTGTGTAGTCAAATGTCAATCAAATCATAATCTAAAGCACGATTCCATTCACAGAGTCATCCACAGCCATTCCTTTATACTCATGACAAAGTGATTAGATACCCCACCTTGTTATTAAAGCCTAAATGGTATCCTTATCTCTGAGAATACTTCTTGTACATAAACTAACAAGTTTTTGAGAGCCAAGTTCTTTGCTTTGTGTATTTTTATATTGTATGTACACAAGCATGACTGTATGTGTGTATATGTGAGTGCATGTGCATTTCTATGTAGTTCAAACTCCAGCCTAAAGACTGGGAAGAAGCAGACCCAATCCACAAGAACAGTCAATAATCATAGATTATGTGGTGTGCACTTCCCAAGGATGTCACATAAAATTTGCCATCACTGATGCTACCCCGTGTTCTGTTTCTATAACTACAGTGTGATATAGCAGCTTGTGGAGCCCAGCAGCCCATCTCATCACATCCCAAATGGAGCATGCTGAGTCTGTTATTGGAAAGAGCCTATTGGCTTTCTGTCCTCAGGGCAAGTTGCTCACTAGCATTAATTGGACAAGGAAGAAGCTCATGGATCTTTACTGGTGAAGGGTGTGTATTTTTTAATCAGACAAGGATCAGCTCCCAGAAGAGGCTTTTAATTCAACAGCATCTAAAGATAACATAGCTACATGTAATGTGGTGGACGATCCTAGCTGAGTACACTACTTCAGTGCTGTATAACTGGTAGATACGGAACAAGGGACTGATAGAAGAACAGAAAAGTGGAACAATTATTATTGTGAAGCTAGTTCTCAGGACTTCACTTAGGAATTTTCAGACAGATAACCAGCTTTTTGCAGCTGACTGCTCTGGCTCCAGGATGAGAGATGCCAAATTGTTCCAAACAGTGGAGTACAGGTTTTAAGATCCTAAGAGAACTACCAGCTTTGGACTCCATTTGAAAAGCTCAGGTTGCCTTCAGAGCTCCCCAAATATTCTCTTGATTGATATGGGATATCTACCTTGAATTTACTAAGAGCTTCAGTAGAAATGCCACCATCTTTTAAGGTTCTCTATTCAGTCTCCCAGGAAATGAGTCCATACTACTTGAATTCCCTCAGCTCCCTCCTCATAATAACAAACTGATCTGCATCCAGACTTCTTCCCTTCCTTCATTGTCCTAGTTTCTCCATTTCTAGCATCTCTCTTAGCTGGAAAATTTCTCCTATATTCTTTGTTTTCCCCTTCCAAATAACAAAAGTAACAGTATAAAAGAGACACTACCTAACTTTATCATAGCTCCACTCTCCTTGTCTCAGAGGTGAGCTCAACAAGAGTATTTGGAAGGCTATGAGATGAAGAGGGTTAAGTAACCTGAAGTTATTATCAGGGTTAATACTAGTATCAAAACTCAAGGGACATCTTTCAGTCACCCAAGTTTCTCTTTTCTAAACATGTTTCCTGCGTTTTTGATCTAGAAGTGGCCTGCTATAACAGTACACTGGTTTTCTCACATCCCTAAGCCTCCTCTTCTAACTGTCTTCTGAAGCTCTTCAGCTTGCCAATTAATTCATCATGGTCCTATGACTCTGTCAATATTTTCAACTCCATCTTCAGTTTTAACCCAATCCCTCCACCTTGCTCCAGCACGACTGACTTAATTTAGTCCTTCAACATGTCTATTTTGCATTCTAGCCACAGCTTCCTAACTGTTTCTCCTGCTCTGGCTGCACTAATAGGCCTTTGATGGCAAAGATGTGGCCCATTCCCCTGACAGCCACAGTTATTTTGACAATGGAGAAAAATTTATTTCTCTGAAAACTGAATCTTCTCCTGACTCTTATTTCCATGAAACCCACAAAGCTTTTCCAATACTAGATTGCATGGTGGGGCCAAATGTGTTTTGAAAGTGAGGAAATGACAGCAGACAGGTCTTTTGGAAGCTGTCTCTAACATAATAGCAGCCAAAAGAGACAATTACAAGAGTTTAGTTTAACAATTTTAATTGGTTTTATGTCCTATTCTATTTCTGGGCAACACTGTATTACATAAAACAGAGTAAATGTTCTCATGGACATGTGGAAGATGATGATGATTCAGTGAGAGAAATGTTAAGAAATGAAACAAACCCCCAAAAGCAGCCTGGTCATTTCCAAGTCACTTTCTTTGTGGCTGACACTGGGAGGCATTGCTAGGGAAGTAATTGAATTTTTATATCGACTTAAGTCAGATTGGAGCATCTGTGTAAGAACTTCAGAGAGGAGAGATCATCTTAAGATTGATGCTAGGCCATGTAAAGTTATCCCATTAGTTTAAAATAATGATGTAATTTACATTAACCTAATCATAGCCTTTGCTCCTGCTAGCATGCAGATAGACACCATGTCCAAAGTCTCTCTCTCTCTCTCTCTCTCTCTCTCTCTCTCTCTGAATACTCTTCATATGGTAATATGTGTTCTCTCCTAAGGAAAGTGTGAGCTTTGGTCACTGTTGTTGAAGTTTATGAGTTGTCTCCTTTATCTTGCAGTACACTACCTATGATTCTGCTGTGACCCATAAGTTCCCCAGGAGCCTGAGCTCACCCATCTAACCAGCCTTTGACATTTCCAGCCAAACTGTGACATTCATAACTATTTACTATCACCAAAATGCTCTCTATGCTCTTTCTTCCTAACATGTTTGACTTACATTTGTGAGTGTGGGTGGATGAGCTCAACACAGAAGTGAGAATATGAGACAAAAGACCCAGGGAAAAATCCCTATGAAATAATCTCAATTAAGAGTATCAAAGAAGAAACAATGTAGAAAAAGAAAGAACAGTAAAATCTAGTAGATTAAAAAATGTTATAGAAAACACCAAAGGAGAAAAATTATAATGTGTGTGTTATTTATGTGTGTGTTAATGCATGTATATCATTGTGTAGAATGTCTGTATGTATATATGTATAGGTACTTATGTGTGCATATATGTGTATAGATAGGTGTGTTTGTGTGTGTGTGTATGTGTGTGTGTGTGTGTGTGTGTGTGTGTGTGTGTGTGTGTGTGTGTATTTGTGCACATGTTTTATGTCATTTTCTTTGGAGGTTCTGTGGGAAGAGTAGAGACCAAGGAAAGGGAATGCATTTAATATCATAAAGGTAATTAGTACTTTCTTTCAAACATCAAAAAAACACAGAAAAGTCAATGAGACCCCAGCAGAAATGACTCTATGTAGTGACTCTATTAATTTAGCCTGGGATACTTGTTTCAGCTCAGTAGAGCAGGATGGTAATCAGCCTGCTGGATTGAGTAAATCAGATGGAGTGAGTGAAGCAAAGATAGTCTCCTGCCTCATGAGCCCAGGAACTGGGATCAGTGACTAAGAGCTAAGGCATAATTGTGTACTGAAGTTTTGTGTGGATATGAATATGAAATACCAGCCTTTTAGGAGCTGAAAACCAAGAGCAATCACCATCAGGAAGATAAAAACACAAGAGTGTCTTTGACCTTTATCACAGCTGCCCATGGGGACCAGGTGGACATCTTCTGCTTCAGCAGATGGCCAGTGTTAAGACTGAAGCAATCAGACATCTGAGTCAGTGCCCTTTAGCTTGAAGTCACTTTCATACATTTGAATGATCCAGGAAGAGGTGTATAACCTCTATAAATGAAACCTTGTATAAATGAAGAATATTAAAATTGCTGCCTTCTCCATTTGTCTCTATGTTTTCTCCTTTGTGCCTTTGTGTGGTAGCTCTTGGTTTTATCTCTTTCTCCTTTTGGAAGTTCCAACTATACCATGTCTCAATGTGTTCCTTTAGTTTTGTTTCTACCTGGCTAACTTGTTCAAAACCTTAGCTGGGCATGTTGGTGCATACCTGTAGTAGATACTGAGGCAGGATGGTTGATTAGAGTTTGAGACCAGCCTGTGATACTTAATGAATACTAGGGTATCCTGAGCTACATTGTGAGGCCCTGTCTCAAAAATATAAAATCTATAGTTTTTACCTGGTATTTTTTGACAGGATTTTTGAGGCTAACAGAATCTTGATTTTTCTTGACACTTATAGACTGTTTTCTTGCTTAAAATTAGAAGTTTTACATAGTTCTCTGTTAGCAGCAAAATTTTAACCCACTTTCAATACTCATTGGCCTAGCATTGATTTTTATTCTCTCTCTAGATATTTCTACATATGCTACCTTCATCTAAACCAATCAAGTCCCATCTACTAGGTTCTTTTTCTCTTCTTATTCACACAGTTCTCCTCACTGTCTCATATCCTATTTATCCTAGGAGACATTATCTTCTCTGCCTAGAAACTTGTTTCTATGCATTTCTGGAGACATGTATCATACCCTGCTTTGTGTTACAGAACTGTGTATGTTTCATTTCCCAACCAGAAGAGACAGCTATTAGCCTAATGCCATCCATATAGCAAAACTAAAGAAATAGTGAATGAATAACAACAGGAAAGGTGTAGTAATAAACTATTTTAATAGATCCACAGAAGGTTCTTAAGCAGTCAGCTTATTTATAATATCTAGATATTTATTGGTAGTAGCAGCAATGTTGCATGTGGAACCCAAGATCTTAGGCTCCAGCATGCTAAACACATGTATGGCAGCACCCTTCACCTGGAGCATGTGACCTTTAAAGACCTGTCACCAAATTAACCCTTAAAAAAAATAGAAATGTGGTTGGAAGCAGAGAATAGAATGGAGCCAACCCTGATGAGGACCGTGTCAATCAATTAGATGGAATATGATGTGAATGGAGTTGAAATTCCAGAGTTAGTAATCTACATACCTAACATCTGGCTTTAGTCCATTCAAGCTTCAAACTTGCAAAGCAGTCTCCTACCCAATGAAAAAAATGAATTTCTACAAGCACAAACTTTTCCCCAAGAGCAAAATGTTTCCTATATAAAGAGGGTCACAATTGCCAGGAGCTGTGTAGCCTAGTCTTGGATCAGCATATGACTACCCATCCCAGCGTTTCTTCAGGGCATGGCACCTGTGGAAACAGACTCTCACTTGGCAAGGACCAGTAATCCATGGGACAGCATAAAAATTTGTAAAATTCATGAAGCTTGTAGGCTCTTTTTTTCTCTCATTATATTGGTGATTCTTTGGACGGCTTTTAGTTTTACTTTGTCACTCACACATGCAGCATCTATAATTTTCCCTGGAAATTATTTTCCTGTTTAAATATTTTCCCCTAAGATTCATCATGGGGTTAATGCTTTTTGAATCTCTTATCTGGAGTTACTAACTACAACTCCTAATCCAGGGAACTTTTCTGACTCAATAGAGATAGATACATATGAGAGATTGAGAAATAGCACCCTCTTGTAGAAAAGGGAACTGTATAAAAATATATCTTGCATACATGAAAGAATTGTCTGGGTTTGAATATTGTTCTTAAAGCATTGTGCCGGTGACTATTACTTTTAACTTTGTAACAACAAGTAGATGCCTGCTGACATAAGTACTGCAAGAACAGGGTGTGTCTGGCTCAATTTTCAGTTAAGCCTGCAAAAATGCTGAACTCAATGTCTAGAATAAAGTTTTGCGGGGGGTGGGAGTAGCACCTGTTAAACTGATGCCTCAAAGATCCAAGAGACCTCCCAAGGAGAGCCACATTCTGGTTGTTGAAGTGCTATGAGAACCTTGAATGTGGAAATACATGTAGGAAACACCTAAAGAGAATGATTGGCATTAAGGAAATACCCCAATTAAAGCATAGGAAAAAGTGGGTCACTCACGAGCCAACCTCTTGCTTTCCAGCAAGAAAGAGTACACACATCTGAAGATCAGGTTCCCACATGTTTTCGGGAGAAACCCAGAGGGCCAACACCATGGCCTCATCCCCCAAATCCTCCAGATTGTCAGTCTTAACCTTAAGCACCTGGTGAGCAATATTGATTTTAATGGCCTCTCCTGAGGCTCCTTATGGTGGAAGGGTAAGTTCCCCATTCTATTAATGGCAGGAGACATAGACAAGAACAAACACAGACAACAACAAAAACAGGGAGTGTGTCGGGCCTAAGTGAAGTAGATGTTCCTACCTAACTCATCAGAGATACCAGACAGGCACAAAGAAAAAGACAGAAAAGAAGGAGGGTCCCCACGCTTACCTTCACAAGGACCAAAGACATGAAACACGAAGGGGACAACTCACTGGACTAGTCACCGAAGAGGGGTCACCGAAATGCACAGTAAGCATGAAGAGGAGTCCAAAAGGGGGCTGATAGAAAAAGAGAAAGTGTACCGACTAGGATCCATCCTCCAATGCATCACGGGCAACAAAAGGCAAAGATCAGGGCCCAAAAAACAGCCTTGAGAGAATAGACCTTGATTCAAATGGGATTGAGGCCCATGCCAGCATGGAATCCATGAACCCCAACTCTAGGCACCAGGTGTTGCATGACTCTGCTGGGACACCCCTTGGGGGAGGGGGTGAGAAGATGCAGCAAGTTACATAGCTTGCTGCAGGCTCATTTATTAAGGAAGTTAGGCCTGCCTTTATACTTTCTCCGAAGGTCTCATTGACTCAGGTGGTGACTCTGCTACGTTGTCCTTTCCTCATTGGTGTCTCTGGTCAGGCGTCTCTTTGTCAGTAGTCTCTGGGTATAGAGTCAGGCTAGGCTCAGGGAGGAAATGCCTGCTGAGTATGCTTGTACAGTCTGGCCTGGGCACCTGTGGCTTGGCTAGGCTGGCAGGCAATTTCTTCTACAGGAAGGTGTATTGGGAAAGCATAAAGGAGCACAATGGGGGCTTTTATAATGATCTTGATGTATTCCTTAAATTCTGATGTATTTTTTCTTTTCTTTTCTTTTTTTTTTTTGAGACAGGGTTTCTCTGTGTAGCTTTGGAGCCTATCCTGGCACTCGCTCTGGAGACCAGGCTGGCCTCCAACTCAGAGAGATCTGCCTGCCTCTGCCTCTGCCTCTGCCTCCCTGAGATTAAAGGTGTGCACCACCAATGCCTAGCTCTGATGTATTTCTTAAAGTCAAAAATAGAAGCCAATAATAAGGCTGTTCATGTAACCCTGATAAGAAAACCTCTGTTTAAATATAAATAAAGACAGCCTGAGCTATTTCAGGGTCACTTGAATATAATATACTTGGTAGTCAGTTTTCCTTACATTGATGCCTTCCCCATCTCAGGACCTGAACCCCATCTGAGGCTAGACCCCAACAACAGTAGTTTCAACTTGCAAACATTACAGCTTATTATACTTGGGGCAGGTTTTGAAGTAGAAGAGTCAAGAAATAGCTGTTATTCTAATAGCTGCTTGGAAGTTGGTGAGTTAGGAGGAGACCTCCCCACCCCGCTGCAAAGAAAATTAGAAACCGATACCTTTCAGAGAGGTTTGTCGGGGTGTTGAGTGTCATGAAAATCTAGAAGAGAAGTTTGTAATCAGGCTCTGGTCCTTTTCCTCAATTGAATGTAGTGTTGCATGTTGCATTCTTTCATCACAGCATATCATAATTTCAAGGAAATACTGGGATGGAAACATTATCAAGAAGTTTATTGTCAAGATGGTTAGGCCAGACTGACAGAACATGGAGTGTGGCTCAAAACAATTATACAACTACAGAGAAGATGCATGGAAGCACAGATCTGTTGTTTTGTTTTGTTTTAATTTACCAGGAATTTTCTCCTCAAAGTAAATGGCATGGGTTATGGCTTAATTAATTGATAAGAGGTTGGTTGCTGAATAAGCATCGAAAAAGGTGTCACTAGAATTTGGAAATTCCCCAAGTATGTGACCTCGTTTGTCAGAAACAAAACAAAACAAAACAAAACCTGCTGTAAGTGAGCCAAAGAAAGGACATTGAAGGGGGCAGAAAAATCCAGGATGCAACGATCAGGTCTCCTTGGTGTACAGTGCATTTCAAAGTAACTAATGTTTCAAAATCACTTTGTAGTGAAATTGTGTCCACTTCTTGTCTCTTCCTGTTCCATATGAGTTTGTGATGATATATTGATTCCAGAGCCAGCTTGAAATTCGATGATGTTGACCCTCCAGTTGCAGGGTAGGGGGTGCATTTCTCCTGAGTTGTCCTAACTGGTGTAGACTTCCAATGTGTGATCTGTCACCTGGGTGACTGGTCCTTGAAGGACATGAGGAAATAAGTTTGAGGAAAAGGGAGTGAGGATGGGCAAAGGGAGGCGAAGAGACCTTTCTCGTTTCAGAGGTGAATTGAGTTCCAGGCCTGGGTTAGCAGTTGTCTATCAAATTCTGTCCAACCCCTTTTCAAAGTCAAACATTTTCAATTGAACAGCCCAGACAACTCAGGCACATGTTTGAAGCTAGAGCTCAGCTCAGGGTTCCAATCCTACACTGACAAGCACTGCCGGAATGATTACCCAGCCTCCATTCATTCCGTGGCTTGTGAATGTGATATTGATCAGGCAAGCAGAAGGCCTCAGGGAGTTTCCTTTCTAATTTCAGAAAACTTTGGTCCTGAATAATTGGAAGCAGGGAGTGTACGAAGCAAAAGACAGAAAGAACAACTAACCAGATGCCGCAGAGAAAATACAGAGCACCTAAACACCAAAATAAAATGCATGGAAAATGCTAGCCCAATGATGTGTGCTTACAGAGCAAATGCAGTTTTATTACTTTCAGCTGCATGTGGTAACGTTGAAATAGAGTAGCTTCTGTTAGATGACAACTGTTTCTGCTCTAATGAACAAATAAGATGGATGTCTTCCAAAAGCTTCAATTTTCATGGAGACACAATGGCATAATTTTGAAATGCTTTTTGATCTTCAGTAGGGTGAAAGCTAACACTTATTAAGTCAATACTAAACACTGAGGCCCGTGTTAGATAATTCCTTATGTGTCACCTCCTTTGGTTACATGCAAAATTATGAAGTATATTTAATATTCCTGTTTCTTTGTTTCTTTCTGATGAGAAGAATGAGTTTGGGGAGGAAAAATAAAGTGTCCAAATTTATACAATAAGAAAGTGATGGAGCACCAATGGGAACTTTGCACCAGAGAAACCCTGTCTCCAAAACAAACAAACGAAAAAAAGAAGTAGACTATGTTTAACCACATGCATACATGTTTCTTATATTAAAAAACAACAAAAACATAGGAGCTAGAACCCAACTTTGTAGTAGACAATAAGATTGAATAGTTCCACAAATAATGTATATAATAAATGTTTTACAGAAGAAAGTTTAAAAATTCCAGTTTGTTAAACTGTCACTAATCCTTAAAAAATTTTAATGCTTTTAGAATTCTTTAGAATTATTTTTAAAGTCAATATGTGTCCTAGATGAAAGAATATCAGTAAATGACATATTTTTAAGCACCATATAAGAATTTGAATACCTTTTAGGTTACAGTTTTTAAACTGAAATAAATATACTGTAATAAATGCAATGGTCAACCCCTTGCACTGTGACCATTGCACAGTCTAGCTGGGAGAACAAGATATTGATGTATCTACTTAAAGCAAAACTGAAACATAAAGAAACTTTCTACATATTTTATACAAGAAAATTGACTAGTATTCTATAATTAAATTTAACCTGATAAATAACTTTGGCTTTGTTTCAGTTTTTCCTTGAAACCATATTCCAATAATGTATAAAATTAACCCCCTTTGATATCTAGAAGAATGGGCACAAACATACAATTTGAAGTCATAGGGAAAGGTCATCCTTTTTTCTTGTCTTGACAAGGCATTCTACATATTTTGAAAGTATAAAAAGATAAATTACCATCAATATATTTTATAATGAGAATACCACCCTAGGGTTTAATCAACTTTATCCTTGCTAGCATAATGGATCTTAGTACTTATTGGTAAGTGTAACTGAAAATGAATTGGGTATTTAATTTAGGTAACAAATTAAGTTTCATCTTTTGAGGACATGTTTTCTTTCTTAGAAATAGGTAAAATTGTACAGACTTCTGATGATTAGGAATATTCTAAAGACTTTGCAATGTGCTCCGAGGACAGCTTGAAAGAAGGGAAACAAATGCACAGTTATTCCATGATACTGCAAGTGCTGGGGTGGAACCCAGAACCTCACATGGACAAGAACAGTGTTAGACCATGGAGCTAACTATAGGTCCAGCAATGTGTTTTGATAAAGAAGAGATTTCCTGGGCTACTCTTGGGAAAGGACAACTTGCCTTTGTCAGTTATAACCTCACATGTAATCCAGTCCTTACCCTGAAATGTCACCCAAGTCTGTAGTCATTGAAGGCTAAACGAATGAGACTTTATTATTTCCATTAAGCAAAAATTATCTTCTCCCAGGCCTTGATTCACTTTCTAATGAGCACAGACAGTAGAAAAACTTCTTTGGTTCAGAGATTTTTCAAAATCGCCCCTTATGTTACCCACTATGCCTTTCAATCAATCGTTTGCTAAATATTTCCTCTTGCTTTTGTTAATCCAATTCAACAAATGCATCTATGCTTACAAAGAAGAAAATAGTTACACTGCGCAATTATCTGGCTTGCTGGCTGATGCAGAAACCCTTCACAAATAATTCAATAATTCAGGCACTGAAGTGGATATTTTAGCCAGTGCTTTTAAACCAGGCTAGCTATCACATGTTATGTATGCATACAGGATTTTCTCTGTGTTTAATGCTGTAAATCAGTGGAAAATGAAAAGAGTTCCTAGGTGTAGTGCAGATAAAAAGAAGGCAAAAGCAATTTTGCTTCTGCATTTCCCTTCTCAGGGCTTTAAAGTTTCTGATGACTAATCTGCTGTGGAAAGTTCCTGTCCTTGATTTTCTCCTGTTATCTTGAGGACAGGTGTTCCAGGAGACCTACTCTTTCTAAATCTAACATTTCAATGGATAAGCAAATATTGTAGAGGCTGGGAAATCAACCAAACAAAAACTTGCTTTCACCATTCCTCCCCAGAAAAACAAATATCAATAGTATATTAAAGAACAAGGTGTTTTCTGGAATATTATTTTAACTATGCAAAGATGTGTTACATTTGTTTATGTTGTGGAATATCAATTATGGGAAAGTGTTTTACATTTGTTTTTACTGCCTTTGTTAACTATATGAATATGTGTTACATTGGTTTATATTGTATTTGTTTAATTATGTAAAGATGAGTCAATTTGCCTTCCTAAGGCACATGTTTGGTCTAATGAAATCTCACTGGCCACTAGCTAGGCAATAGAGGATAGGCAGGGCTGATGGGCAGAAAGAATAAGTAGGAGAGAGGAGAGGAGAGAAAAAATGAGAAGAAAATAAGGGAGAAAGAGAGGGATATATCTGGGGCTAGATACCGTACAGCTGCCAGAAGCAGGAAAGTAAGATAGAAAGAGAGAGAGAGAGAGAGAGAGAGAGGGGGGGGGGGAAGGAAGGAAGGAAGGAAGGAAGGAAGGAAGGAAGGAAGGAAGGAGGGAAGGAAGGAAGAAGGAAGGCTGGAAAGATGGAAAGAAAGAAAGATAAAAATCGCTAAGGCAAAATATAGATAAAGAGAAACAGATTAAAATAAGATCTAAGATATGGTGAAGCATTCATAACTAATAATAAGTCCCTGAATCATGATTTGGAAGCTTGTTGGTGGCCTACAAGAAAGCCTGGGGCAAAGATGGGTTAGGTAGCACCTTCTGTGCCATTGAGCCATCTGGAACAACAGTCCCAGGTCAAGGAGAAATCATAACACGTTATTGCCAATTTCTATGGTGCATTGCTGTGTATGTTTGCAGATACAGTACAAAAATGCCAAATTCATGGTTGGGCCTAGAGTTGATGAAAAAGTAACCAAGGGGTAGGTCTGGAGGTAAAGTTGTAAAATAAAATGAAAGAGCAGTAAATGTTCCCACCTCTCTAGAAAGTAACTCAGCCGTCCCTCTTTCTTCTAACACACTGAGTGGCATGCTGCCTCCAGTTCATTATACTCCTTTGAACAAGTCCTCTGGAGCATGGGCATAGACGCCCCTAGGAATTGGTACCAAGCAGGATGCTGGGCCTCTCATATCAACTCCTCTGTAAGCCTAGGACAGGGCAAGCAACAGCCTTTCTACTGGACTTTATTGAGGATAAGCAAGGACATCACAAACTATAAAGACAATTTAACCACCATGCCCCAATCAGACGCACATCTCAATTGTTAATATATCCATGGGATTTTAGTGACCATATGACTTTTACAATATCATTACAAATATTCTCATAAAAAGTAAATAACCATGATTCCAAAGTGCTTAGTTGCCTCTTGTGAATTGAATTAAATAAGCACACAGACAAGAATAAGGCCAAAAAATTGCTCTCTTGACCCTTGTTAATGGATTAGAGTGTAGTCTAGGGACACCAAAGAGAACTGTGCTGGGGACACTGGCTTAAATTTTTGGTGTCCTTGGAGTCATAGAAAGGAAAGATCACCTTGAACAACTCTCTGCAGGGATTTCCTGTTGCCATCCCTCCAGCTTCTGGTTGGAATGTCCAAAGGTGTTTGAAACTCACTACCCCTTTTGTGTCTCAAATGCCCTCAACACCCACGGGCTCCCAGGGTCCCCTTCCTTTGGTCCTGTATTGTTCCTCAGGGCTGTCTCATTTTATTCCTCAACAGATGGCAGTTTTTAAGGATGTGCACAGTAATTCAAAATCTCCTCTACTAAGTCCTATCTATGCACTTGTGCTTTTTCAACTCTATTCACTGTTGTTGTGCTTGTTCTACAGTTGAAATTTGAGTAAATATGCAAGCAACTCTGTAGCATGAATCCTAATTGGTCTTAATAATAAAAACTAGAAGTCAGATAATAGGGGTAAATACTGAATGATCAGAGAGACAAAGAAGCAAGCCACATGTTACTTCTTTCCTAGCCAGCTCCTTGGCCAGAAAAGGGGCATGCTCCTGTCTCTACCCAAATTCCTCTCTCTCCACCCACCCATATCACTCCTGTTTCTTCTTTTCCAGTGCTGGGATTAAAGGCATAGGCCTCTCAAGTACTGGGATCAAAGACATGAGATCCCAGGTGTTGGGATTAAAGGTGTGTGCCACCACTGCCTGACCTCTATAACTAATAGCTCGCTCTGCACATCTCAAGGCAAGCTTTACTTGTTAGACAACAAACAAAATATCTCCACACAACTTTTTTTTAGTCCAGGTTAAGAAATCAACAATTATTAAAAACACTCACCCATCTATTATTGGCAAGTATCAGCTGCTACCAGGAGAACCCAATAGTGACTCAGCATCTGTCAGAGAGACAAATATAGACACACAAACTTATGAAAGAAAACACCACTCTAGGGTATGTGAACTTATCCAGGGGAGCTCAAGTTGGCATAAAACAGTAGTTCTCATTCTTTTAATGCTGTGATCCTAATACAGTTCTTCATGTTGTAGTTACTACAAACATATTATTTTGTTGCTCTTCCATAACTATAATTTCACTACTGTTACTCATTGTAACATAAATATCTGATATGCAGGATATCTGATATGTGATCCCCTGTAAAATGTCATTTGCCCCCCCCCAAGGGTTAAACCACAGGTTGAAAACTACTGGCACAGAAGCACATGGATGAGACTGTATCTTTTTTTGTTGCTTGCTTGTTTGATAAAGAGCTTTGAAACCTACAGAATAAAAGATAGGATCTTCAGCATTAAGGAAAAAATAGGCTTGCTTTTATTTACTCAATACTTTGTTTGTTATGTTTTATATAGAAGACACTATTCTAGGCACTCGGGGGAAAAGACGTAAACCACATTACTAGAATTCTGTATATACCAGTTTAATAGCAAAGAAAATAAAATTTAATGAATATCACAGAGGAAAGAGCTCACAATTCACATGTGTAATTTAGGAGGAGAGGATAGAAAATTACTGATTGCTGCTTTGCATGTGTGACTTGTGCTAGAGGATTCCAAAGAAACTGTCTGCTGAGGACATCTAGCAAGAGCACACACCAGCGGAGAGGAGGGTTTTCCCTGAAGGGAGTTGATATTCAATCTGTCTGCTCCTCTGAAATGAAACAGAAGCTGGGAAATAAAGATTCATGATAGGAAGATGAAGGGAAATTACTTCCTCTCACCCTGTCTCCATTGAGCCTCAACTGGTAGAAACATGGAAAAGATAACGCAAGCTTGTGGGTGCCAAGCAGTCCTAAGGCACAACATCCCACTCACCGGTGCTTTGGTTTAAATATGGAATGTTTCCTTCATCTCCACATGTTAAAACTTGAACCAGCACTGGCACTGCTTTAGGGAGTATGAAACACTTTAGATGATAAAGTCTTGTTGGAAGAACAGGTTCTTCGTTGCAGGTCCCCTTGGGTATTGCTTATTTCTTCGGCCCCTTCTATATCTCCCACTGCCTCTTGCCTACCATACAGTGAGTCACTTTACTCCAATATGTTTCCAGTGTGCTTTTCTCCTTCACCACAAGTCCAGAAGCAGCAGGACCAAAAACTGTGCACTGAAACCTCTGAAACTCTGGGATCAACACAAAGCTTTCCACTGGGCATGATGTTCTGATTAACATTAACCCAGACAGGAGGTAGCTTCAGGGAATCCTCTAGGGGTAACCATGTTTGGTAATAGAGGTGGCATTCTGTCTCCTAGGAACAGCCTCCTCTAACATCCAGACTTGTTGTATAAACACATCTCTTACTAAATGTTCACATACTCATTTCCTTTTGGGTAAGAATATAGTCAGAATTTAACTGCATTAAATATGATACTCAAGACTAGCATGTCAAAGTAGTGGCCTCTAATCTTCTGAACCAGAGAGCTTTAGCTACACTAGGGGTACATTTGGTAAATACTATATTTTCTTTTAGATTGACATTGGTGATGGATGCTATGGCATTGTTTAAGTTAGGTAAATGCTCTATCCCTGGCCTACATCCCCTTTGGATCCTTATTTTGTGACAGGGCCCTCACTAAGTTAGCCAGAATGAGCCTAGTACTCACTCTGTACCTTGAAATTGTAATCTTCCTGCCCCAGCCTCCAGAGTAGCTGGTAATGTACAAGGTCTCATCCTAAAACATAACAATTATGTGATCCAAAATGCCATCAGTGACCCTCCTCTATGGTAGGCAATGTCTCTACCCAAACCTTAAAGATGTATGACCCAAGCTTGTGTGGAAGGCCAGGCTGGTCATCTAGAACCAAGTGAAGTTATTGACAGGAGAAGTGACTAAACATATTGAATGAACATGTATGATTTACTATGGACAAAATGAGTTCATGAAGTGGAAATAAAAACACAAAGGGGTGTTTGTTAAACCTATGAAAAATATTGGGCAGAACAATGCAAAAGGAAGCAAAGGCTTTGGCTCATGGCTTTGGGAATTTCCTCTCTCAGCCTGTTGCTATGAGCCAGGTTTAGGGCCAGACATCAAGGAGGTGGTACTACCTGATCAAACAGAATGTCTTTTCCCCAATCTGCAGGGAGCAAAGAGCAGGATGCAAAGGAGGAAGTTAGGGAAGGACAGGCCTTATGTCCACATACCGCTGACCTATTTCCTCCAGCTCGGAGCCACCTCTTATTGCTAATGCAACCATCTTATAAATCCATCAAGGGACTAATTCATTCCCTAGCTCACAACCTTAGGCTGCATTTAATCAATCAGTGGGGGAATTTTGAATTGGAACCATAGCCAAAGCAAAGACTCTCCTATCATCCCGGGGCCTCCAGGAATCATGAAAAGCTCCTGCTACCCTCTCCAGAAGCAGGATCAACTCCTAGGTTCTGAAAATCATATCCAAGTATCAAAGAACAAAACCTACTGGAGTACTACTGCTACAAACCCTGATACAGAGAGGTTTTTAGGACAAAATTCCGTGACATTCTGCCTAGAGTCATACAATTTTCACTGTCCTGTATGTGTGAAGTGAGAGAACTTTCCCCATACCTCAGTGTATGGATTCATGGCTCAGAATTGAAATTTTTTATTCTCCCATGCCTCCACCTTAGCCAGCCATCAGTTTACCATTTTTCTGAAATTTTAATACTCTCCACCTGGCATGTCTGATTCTACAATGATTTTAAAACTCCATTTCTCTGAGCCTTTGGTACTGACTTGGCATCCATCAATGCCCATGTTTTCTGCTGTTTCTACACAATAGACAATTGAGAGGGTGATACTACAGTGTCACCCGCTTCCTTTATCACTGTGAGGATGACTCTGGTGTGGTCTTGCCCCAGTTGGCATGTTGCCTTATTTCTGTGTCCTGCACTACAGTTACAGATCTATACATTGCACTGTGTAGTAAGCAGGATTAGGCCTCATATAAATTAAAATGCAAAAAATGTGGGGTTTTATAGTTACAATTTTGCAGCAGCAACAAAATGTAACAAATCAGTTGTTTATAATAATGTTTCACCATGTTTTTATGATTAAAAATATGTCCCCATTCAGATTTTTCAAAGATGACCTTCAAAGTTGTGCCTGAGAACCATGGAGAATTAAAGAGCTAAGTCCAAGTCATCTTCCTGCATCTTAACAAGTCATCCTGTGGACACTTTATGTGTTGGCAAGCTAAGACTTTCCTCGTCTTCCAGACTGGCTTGTTGATGTGGATAAACTCAGTGCTTGAAAATGCAATTTGAAATAGGAAAAAAAAAGCCAAAGAGAATATGGAAGAATGGTTTATTAAGAATGTATTATATTCCGTGCTAATGTCAATATAAATGCAAAGTAAAAACCCAGCTGGACTTGAATGCCTTGGAAAGATTCTGTAATTCTTCAGAATTTCATTAATCTAGTCACAAATAACTGGGCTGCTCCGTATGACTACCCCACCCCCATGTGCCCACCTTCGTTCATTGCTCATTTTAAATAGTTTTAATGGCTTTGGAAGTATTCATGAATTCCAGTTGCTTCACTCTCCTAATCATGTTGTCGGCTTAAAATTCACATTTAATTAACCTCTTCACCCAAGGCATAAATCAATAATAAAACTCCAAAATGCTTACCATACCAATAGTGATTTCCATGTGGAGGGAAACTGTTGAAAATTAGACATTCAGATGCCTGAAGAAAAGTGGAGAACTAGAGGTGTGGAGTATAAAAAAAGGTGTGAACTAAGAAAAAAGCAGTGTTGGATTTAAGAGAGAATATTCACTTATTTAGTCTTCAGTGACAGCTATGTCTTTAGTTTAGGTTGGGAGAATGTCTTAATCTAGAAAAAATAGAGGCAATATGCTACTGAAATAGGGCTTAAATTCTTAGAAGTACGTGATTTTAAAAAAAGTGTTTGTAAGAAAAGGAAAGAAGGTTATGTGAACTGACAAATCTAATTTGAATTGTACCAGGGACGTACTCGCCATATGACCAGAAGTATGTACACCAACACCTACAAGAATTGATTTCCTTGCCTATCAAGTGGAAATGCAGTTTAATTACATGAACAAGACATTTCAAAGGTCAAAGGTCTATTGATGCATACACACACACACACACACACACACACACACACACACACACACACACACACGGAGAAGCATAGAGAACAGTTCTTAACTATATTCAAACCAGGTTTACTTTTCTCAGAGAACTGATCACATCAAAGTCTTCCTCCTGCTTGGTTGAAGGACTCCATTCATTCACACTGGGATGCACTTATAAAGGTGTAATTTACATATCAGGAATTATACCCATATCATGAATACAATTAATTCAAGGACTGCTAGGAGATTTAAAGGGGTATTAAACCATCACTGTGGCATGTTTCTGACACTGGTTTCTACTGCATTCCCATCCACACCTCCTGTTTCAGCAACAGTTTATCTGCTTCCTTTCTCTATCTTTGTGTTTATATTTTTGTGGACTTTTAAATAAATAGAATCATACAATATTGGCATTAAGGCTGGCTGATATCATTCAGAATATTGTTTTTGAAATTCTCTCATGTTGAAGTATGCCTTAACAATTTATTTCTTTGTATATTGAACAATATTTCATTATCTTGATGTAGCATATTTCTCCATCTTTTATCAAGTGACACATACTTTGTTTTGAATTTGAGAGCATTATGAGAAATATTGCTTTGCATATTTGAATAGAATTTTTGAACCTTATTATCATATTATTTTGGGGTGTAATTGCTGGAGTGTATATTGTTTATTCTTAAACCTTTAATAAAAAAGAACTGTTTCAATATAATTCTACTATTTATATGACTACCAATACCATTAATTAGTATACTAACTAGTGTTTGGTACTGCAGTCCTTTTTTTTTTTAAACAATTTCCTTGTTGCTTCTTTCGAAATATCACATTATGCACCTCAAACCTGCTCATAAGCCAATCCTCTATATCTGCCCCTCACCCCTGTAGTGTCCCCCACAAAATAAAATTTAAAAAACTATCAATGAAAAACAAAACAAAAAACCACTCTGTCCATCCATCTCCCGTGCCTCTCCAATGTCTCTTTTTTCCAGTGCAGTGGCGTTCCCATCTGCAATCATTTTGACCAAGCACAACCTGTCAACTGGGTACAGGTGTGGACTGCTGTGGAGTGTTTAGTATTCTCCTAGAGACCAATGCTAATGAGCTCCTATTCTTGTACTTACTGGGTCATAAAGACACACACTATATGAATTGTCTATTCAAATGTTTTGCCTGTAGTTTTAGTCATCTGACTGAAGTTACATGTTTCTCACATATTCTAAACCCAAGTTCTTTAAAAAGATACATAATATGAGCACTCACTGAAGCACCTTTGATTCATCACATATTTGAGTTTCAATTAGCATATATATATATATATATATATATATATATATATTTATATAAAAAGAGCAATAATGACAATATGTTATGCATCAATAGCAGCAACAGCTTTTCCAGGTTCTGCAGTCATTTGAACAAATCCAAGGTGTTTCAGTGAGTGCTCACCTGTGCATGCAAATTTGATTTCATCTTTAGTAAGTGGTAAAGTTATATGCTTGCCAAAAAAAAAAAAATAAGTGACACACTGGAAGACAAATGTCACACAATTTCAATTTTATGCATAACCTAGAAATGATCAACTTATGGGAAGAGAGAGCAGAATTGTGGCTATTAGGCTTCAATGTGGGTCTTTTAACAATGAGGAAACGATTGGTTTAAGGATATAAAACTGCAGTTGGACAAGAGGCATGGACTCTGTGAAGTCTTGAGGTCTACTGAGAGCATGATAAATATGGTTGATAACAATATGCTATATTTTAAAAGTTGTGAGATAGTATACTTTAAATGTTTTCTAAACAAAAATGATGAATATGTGTGATATAACATGTTAATTGGTTTAATTTATCCATGCCATTGTGAACATACTGTATTGTGTATCATAATTGTGCATGACTTTATTTATGAGCTAATGGAAAAAAGATACATAATATGTAAGATATAAAATACATATTTTTTATAAGATATATAAAGATATACAATTTAAATATATAATATAAGATATATATTAGGATATATAATTTTAAAAAACAAAGATATATAATATATAAATTTATATAATTTATATATTATAAGATATATAATATGTAAAGAAAATATTCTTTCAGACCATGTGAATTGCTCTTATGTCAATAAAAAAATTTTAAATTTCTTTACTCCATTAACATTGTTTTCATGTCTAGATGGTGTTGTTACTTTTATATTTGAGATATCTTTGCTTTATTAAAGCTACTAAAATTGTCTAGTTTTCTTCTAAAATTCACCTTAAAAATGTTTTTACATTTAGCTCCACGATACATTTTAACTGATTTTTTGCTAATGGTTAAGAATCCAGTTCGGGACTTCTTAAGAGACTAGGACAAGGATGGCATGCAGTAGAAAAAATAGAGTGGATCCTGAGGATTTAAGAGCCAGCATCCCAAAGCCCAAGCTGGGCATAGCCTTCCCCATTCATTGTCAACACCACTTCTGAACATCACACCAGTAGCACAGACACTGAGATCGACAATTAATAAATGGGACCTCCTGACACTGAGAAGCTTCTGTAAGGCAAATGACACAGTCAACAAAACAAAACAGCAGCCCATGGATTGGGAAAAGATATTCACCAACCCCACATCAGATACAGGGCTGATTTCCAAAATATACAAAGAACTCAAGAAGCTAGTCTCCAAAACACCAAATAATCCAATTAAAAAGTGGGGAACAAAACTAAATAGAGAATTCTCAATGGAGGAATCTAAAATGGCTGAAAGACACATAGGAAAGTGCTCAGCATACTTAGCCATCATGGAAATGCAAATCAGAACAACTTTGAGATATCATCTTACTCCTGTCACAACGGCTAAAATCAAAAGCACCAATGATAGTTTATGCTAGCTAGGATGTGGACAAAGGGGAACAATCCTTCACTGTTGGTGGGAGTGCCAACTCATGCAGACACTTTGGAAATCATTATGGCAGTTCCTCAGGAAAAATGGGAATCAGTCTACCACAAAATCCAGCCATTCCACTCTTAAAGATACAACAAGGGCACCTGCTCAACTATGTTCATAACAGCATTATTTATAATAGCCAGAACCTGGAAGCAACCTAGATGACCCTCAACTAAAGAATGGATGGAGAAAATGTGGTACATTTACACAATGGAGTATTACTCAATGGGAAAAAAAACAATGGAATCTTGAAATTTGAAGGCAAATGGATGGAACTAGAAGAAACCATCCCGAGTCACAAAAATATAAACATGGTATGTACTCACACATATATGAATTTTAGACATAGAGCAAAGGAGTACTAGCCCTCAATCCACACCATCAGAGAAGCTAGGAAACAAGGAGGACCCTAAGAGAGGCATGCATGGTCCTCTGGAGAAGGGAAAGGGACAAGATCTCATGAACTAATTAGGAGCATGGGGGAAGGAGGGAGGGGGAGAACAGGAGGGGAGAGGAAGACATGAGAGAGCAGGAAGATCTAGTCAGGGGAAGAATTGAGGAGAGCAAGAAAAGAGATACCATAATAGAGGGAACCATTATAGGTTTAAAGAGAATTCTGGCTCTAGGGAAATGTCTGTCCTGTGTGATCGTCTCGCCAGCAAGAATGACACAGGACACTCGGATCCTTCTGCAGTAAAGCTTTAATGCATCTTGAGAGACAGATGATCAGCTTCCGATTAGGGAGACCCCGAGCCAAGAATCCCGTCCCCTTATAAAGGCTCATAAGCTCCGAGCAGTGGGTGTACAGCTGGGATAGGTGGATGACTCATCACCCTATATGAAGCCACGGGAGAGGCAATACTAGGCAAGTGGAAAAACACTGGGCACATGCACACCAACGTTGTTTACTTGATCCGGCAGTGGATGTCAGCACCATCTTGTAATGGCGAATGTGAGTGCGGCTCCTCACAAATGTCCAGAGATCTATGAGTTTGACCCCAACTAACAATCTAAACAGTGATTGAGAAGCTAGCTACCTTAAATGCCCTTCTATGATAATTAAATTGATGGCTACCTTATAAACCATTGTACAACCTTCATCTAATGGCTGCTGGAAGCAGAGGCAGACACCCACAGCTAAACACTGAGCTGAACTATGGAATCCAGTTGCAGAGAGGGTGTAGTGATGAGCAAAGGGGTCAGAACCAGACTGGAGAAACTGACAGGGATAGATGATCTGAACAAGGGGTTGCTCATAGACCCCATACTGATAGCTGGAAACCAGCATAGGACTATTCCAGACACCCTGAGTGAGCATGTCAGTTTGGAGGTTTGGGCAATCTATGGGGCCTCTGGTAGTGGATCAGTATTTTTTATTATTTTTTATTAGTTCAATTTAGAAACAAGCTTGCTTCACATGACACTTCCTTCTCCCTCTTCCTCCCCTCCTCGTAGACTCCATCAGTCCCCCACCTTATCCTCCCTCTGCTCCCCAGGGAGGGTAAGGCCTCTATGCTGAGAAAGCATCGACTTTGGGAGCCCTCTCCATATGGAGGGATACTCTCTCAACCTACACACACAGGGGAGGGTGTAGGCCCTGCTCCAAATGATATGAAAGACTTTGAAGATCACCCATGGAAGGTCTCTCCTTCCCTGGGAATCAGAATGGGGTTGGGATTGGACAGCAGGCAGAGGAGGAGGGAGGGTCAGGGAACTGGGATTGACATATAAAAGAAGCTTGTTTATAATAAAATAAAATAAAAACATCACTGATGGTCATTGCAAAGCCTTTTGGGATCTCCTGGCCTAGGGACTGTGAGTAGATCTACCTGTCCACTGCTGACCAAACCATCCAGAGACTGCTGATATTGTGATGCTAGTCCTGCCCCCACTCAAAAGTCTCCCAACACAAAATAGCCCAGGGTCAAATAGTTTCAGTGCAGAATTCTACCATAAATTTGAAGAAGAGCTACTACCAATTCTTCTCAAGTATTCAACACAATAGAACCCCAGGGTCATTGACAAACTCATTTTTATGAGGCTTTAATTACCTTAGTACCCAAGTCACACAAAGACACAACTAAGAAAGAAGTCTACAGACCAATATCCCTCATGAATATTGATGCAGGAATATTCAGTAAAATACCTGCAAATCAAATCCAAGCAAGCATCAGAAAAATCATCCACCATGATCAGGTAGGCTCCATCCTAGGGATGCAGGGATGGTTCAACATACAAAAATCCATCAATGTAATCCACCACATAAACAAACTGAAAAAGAAAAACCACATGATCATCTTACTAGATGTTGAAAAAGCCTTTAACAAAACTCCAACACCTCTTCATGATAAAGGTCTTGGAGAGATCAGGAATAACAGGAACATACCTAAACATGGTAAAAGCGATATACAGCAAACCAACAGGCAACATTAAACTAAATGGAAGAAACTCAACTCAATCCCTCTAAAATCAGGAACAAGACAAGGCTGTCCACTCTCTCCATATCTCTTCAATATTGTACTTGAAGTGCTAGCTAGTGCAATAAGACAACAAAAGGAGATCAAGGAGCTATAAATTGGAAAGGAAGAAGTAAAACTTTCACTATTTGCTGATGATATGATGGCTTACATTATTGGACCCAAAAACTCTAGCATGGAACTCCAGCAACTGAAAACACCTTCAGCAAAAGTGGCAGGCTACATGATTAATTAAAAAAAATCAGTGGCCCTACTATATACATATGATAAATGGACTGAGAAAGAAATCAGAGAAACATCACCCTTTACAATAGCCACAAACAACATAAAATATCTTGGGGAATACTAACCAAACACATGAAAGACCTGTATAGCAAGAACTTTGAATCTTTAAAGAAAGAAATTAAAGAATATACCAAACAATGGGAAGATCTCCCATACTCTTGGATAGGTAGGATCAACATAGTAAAAATGGCAATCTTGCCAAAAGCAATCTATAGATTCAATGCAATCCCCATCAAAATCCCAGTACAATTCTTTATAGACATTGAAAGAACAATTCTCAACTTCATATGGAAAAACAAAAGATGCAGGATAGCCAAAACCACCCTGTGCAATAAAAGAACATCTGGAGGCATTACCATTCCTGACTTCCATTATAGAGCTATAGTCCTGAAAACAGCTTGGTAATGGCACAAACACTAATAGGTAGACCAATGGAATTTAATTGAAAACCCTGATATTAACCCACCCACCTAGAAATACCTGATTTTTGACAAAGAGCCTAAAATTATACAATGGAAAAAAGAAAGCATCTTCAACAAATGTTGCTAGCATGGCATGTAAAAGACTACAGATAGGTCCATTATCTATTGCCATGCACAAAATTGCAGTTCGAATGGATCAAAGACCTCAACATAAATCCAGACACCCTGAACTTCTTAGAAGAGAAAGTGGGAAGTACCATTGAAATAATTGGTACAAGAGACTGCTTCCTGAACATAAAACCAGTAGCACAGACACTGAGATTGACAATTAATTAATGGGACCTCCTGAAATTGAGAAGCTTCTGTAAGGCAAAGGACACAGTCAACAAGACAAAACAACAACACACAGAATGGAAAAAGATATTCAGCAACCCCACATCTGAGAGACAGATGATTTCCAAAATATACAATTAACTCAAGAAGCTAGTCACCAAAACACCAAATAATCCAATTAAAAAGTGGGGTAAAGAGGTTAATAGGGAATTCTCAATAGAGGAATATAAGGTGGCTGAAAGACACATAAGAAAGTGCTAAACATCCTTAGCCATCAGGGAAATGCAAATCAAAACAACTCTGAGATACCATATTACTCCTGTCAGAATGGCTAAAATAAAAACACCAATGACAGTTTATGCTGGAGAGGATTCGGAGAAAGGGGAACACTCCACTGTTGGTAGGAGTCTCAACTTGTACAGTCCCTTGGGAAATCAGTATGGCAGTTGCTCAGGAAAATGGGAATCAGTCTACCACAAAATCCAGCAATTCACTCTTAGGCATATACACAAAAGATGCACATTCATACAAGGACATCTGTTCAACTATGTTCATAGCAGTATTTTTGTAATAGCCAGAACCTGGCAGCAACCTAGATGCCCCTCAACTGAAGAATGGATAAAGAAAATGTGGTACATTTACTAATGTACTAATCAGCAGAAGAAAAAAAAAAACAATGGAATCTTGAAATTCACAGGCAAATGAATGGAACTATAGCAAACCATCCTGAGTGAGGTAACCCACTCACAAAAAGACAAACATGGTATTTGCTCTCTCACATATGGAATTTAGAAATAGCCAAGGATTATCAGTTTACAATTCACACTGCCAGAGAAACTAGGAAACAAGGAGGACACTAAGAGAGACATACATTTCCCCTGGAGAAGGGGAAAGGGACAAGATCTCCTGAGCAAATTGGGAGCATGGGGGGTGGTATTGGGAGAAACAGAAGGGCAGAAGAAGAGGGGAGAGGAGGACATGAGGGAGCAGGAAGATCTAGTCAGGAGAAGAATAGAGGATAGCAAGAAAAGAGATACCATAATAGAGGGAGCCATTACAGATTTATAGGTTTAAAGAGAAATCTTTCACTAGGGAAATGTTTAGATATCTACAAGGATGACCTGACTAACAATCTAAGCAATAGTGGAGAGGCTACCTTAAATGCCCTTCTTCAATAATAAGATTGATGACTACCTTATATACCATCCTAGAGCCTTCATCCTGTAGCTGATGGAAGCAGAAGCAGAAGCAGACACCCACAGCTAAACACTGAGCTTATTTCCTGGATTTCAGTTGCAGAGAGGGAGGAGTGATGAGCAAAGTGGCCAAGACCAGGTTGGAGAGACCACAGAAACAGCTGATCTGAACAAGAGGGAGCTCATGGATCCCAGACTGATAGAGGGGAAACCAGAATAAGACTGACCCAAACCCCCTTATCGTGGGTATCAGGTAGGAGGCCTGGACAATCTATAGGGCTCTATCAGTGGATCAGTATTTATCCCTAGTACACTAATGGACTCTGGGAGCCCATTCCACATAGAGGATACTCTCTCAGCATAGACACATGGGCGACTGTCTAGGCCCTGCTCCAAATGATCCACTATGGAATGCCTCACCTTCTCTGGGGCGCTGAAAGGTGATGGGATAGGGAGTTGGTGGAGAGAGGGGAGGAGGACAAGGAGAGGGAATGGGATTGACATGTAAGAAAAGCTTGTTTCTTATTTAAATTAAAAAGGAAAACAACTAAGTTCATTTCTCATGTGTTTCCACATATATGTATATATATAATTACAAGTTTTTTTGTTAAAGAAAAAAACTTTTTGTTGAGATTTTGGTTTAGATTAAACTGAGTCTACAGATAAATTTGGGAGGAATTTCCATGTTAAAAGCATTATCTCATCTATGACACAACTTCCATCCTTTTTTTTTTTTTTAGTGCTCAGTTGAGTGATGCTTTCTTCAGTTACAATAAAGATTTCTAAGTTAAATTGCTGTATTTTTCCCTACACTTTTTTCATGATTTTTTTTCCCTACACTTTTTTCATGATTTTTATCGGTGAATTCTAGACAAAACCATTTCATGATCAAATAGCTTATAAAAATGTATAACAAATCTAGAAATGATAAGATGTAAAATGGGAAGGGGACAAAATAGATTCTCTGGTGCCATTGCCTATCACACGGTAGGTGACAAGTTTATCCTCTCAGAAGCACCATTTGGTGAGCAGAACAGTTTTTCACCAGTTTGTTGTGACAGGAGATGATCTTCTTGTTACAGGAACAGGTATTGTGTTGATTCTTTTCTTGAGCCCTTTTGCTGTATGGGAATCCCAATGCCAGAGGAGCTAGCAAGTTGTCACGATAGGAAAGAAGGCACTGGGTATGAGAAATTACAGTCAAAAGACATTACTTACAGAGCCCTAAGCTTGGGAATGGGGTACCTTTAATGGGAGCACCTCTTTGGTTTCCCATAGGCAAGAATGGAAAGTCTGAAGGGAGGAAAGAAAAGAACAGTGAGACAGGCATCAGCAAAACACATGAAGGAATAGAGAGAGTATGAGCACTTTAAAATTCTAGGGCAAACTTCTGAATCTTCCACCCCACTGGAGGTGTTGAGGGAAAATAGAAAGCTGAGTATGCTAGGTGGGAAAATGCTTCTCGTACTTAATCTCTGACCACTGCTTGGACCACTGGATGTGAAGTTTTGCTGGTGCATCGACAGCAGTCTTAGCTATTGTATCCTTGTTTCAATGTTTTTTAAAATGATAGCATATGTTTATAAACAGAATGTTAAACTGAACATTCTAAAGTGGTACATGGCAGGAGGGGATCAGTTTCTTTGATGTGGACAGACACTGGTTAAGCCAAATGCTTTTTTTAAAAGACTGTTAAAAAATAATTTCTAGATGGGTGTTGTGGCATTCACCTTTAATCCCAGTATTTGGGAGGCAGAGGCAGGCAGAGCTCTGAGTTCAAGGCCAGTCTGGTCTACAAAGTGAGTTCCAGAAGATCCAGGGCTTCACAGAGAAACCCTATTTCAAAAAAAATTAAACAAAAAGCCACAACATAAAAATAATTTCTTTGATAAAGCTAACATGCACAATTTTTGTATAATTTTCAAAATTTCTACTTTTATACAAACTGCCATTAAACTGGAGATCATATGCTTTACTTCAACTTCCAGACTTAGTATAATTTCAGATTCCCATTTTTATTTCTGGTAGGTTATCATTGAGTTCTGATCCTATTATTGTACATTTTCTCATTCTTCCTAAATTTACTTCATTTGTGCATTAAATTACCATGACATTTTTATGCCTTCGTTTTCTTTAAAATAGTTATTATGTAGTAACACCTGATGAAGATACCACATACTCTGGTTGAAGGATGGAAACATCAGCTTGGTAAGGAAGCTTCCTCCCTGCTTGACAGCTTTCATAGTACAGAAAGGTGTTTGTTAGGTTGTTGGAGGAGAAAAGTCAGTCCTACTTAGCTTCGAACCCTGCAAAGGAATGGTAACGACCAGTGTGGTAAGTAAGATATGCCTATGAATACAATCTTGGTCTGAATGTTATGGGTGCATCTAACTGCCTTCTGATTGGATATGAAGGCTGATCCATAAGAGGGGTTGTAAGCCTGGTACTATAAACATCATCAAGAAACCATGACTGAATAGCTCATATATCCCATGGATGAACCCACTACTACTATTAGTTTTCTAAATATCCAAAGTGTCAAACTACCCTCTAAATTTGTTTTTTTTATACTTATAAATTAATGCAGGTCTCAGGTCTCATCAGAGATGTTTCTTTGTGCATTAGATGACAGTTGTCTTAGTTGTTCTTTTATTGTGATACAACATTCTAACCAAAAGCAAGTTTGGGGAGAAAAGAGTTTTTTTCATCTCCTAGTTCCCTGTCAAAGTCTGTCACTGAGGAAGTTCAGGACAGGAACTCACAGCAGGAATGGAACCTTGGTGTAGGAATTTAAGCAGAAGCCATGAAGGAACACTGCTTACTGGCTTGTATCCATGGCTCTCTCAGCCTGCTTTTTTTTTATGACAATATAGAGCCAGCTGCCCAGGGGTGGTACCACCCACAACTGGCTCTACCTTCCCATATCACATAATATATCAAAAAAGAAATGACTTATAGACTTGCTTACAGGCCAATCTGATGGAGATATTTTCTCAGCTGAGGTTCCCTTTCCCCAGGTGACTCTTGTTTGAGTCAGCCTGACCAAAAACCAAAATAAAACAGAACAAAACCTAGCCTGTGTAGCAGTTAAAGCAGAGACAACTAACTGGTCAAAGCACAAAGAATGGCTATTGTAAAGGGTGATGTTTCTCTGATTTTTTTCTCAGCCCTCTTATTTGTCTGTATAAATGTCCACAGATCTACAAGGATGATACCAACTAACCATCTAAGCAACAGTGGAGAGGCTGCCTTAAATGCCCTCCCCTGATAACGAGATTGATGACTAATTTATATACCATCCCAGAGCCTTCATCCAGCAGCTGATGGGAGTAGAAGCAGATACTCACAACTAAAAACTGAACTGAATTGGAATCCAGTTGCAGAGAAGGAGGAGTGATGAGCAAGGGGGTCAAGATCATGCTAGTGAAACCCACAGAAACAGCTGACCTGAACAAGAGGGAGATCTTAGCCCCCAGACTGATCACTGGGAAAAGAGCATGGAACTGATCCAGACCCATAAATGTGGGTGTCAGTGAGGAGGCCTCTGAAATATATGGGGGCTCTTGTAGTAGATCAATACTTATCCCTAACATAGGAATGGACTTTGGGATCCCATTTCACATAGAGGTATATTCCCTCAGCCTAGACACTTGGGGGAAGGCCTATGTCCTATTACAAAGGAAATTACAGACTCTAAAGATGCCCTCCCCATGGAAGGCCTCATTCTCCCTGGGGAGCAGAAATGGTATTGGATAGGTAGGGTGTTAGTGGGGGGCAAGGGAGGAGGGCAGGGAGAGGGAATGGGGATTGACATGTAAAACAATCTTGTTTCTAATTTAAATAAAAAAATTTTAAAAAGCACAAAGAATGGAATGCTCACCCCCAAGTAAGACATCCATATCCCCCCACTTCCCCTCAGGGAATATCTGGAAAGGGGAAGTGAAAAGACTGTAAGAGCCCTAGGTTAGGGAACACTCTAGTGCAACAGTGTATTACAAACATGTAATTGCAACATGTGATGCAAACAGATGTGATTGCCCACATAAAACTCACATAGGATTAAGTCAGTCAACATTCTAGCCTAGAGAAGAAGGGAGGACTTCCCAAGTCCACACTTCTAATTAAGGATCTATGAACAGTTGATGGCTTCTTGGGGTGAAAGAGTCAGTTTTAAGCGTGTGCTTCTGGTAGGACTGCTCTGGTGGATGGTTCCATACCCATGAGTCTATTGTCAGCAGAACTCACTGAATTATTAAAAGAAAGGAGGATACTAAATTGAGAGGATGAAGAGGAGTTGGCAGTAGATATGGGAGTAGTTAGAGGAAGGATTAGAAGATGAATATTATCAAAATATATTATATGCATGTGTCAAATCCTCAAACAATTTAAATACTGTATTTGAAAACCTATATGAAATAATGAGTAAGAATGATTTGCATTAGGACAGAATAACTAGAATCAGATTCACATTCTTAACTGAAACAACTAGGAAACTAGTGGGGATGTGGCAGGGGATGGAACACAGTGGTTGTCAAACATTGAATTGTAGGCAGTTCTGGCCTGTGAAAGGAGAAAATAAAAAGGTATAAACACAAATGTTATTCATCTTGTTGTTTACAGGTGGAAGCATATTAGGGTTTGCCCCTCAATGGTCACCAAAGAGACTGGCATCAGAGGTGAAGAGGTCAAACCCACCTAGAATGTGTGAATGTTATAGAGGGGGAACTGAAAAGAGAGAGAAGAGCAGCACCCCTACTCAGGCTAAAAAATGACTGTTCGAGACAATGGAAATAACCACGGGAAACATTAGGGGCAGTGAATCATAATTTCATGTGGGCTAGATTCATTGAGCATCCCATCAGACAAAATGGAATGGCTTTTTAATACACAAGTCTAAAGGTAGTGCTCTAAGGAGACATCATTCCTAGCCCATAGGATCTTGAATTCCCTCTAAGCAAACTTAAAGAAGGCATGTGAAGCATTCAAACTGACATCAGTATTTTATCTGCACCAGAGAAAAATGTACAACATCATTTAAAGCAATAAGAAAAAACAGATCCCCCAAAATATATAATCCACAATGGCTGATTTCCAAAAGGAAATTACCAGATGTTACAACAAGCAGAAAAAATATTATACAGCAGAAAAATCAGTCAATATAAGCTGACACAGGAATTACAGTGATGATAAATTTAACAGGTGCGGATGTTAAAGTAACTATCACAGATATGCTCAAGATGTAAAAAAATCTATGCAATAAATATGATTAAAATAGAAATAAATGACCAAAAAAGATTCATATAAAACCTTTATTAAGTTATAATACGGTATTTGAAATCAAGAATACATTCAGTGGAATTACAAGTAGACTACACACTAGCTGTGTTTAACAATGATTAGACAAAAATGACTTCCTATATACTGAAGTTTGGCAAACTGTGAGGAATAAACATAAAGAAAGCAATGTTAAAATACAACCTGACCAAATTGTGCAATAAGTTGTAGCCAAGGTAAGTAATAAAAGTGATAAAGGAGTAAACAAAGCTCAAAAGGCAATGTTCAAAAGGCATCAATAAAGTTCAAAAGTCAAGGATGATAGATACTGCCCTTAATCTAAGAGAACTAGAGATAACAGAGACATTTAAAATGATTCAAGAGAAGAAGCAAAACAACACACCAATCTAAAACTTATATATGGTGAAAATATCTTCAAAGTTAGAGGCGAAAAAAACTATTCTTAGAGACATGAAAGGTGAGCAAATCTACTGTTAGCTGGTTGGCCCTACAAGACACACTGAAAGAATTGTTTTCTGGGAAAAGCATATACCCAAAGCAATGGGAAACACTGGTAAGCAAACACAAAACTTATTTTCTCATTGCTTGATCTCTATAAAAATACTGACTGCTTAAAGGTGGGGGGGTGCTAATCCATTTGTGGAGAGTTGTAATGTTATTTAGAGGTAGACAGTATGGAGAAAAGAAAAAAAAGTTTTCTACCAACTTAAGTCTTAGGAGCATGAGCCCACATATTAACTGCGAGAGAGTAAAAGTGCTATGGGCTGGGAATCAAACACTGACTTCATCAGAAAGGAAGTGATAAGCATATGAAAGTGGTAAATGTAAAATAGTGAAATTACAGAAAAAATATGATGTTTGGGCTATTTGTTATCCCATTTGTACGGGTGGACCCCTTCCTACCCGTAAGGGATTTATGCAGTCATTTTTTAAATCTGTGCTGTGCTTATAGTCAGATTAAAGACATCCCCAAAGTAAAGCTTCTCTGTGTGTGTGTGGTATGCTATGTGTGAGTGTGGTTACATGGATGTGTGCATGTGTTCTATGCATGCGTAAGTTGCATGCACATGTATTTATGTACACACCCATGCATACGCATACACCTGCATATGCACCAGTGTAGGCTAGAGGTCAATGTTGGATTTCTTTTTGTTTTGCTTTCTGTGGTACATTTTGACCCTCCAGGTACATTTGTTGTTTTACTCCCATTTGAAAATTCCCATTTGATTTTTTAAATGAGTTTTATTCACTCTTGTGGAGGAAAAAGCTAAAAAAAAACATAAATCAACAAATCTAAATGTCTTGCTCCTTATCCCAGACCTCAGATCAATAACTTAAGTTCTTATGCTTTGTTTTAGGATACAATGGTCCAAATAAGAATAGGTCACCTTCTCAAGTCAGATGTCTCCATCTGGTTTTGCCAGTAGAATATGCTATCTGGAACTGTACAGTTCATATTTAACAGTAATTCTGTTGGCCTATGATTGTGGGTACTGAGAAGATGCAGGTTCAAGTATCAATTGTCAATGAAGGCCTTCTTGCAATAGTATGAGATGTAGAAGTTGGAAGGTCAAGAGAGGCCAGGAAAGTTCTAGAATGCTCTTTTATGCAGAAAGCACTCCTATAACAATGACATTGATCCACTCAGATTGACAGATTCTTGGTGGCATAACTTCTCTTAAAGGACTTGTCTCTAAATTCTGTTACTTTGTTACTTAAACCGTAGATTTCAGAGGTGACCAATATTCCAATAATATCAATATCTTTTTATCTTCCTACGAGGGTTACAAGTGAAATCTCAGAACTATTTCCTTGACTTTTGCGTTTAATGGATTGGTCTCAAGTCCTTGGATAATTCTGGGTGATTGAAAATCTAAATCTATAATCCAAAGTTTATATTTTTGAGACTGTAAAGAAAGTATTACAAAAGGGGGTTCTGAGCCCTGTCTTCTATTATCAGGTTAGGTTAAACAATGATATGTTGGTGAACTTTAGGGCAAACTAAATTGTGCTAGCAGCATTGTGTTTTTTAAAGCAGAAACTTTATGGGAATGTTGGGAATCATCTCACGGCCAAGAGCTTAAACTAGAAGGAAATACACTGGTGTTTATCCACTTGTGATGGGAGTTTGTAGTTTTTGTAGGTATGAGGTGAGGTCAAACTGAAATGGAAGTTTAGAGAAGCTAGCCTGCAATGCAATCAATAAAGGCATTTCTTGCAATTCCCTTCTCATTAGAAAAAAGAGACATTGAGAATTCAGACATAGAGAATGATGGCTGTGTCTTACCAGTGACCACACATTTTTGTTGCTGTTCATGTAGATTGAGGAGGTGAATTTTAGATCTCTTACACACACCACACGAATTGGTGAGTGATTCTCACAACCTTAATATGGCATAGAATATTTCAAATAATATCAATAGCTTTTTATCTTCTTACAAGGGTTACAAGTGAAATCTCAGAGCTGTTTCCTTGACTTTTGCATTTAATGGATTGGTCTCAAGTCCTTGGATAATTCTTGATGGTTGAAATCTAAATCTATAATCCAAAGTTTATATTTGTGAGCCTTTAAAGAAAGTTATGAGTGACTCTCACAACCTTAATATGGCATAGAATATTTCTATTGAAACTAACAGAAAAACAAGATTAGTATTTTGAGTAAATGATGAACCTAATTAATCCAGAAGTAGACAGTAAGACTTCATGGGTTGGAACTGGGATTGTCATGTAAATCAATCTTGTTTCTAATTCAAATAAAAAATGACAAAAATAAAAAATAAATAAATGATTAGTTTGGGAATTGACATCAAATCATAGAAGTGAAACTTGTTTTTTTGTTGTTGTTTTGCATAGCTCCACTGACTTTAGCTCCATTTCTATTTTCTCTATTAATGTTTTAATTGATTTGGATGTTACCAGTCAGACCTAGGGTTTTAGGATCCAGAGTCAGCCCCTGTAGCCTAAGTATCTATCCCCACTGTTATATTAGGTACACCTGGAATTTAGAGGGTGTATGTTCAGACTGAATACACTGATGAAGGATGGTGAAAGATAATTGTGCCTTTTTTCTTTTTTTCTTATTTTCTTTGCTTTTTGTTTACTTATTTTTGAGACAGGTTTTCTCTTTGTAACATCTCTGTCTGTCCTGAAAATCACACTGTAGACAAGACAGGCCTCAAACTCAGAGATCCACCTGCCTCTGCCTCCTGAGTTCTGGGATTAAAGATGTGTGCTACCACTATCGGGCTGTTCTTTATTTTTTCATGGTTATTGAATTTCATCTTTTATTACTCCTTTTAATTTTTGAGATTCTAATAGAAGTACATCTTTTCCCCTTTTCTCTATCCAAACACTCTTACATGTCCCTCCTTGCTCTCTTTCAAATTCATGGCCTCTTTTTTCATTAATTATTCTTACACACATCTCTGTGTGTGTGTGTGTGTGTGTGTGTGTGTGTGTGTGTGTGTGTGTGTGTGTGTGTGTGTGTGACTAAATACAACCTGATGTTTATCAGCTTACAAAGTGATGAGTTTCATTCTGGCATATTCACTCAAAAACTCTGCTTGTTATCTTCCTTTCCTATTTTCCCCCCTCATCTTCTAGCTCAGCAGATATTCTGGTTTTCACATACATACATACATACATATATACATACATACATACATACACACACACACACACACACACACACACACACACACACACACACCATACCAAACCTTGCAAATTTCAATACCAAAACAAAAACAAAGTTGTAAATCAATACATGGGATAATGGAACTGAACAGAAAGTTTTCCGAGAGAGAGAGAGAGAGAGAGAGAGAGAGAGAGAGAGAGAGAGAGAGAGAGAGAGAGAGAGGGGAGGAGGGAGGGAGAAAGAAATGAAAGAAAGAAGGAAGATGAATGGCTAGTAAATATTTTTAAATTTTTCAGTATCTTAAGCCATCAGGGAAATTAAAATGCAAACTACTTCACTTTCTAGACAGAATGACAATCATCAAGAAAACAAATGCTGGTGAGTTCTAGTTCTAGTGTTTCCTCCTCCCAACACTTCCCAGAGTCTCTCCATCTCCCAACCCACCCAAATCCACATCCTTTCACTTTCTCATTTGAATACAAATAGGCATCTAATGACTAGGTAGCTAGATACATAGATATATAGACAGACAGACAGACAGTTAGAAGATATAGCAAAAGCAAACAAACCAGAATAGAAGAAAACAAACAACAGAGACAAAGAAACCACACAAGAAATACATGCAAATACTGAGACACACACCTTTGCACACATAGACAACCCATAAAAGCAAAATGAAAATAATAATATTGAGCAAAAATCTGTAAGGAAAAATTGCTCTGACAAAACATCATGAGATTAAAATAATCTAAAAATACCATAGATTTCATTTTGTGTTGGTCATCTACTGCTGGGCATAGGGCCTGTCCTTAAGTACGGTTTGTGTACCCAGTGAGACTCCAGGAGAGAAAACTATTTTTTCCTTTGGGAGCAGTTATCAACTGGAGATAGCTCCTGGGTTAGGGATGGGGGTTTGTGTCTATTCCCATCTCAGCACTGGGACCCCATGGGGCTTAGACCTGTGCAAGTCTTGTGCATTCTGTCACAGTCTCTGTGAGTTCATATGTGTATTTTTTCTGTTGTGTCTAGTATTTCCTTGGTATTTTCTATCCCCTCTTGATCTTACAATTTTTCCATCTTCTCTCCTGAAGTGTTCCCTCAGCTGTGAGGGGGGAGGCTTTGATGGAGACTGAGTGTTGCAATGTATCTCACTCTGCACATTCCAGTTTTATGCCTCAGCTTTTGTTCCCATTTATTTCAGGAAGAAGCTTCTCTAGTGATGGGTATAACAAAATGCTGTTCAGAGTCATTTTATAGCTATGTTCCTTTAGCAGAACAGTAATACTTTGTTTTCCCTAGGTCCATGTCCTGTCTAGTCTCAGGTTCTTAACTGCCCGAGCACTTTTGGGCATGGATTTTATATCATGGATGGAGCCTTAATTCTACTCAGATAGTGGTTGGTTACTCTCACAATTTTGTGCCACTGTTGAACTGGAGTATTTTGCAAGCAGGTCATCATTGTATATTACAGGTTTTGTAACTGTGTTGGTCATTATTTTCTCCTCCAGTAAAAGTTACTTCCTAGAATTCTTAATCACTGATAGAATATGAAAAATGTTAGGATCTAATTTAAAAAGCCATAAAATAGCTCAAAACAACTGAATTAGAATCTGGTAACTCATGTAAGCATGCGATCTTTTTCTGCTGAAATATATATTTTATGTCTACAGTTGTTAGGAATAATAAAAGAAAGACTATTCTTGTTTACAAAAAATGTCTTGATTATATATCACAGATAGTGAGGGCATTGGTATATCTACAGAAATCCCATGTACTTTCTGACATACATATGTTAATGTTTCCCCACACAAAAATGTCACGAAAAATTTTAAGCCTTTCTTGTTATTTGGCAGTATTTTGCACATAATTCAGCTTATCCTAAATAATTTTAAACTTTCCTATTCCAGGGTGAAATGAACAAATCCCTTCAGAGCTCCTAGCGGCTTCTGGGAAACCTAAATTCAATAGAGATCAGAATTTTATTTAGGAATAAAGTTGGGAGCAAAATATCATAAGATGCTCAAAATTTCAAAATGTTGGAATACTTGATTAAAGATGATTACATGTAGCTGTGAGTCAATAATTATTTATTTAAATGAAGCAACAAAGAAAAACTTTAAAGGCAAATATAAAAGATGATCTGATTATAAAAGAGCATACCTTTTTCAATGGTGGGAACATTCCAGTCTCTTAAATAGCCAAGGACAAGGTAATGTCCAATAAGAATGGGGAGCAATTCTGGGAAGACATCAGTTTCTTTGGTTAATTTCTCACAGAGTAGAGATCTCTTATTATTAAAAAAATTAATAGATAAAGAAAAATTTGTTATTTTAATAAACAGAAAATCCTAAATTTGGTTTTCTATGTAGTTACTGCTAATTTGAAATTTCATTGAAAAGTTTATAAATAAATAAATATAATTTTGACTAGCTGTATTGAAGCAATACAAAATTGCTCTTCCTCTACTTGTCTACAACTTTCTACATCCTTGAAGAGTTTCATTTCACATTTTCTGCCATTTTTCATTCTGAAATAGCCAGTCATTTTGCTTCAGGACAAAATTATTCTGCTTTATCCTTCACAAAATGCAAACAGTATTTCTTGCATACACTACATGCAGTCCTTTTCCTTCACTGTCATTTCTGATAGTTTTATTTACATATGTTGGAGGGGTGCGTGTGTGATGTGTAAAATTTACCATTTATAACTTTTCTCATCCCCAAAAGTTAGAAAATGGATAACTAGAATCATCTGTCAAATTCTAGCATTTTATAACAAACTAGCAAATTTTATAAGTATTGCATGTCACAACTTTTAGAAATATATGATTCCCAGTGCAAATAAAAACAGCATGTTTAATAAAAGAGACACAGCCTTAGTATTTTTGGCACTGTGAAGCAACAAGAACCCCAAAGCAAACAAAATTATAAATTTATAATACTTATTATTTAGATATTACCTATATATTAATGAGTATCTATTACTTTATTTGAGTTCATTTACCTCTGAACTTACAATCTACCAGAAAGATAATGTGAGGAATTTGTTTTAGGCACACTTACAGAATTTAATATTGGTTAAATGAAATTTGTGAAGATGATATTTTATTGAAATGACATGTATAATTTCTGTAATCTTAAATGGCTAGTAAACATAAGTTTTTATTTTGGCATGCTAAATGCAGAAAAGATAAAAACGAATTTTCAAGCTAACTATTGTTAACTTAGAAAACACAGCTTTTTAAAATTAACTAATATAAAACTTTTCTAATGTATCAAAGAATTACACAAATCAAATTAATGTAAAAACATATGTATTAGTTTCCATACTTACTAGATTTTCTGGATACTGTATATAAGTACTTATTTTCCTATATATAGATTAAAATTCTATAGGGAAATTTATAAACTAATTTGACAACATCACATATACCTACATACATACACACATATCCTAACAGGTAGATGAAAACAGCTTATAGCTCTGTCTAAACTTTTCTTCATGATCAATGCAGACATGAATCCAATAATGCAAAACAAAACTCGTTATTTATTTACATAAACACAGACTCTCATCTCTGCCCCACTTTCTGTTTTCTTTCACGTTGTGTTTCTGGCTTATGGGACAAGTTGTTACCTGTTCAATTTGTATGACAAAGCTTTCCACCACAATTTATTGAGGAGATGGTGAAGTTGAAGGATTTCTTTTACACTGACATATTTGAGGCTGTGAAATAAATTTAGCCCCGGTGCTAAGCATACCTCCCAATTGCCTTCTTTTACCTAGACACACTATCCAGGCTTTTTCTATAAGGCTTTTCTTTTCAGCTTTAGGTTCGTGCTTTTGAATGTTCTGTAGGAGACCTAACTGGGGCAAAGGGTGTAAGGTCAAGAAAGTGACATCAAGTGAATGAAAGGCTTCAGTCATCATCACTTATTGGAGATCTGAGCTCCTTTTAGTGGCTTCATATTTTTGTTGACAAAATAATTTTAAAACTGACTCAGTAAGAAGTTGGAGGATCATTTTACTAGAGTTTGGGAGAAAACACAGGGCTGGCAAGCTGTAAATCTTGGCAGTTGCTATGGAGGAAAGAAAGAAAGAATTTTTTGTGTTAGGGGCCAAAAACAGCAGGCAGATCCAGCAATGGAGATCAACAAGTGACTGCATTGGGTTTGGGAGAGAGATCTTCACAAAAGGCTGTCAGGATAAGCCTGGTTATGGCTTTCAACCTTTTCTACAAGAGACAGAAAGGTAAAGGTAACGTTACACTTCTTTTGGTTACAACTCTGAAAATTAGAAGCATTTATTAAAAAGTATTATTGCCATCTTCTAAACCTGTTTTTAGTTGAATCAATATTCTCAAGGCTCAGTCTTCAGGCCAGAGAATTGACAAGTCGAGCTGTATTTCAAAGAAGAGGAGCTAGGAGGTACTGCTTTGGGTGGTGTGGAATGTTGTTTCACTACTACAGTCAGAAGCACAACTCAGATTCTATTCTTTTTATGAAGAGCAAGTCATTTTCCTATAATGGGTCTTTAGAAGGTCCTACTGTCTCCACATTTTCACATGGCATTTTAATCCCAAGGAGGGATAATTATGAAGCTTCTCTTCTTATGGAAAGCGGAGGTGGTGTTCAAAGCAGATTAAGAGGGATTGATCCAGCTTCCAATGCCTCAGCAGCTCGAAATATTTGTATAATTGCCTACCACAGAGAGATTCCCATAAGAGGAACAGGACAGGACATAGAGGCCTTAAAATAACTGACTAATGGGCTAACCATCCATCTTAGTTTCTTTTCCCATTACTGTGATAAAATACTCTGACAAAAGCAACTTAAGAGTAAAGGGTTTATTCCGGTTCATAGTTCAAATGTACAGACCATATTGGTGTGGAAATCAAGGAGGAACCAGCTGACCATATCACATCACAATCGTGGTGAAGGATTACAGCCAGGAATGAATGGTGCATAGTGGTCAGGTCTTCCTTCTTTAATGAATGTATTCAAGACAATCCCCCACAGGCTTTCTTAGAGGCCCAGCTCCCAAGTGATATACTAAATTCTTTCAAGCTGACAATTAAAACTATCCATCACAATATAATTGTCAACTTGATACCCCAAACATCATTTTAAGCCATAACCTTTACCCCTTGTCCCCATAATCTCATGGCCATGTTAAAAAATAAAGTGCATTCAGTCTAATTTTCAAAGTCTCCATAGTCTTCAACAGTCCCTAGACTTTAAAAGTTCATAGTCTGTTAACTGTATTCTTCTATGAATAGAAGTTACATACTTCCAACTTGTAATAATACACAGTAAACATCCATTTCTATTGCAAAAGAGAAGAACCCAGGTATAGAAAAGAATGACCAGATCAAAGCAAGACCAAAGCCATTAGGGAAACAACACATCCTGCAGCTCAATGGCTAGAATCTGGCACTTTTATGATATTTATTGGGCTCTAAATGGTTTAGGTAGCTCCATGCTTCCAATTCTGCTACCTGCAGTACATATAGATTCTCTCTTAGACCAGCTCCCCCCTACCCTCATACTCACTGCTTTCTTCAGCAGTCATCTCCAATATCCTGGAGTTTCCATTATGACTTATACTTCATCCTCACAACTTCATAAAATAGCTCCTGGGGGTTTGTTACATGGACTCCAACACACACACACACACACACACACACACACACACACACACACACACACACACACTTACTTCTTGGCCTCAACTTCTTTCTGAAGCAATGAATCATCATTCCCAGCCACCATCCATCTAAACCACTTCAGCTGTACAAAGTCATTACGCACTATCCAGAGAGTTCAGAGTTACAAATCAGCTTAAAACCTATAGAGAGGAAAGAGGAGGCTTCCCTGGGAAAACCAGTGGTTGCAGGAAAGAGAGCAGCCTAAGTGTATAACTTAGAGATTTGTGACATCTGTCTGTGAAAATTTTCAATTGTAGTAGTTTGTCTCTGCCCTGGTGGTGAATCTCTCCTGGAAAAGTTTAAGTCAGCTGTACTCATAGAAGGTTCTTTCAGTTGATGAAAAAGCTGTGAGAAGCTTTGTTTGCATCTGCCATATCTCAGATATAATCCCTTCAATTATGTTGTTAAGAGCATGAATTGAATTAGGCATGGTAGCACACGCCTTGACCTGGTTGGCTATCTAATTAATTAATTAATTAATTAATCTATCTATTTCTTTATTTTTGTCAACTAGATGAAATCTAGAGTTATCTTGGGGGAAAGGAACCTCAAGTGAGAAAATGTTTTCATCACATTGCCTATAGGCAAGCCTGTAGAGTACTTTCTGGATTAATGTGGGCAGGAGCACCCAGTACAATGGGGGTGGTGTCACTCTTGGGAAGGCAGTCCTGGGTGCTATATCAAAGCAGGCTGAGCAAGCTATGACAAGTGAGCCTGCAAGCAGCGTTCCTTTATGACTTGTGTTTCAGTTTCTGCCTCTAGCTTCCTGGCTTGCGTTCTTGACCCAGCTTCCCTTAGTGATGGACTGTTATCTGTAAGTATAAGATGAAATAAAATGTTTCCTCTCCAAATTGCTTTTAGTCATGATCTTTATCCCATCAATAGAAACCAAACTGAGGCACCCCTGTAACCCTAACACTCATGAGTATTGTGAATTGTTGTGAACTGCAGTTTGGGCAACATAATGTGTTCAAGGTCAGATTGAGCAGCCCAATCAGAAAGAAAGAAAGACAAAGAGAATGGAGAACAGAAAGGGAAACAAGAAAACAGGGAGAAAGTAAGTTTTGAACCATAAAACAAACATCTATATATAAAGCCAAGTGGTCTAACTAACAATGCTACTAGTGGAAACAAATAAAATCATACCAAGTACTCATCTGTTCTGACAAAAGCTAGATCAGGAGGAAAAAGAAATAACAAGTGAGCAGATAGAAGGCAAGTAGCAATATGATATAGATGACATGAGCCAAAAGAATTTATGACTTGGACTTCATCATAATAAAACCTTACATTTTCAATGATGCAGCAAAAATCAAATATAAACTACTAACCAGAAAAAATGACAAAATATTTCTCCATAACAGGAATGTATCCAGAACACGAAAAGAGCACTTAAACTCAACAAAATAAAAAAAGCACTCATATTTGGAAATGAACCTCATGTAGGAACAGAAACATGGTTGAAAGACAGACCAATGACAAAGTGTTCATCATTACTCCTGAGAGAAATGAAAGTTGGCCTAAAACATAAAGGTATGAACAAAAAGTAAAATGACGTCTTACTGCACACTTTGGGTTAATCAGGGAGACATAAGATTCAATGTGAATCTTCACATATTGCTATCGAAAGGGCAAAATGGAAGAGCCATTTTGAGAAGTGACTTGCCAGTATCATAAATTTCAGGGTAACCTTACGAAATCCAGTCATCATACTCCTAGAGAATTAACCCAAGGAGATGAAAGCATATGTTGCCACAGCTGTGCTGTTCATAGTAGCTTTAAAAACTATAAACAGTCAAATCAGTTCAATGCCTATCACCTACTGAATGAAAAAAATGACTGGAATATGCATGCAACAGAATGCTAGTTGTAGATTCTGCATGCATCTCTAAAGCATTATTCTAAAGGAGAAATACATAATGCATCCACACTGACACAGACTTTATAAATCCACTTATGAAATGCCAGAGAAGTTAAACTCCAGTGATAGGGAGCAGATTAATCATTGTCAGGATCTTTATACTGGAGAGGAGACTGACTAAGGAGAATATCAGTGGAATTCGGGATGATGGAAAGGTCCTACACCTTTATAGTGGTACTTAATATCTGGAAGAATGATCAGACTCCTGGCATGGAATTCTTAGAGTTGGTGGTAGTTTCAGTATTTAATTTATGTTTACATAAAACTGACTTTCAAAAAATTACTTAGCATCTACTGCATCCTAGGCTTTGTGTTAAATATTGCAATGATCAAGCCACACTTACTCTGTGTAGTCTAGTTGGAAAAATATAGAACAAATTTATTAATTGCAGCACATAATATATGATGTAACATTAATAGATATACGTTTGTGACTTTTAACAATATGGACAAAATTACTAAATTAAAGAGTTAGGATGGAAAAGCACATGTCTCTACCTCACCACTAAGATCTGTGAATATCATTATATCTGCTCATGTCATATACTCTATAAAGGCAAAGAAGTCTGTACACTGGACTTAAAAAACACGGTTAAAATTCCATTTCTAATTTTCTGTGTACCTTTAGTACTCCTGTATTTTATTCCCACCTTCAATTCCTGTACTATGATAGACACTGTTATAAATATGTCTTTTCCTATAACTAGCACTCACGGTCAAATTTAGAACACTTTTAGACTCTTTTTGAGGTCCTTGCTTGCTCGTTGATTATTTATTGGTGTTTTGACATTTCTAGAAGATGATCCTGTCACCCTATAGAGAAACTAACTGTATGGTGAAATCAAAAGTGTCATTGTTTCATGCAGGAAGTGTTTGGGATGAGCAGTTTTTACTCTGTCAGCTTCATTTGTGAGAGAGCTAATTTAGGTAGCATTTGTAAGCACTCCCATGGTGAAGCATGCCTTTGTGAGAGAGGTAAATATGAATACCCTGCCCTTGGAGAAGCTACTGAACTTTTTCAAATTGTTTCACTGCAGGGAAAACATAATTTTCATTGGGAGTATGTTGAGCCCTAAATTGAATGGGTACATAACTTTCTGAATCTCCTCTGTACTTTTGTATAAGAAAGAAAGGCTTTTGTGAATTGACCTTAGAAGGCACTTTTTTATATGATAACAATTAATGAAAATTAACAATCAAGCTAATGAAACTGATAATTAAAAGCCATCTTCGATTTTAATTAGACAGGAAAGTGTTGACATGAAATAGTATGGAAAGCTGTTTGGAAGCTGAAGGTCTGCTGTTCCTTGGCAGAGGGTGATGACTACTCAGGCAGAGAGCAACTGCACCCATCATGAGCCAGACTACAAATGGGAATGTCTCTTCTATTGCCTCCTGTCTTCACATATCAGTGGGAAAGAAAATTACACACTGACTGGATATGGGATTTTTTTTTTCTCAAAAATAGGGTGTTGTGATCTGAATATTTGTGATACCACAAACAATACATATTAAAATACTAATCCCCACATTGACATTTTCAGCAGGTGAGGCCTTAGGAGATGATTAGATCACGAAGGAAGATGATTAAATCATGAAGTCGGTTAGTGACTTTCTAAAGTGGCCACTGGCTACTTGCTTACCATTACACCATAGGAGGAAGGACAAAATAAGAAGGTGCCATCTTTGAAACTATAGAGCAGGTTTCCCTCTAGACATCAAATCAGCTGGCACCTTGATCTTTTCTCCAGCCTCCAGGACAATGAAAAAATGAGTTTCTGTTACTTGATAAGCTGTCTAGTCTTTGACACTTCATTATAGACAGATGGATGAATCTCACTGGGCCAATCCAATGAGTTTCCCCTGCCACTGCGATTTTTCTCTTACCAGTTCTAAAATTTTTAACTTCTGATTTTTAATTTGACTTCCTGATAGTAGCTCTCAGCTGGTTTGATTCCAAACTCATAGTAGAGCAGAATTGGGTATGTACCAAATTCTGAGGGGGTGATGGAATATAACCTTTGAAAGGCTGGTACAGACAAGTCACAAATGTCCTTCGCTTGAGCTTCCCTCTTTAACCCACAAAGAGCAATTTGAGTCTCTCAGTCCTTCTTAACCATTGCTCTGCTAATGGTTTGCTCTTGAACCCTTTATTCCACTGAAGTAATATTTCAAAGTTTTCCAGGACCCATCCTAAGCAAAAGGAGTAAGGGGAGTTGCAAGCCCTTCTCAGCCTTTTATTTTAATTTCTCCAGTAAAACTATTCTATTTATTTTTAATTGGATGATATTTTTGGATCATCTGGCATTTTGTCTTCCCTCAGATCACCATGTACAGGTAACAGTTCTAACTCTAAGTGATGGAGGGCATGTCTTTAAGCTGGACTCTCTGTTTCTGGGTGGTGAGTTGATGGTACAGAGAAGGTCACTGATGCCAAAAGACCTAAATTTGACTCCTTGTTTTACTGGCCTCACTTTAAAAGCTTCTTTGAACATGCCCTGTTCTGCTTAGTGATCAGGTAAACTATATACACAGTGTAGGGCAGTGTGTATCTATACTCAGCTGCCTTCCCAAGTTCATTTCAGCACTATCAGGACATGAGGTGACCTTGATGTTGGGATTCAAACGAGTTCATTTCCACTATCTCACCATTTCTGATCCACTGTCTAGAGGAGTATGATGTTGATATTCATCTTCTAAGACACAGCCCTCCTCTGTAAATACTCTAGATGATGGCCATTTCCCCTGTGCTATTTCCACTGTTACTGTTTTTATATGCTATTTTACAGAATTAGAGTAAAAGGAAGTGGTCAATTCGCTTTTACCAAAATGAAAGCACTCATTCCTGGGTCACATATTAGAGGACCAAATGATTCCCAGAGCATCATGTTTCTAAAAATTTTTTCAGAGTGCCCATGTGAAGTGTCAACAGCTAAGGAGTTACATAGTCACCATGGAAGTATTTTTTAATGTAGTTTTTCTTTGTAATAACATGGGGCAGAGTTTTACTTGCAATCATTTTGGATTTATTAAAATAATTAAAGAAAACTTGACAAAGGATTACAGAGAATTCCTGTATGCATTCACCCATTTCAGATTCCCCTACTTACATTACTATGAAGCATTGTCAAAACAGAAAGGAACACCTATGTTTAATCAAACTCCAGGTTTCTGAAACGTTTAGTTTTCCACTAATGTTATGTTTAATTTTCTCAAGTCCAGTTTCTTACTGTAGCAGCTCCCTGTATTATACTTCTTTCCTTCTGATGCAACATTCTTTCTCAAATTTATACTCAGTTATTGTTTGTGATGGCTAGCTTTTGTGATTATTAACTTAACATAGTCTACAGGCAGCTAGGGAGAAAGTCTTAATGATGAATGAGCTAGATCAGGTTGGCCTATAGGCATGTCTGTGAGGGATTATCTTAATTATTAACTTACGTAGGAAATCCTAGGACTGTTTCCTAAGCAGGACCCTATATACTGTGAGACAAGAATGTAAGCAAGCAAACATTTTGTTTTCTTAACTGTGGATGTGATAAATCTCTACTTCAAACTCCTGGCCCTGTGACTTTTTCTGAAGTGATGGACTGTAACCTGAACTGTAACCTGAAGTGAGCCCCTTTCTCTCCTATGTTGCTTGTAAAACAGTTTTCACCCTCAGTTTAGGTTTTCTTTATTGATTCTATTTCCATTATCAAGCCTTAAAGGGATTTGTAAATGATTGTGGTGATGATGATGATGAGTTACATCCCAACCATAGTTCCACAGCTTCCACATCCTCCTCTTCTCCATTCCCTGCCCCATTTCCCCTCTGCCTCTCATCCACTCCTCCTCCATTTCTGTTCAGAAAAGGTCAGGTCTTCCACGGATATCAACCAAATGTGGCATATAAAGACTCAGTAAGATTAGTTACCTCCCTTCATATTAAGGCTGGACAAGGCAGCCCAATATGAGGAATAGTGTCCCAAAGCCAGAAAAAAAGTCAGAGACAGACCCTGCTCTTACTATTAGGGGTTCCATAAGAGGACCAAGCTATACAACTGGAGTATAGATGCAGAGTTCCTAGGTTGGTCCCATGCAGGCTCCCTGGCTGCCAATTCTGTCTCTATGAGCCCTTATAAACCTGAGTAAGCTGATTCTGTGGGTCTTTTAGCCCTCTGGCTCCTGCATTCCCCCCCCCCCGCCGCCACTTCCATGAGCTCCACCTAATGTTTGGCTGTGGGTTTCTGCATCTGTTTCCATCAGTTGATGGATAACACCTTTCTGATGACAATTAGACTAGGTACCGATCTGTGAGTATAGCAGAATATCATTAGGTGTTATTTCATTTTTTTCCAGTTGTGTTTGATTTCATTTTTTCCAGTTGTGTTTGGTTCTCTCCTAGGTCTCTGGGCTATCCAGCCTCTAGTGTCATAAGAGGAGGCTTCATCTGGTTTTCAGGGAGTTGGCCTCGCCTATGGTGGGGTAGGAGGCTTCCAGTAGATGTTAGGGCTGGGATGAGGAGTGGAGGAATGGTTGAGGTTATTTATGCTGAGTGGGTGTTGTAGGTTGGGGTGTGTGGCTACCTGGTTTTCTGGGAGCTGATCTGGCTATGGTGGAGTAGAAGGCTTCCACCAGTGGTCTGGGTTGAGATAGCCTCCTATGTTTCTTTTTGTTAGGATGTTTTATCAAGACAACAGAAGTGAAACTATAATAGTAAAATTTTGTCTAATTTCAGCTAGCTTGGTTCTACTGTACATTGCTTGCTGTTTTGATTTTCTCTGCAGCTAGTACACCTTTTTCTAGTAGTTATTTTATTTTTCTGGATTAGCTATCTATTCTTAGATGGATATATATATGTATGTATATATGTTTTTCATTTAGCTTTGGCAGCAAAGAGAACATGAGAATGTAAGCCTCTTCCTTATTTCCGCCTGTGTTCTTTCAGAATAAAAAAAACAGGCTAAATTTTCCTGAACTAAAAAAACAGCTGAATATTTTCTAAAAATCAATAGAGTGAAGCCACAGTATCAACAGTGAAACATAAGAATGCTTTTGATATTTAATGCCCTGATATGTTAGTCATTCTGTCTTTTTTCCCCCAAATTGGAGCCTTTCTTTTTTGATATATTTTTATTTAAATTCTTTAATTACTACTCATATTTACATATCCATCTCCCGCATCCCCTTGGCCTCCCATCCTCCCATGTTCCCCACCAACACCTCTCCACCCCCCAACTCCTCCCCAGGGATAGTGTCTTTTCTATACCCTAAAGATTGTCCTTATGGCCACAGCCTTTAAAGAGCAAAGTTCTTTAGCCCTCATAGAATAACAGGAAGGGGTATATTGACTAGTCTGGGTAATTATGATGTATGATGAACGATTTTGCTTGGAAGGTCATTCTTGCCAAAATAACCAAGGATGAGATACCAGAATTTTCTTTCTAACATGTGTATAAGCAACAGCATTTAATTGCTTTTTATTTTATTTATTTTGAGCCTATGTATCATAGAACCAATTCTGGCTTCAAAATCCTTACATAACTAAAGAAGTTGGCCTTGAACTCCTGATCTCCTTGCCTCTACCTCTCAGTTGCCTTTTAAAAGTGCCTTTGAATATAACTTTTACTTCCTCGCTAAACAATGTCAGTTGACAGTCACTCAGTTCCTTATGAATATTAAAAGAAGGAAGGAAATTATTTTTGAGAAGATACAAGTTTATGTTCATGGAAAATGAAACAAGTTGTGATGAGAATTCATTTTTAACTGAAAAAACAGGAAGAAAATTAAATTATAACTTTTAAAAACTATTCACTATAGTTCTGTAGCCTTACAAGGTTACACAGAGAAAACATCCAGCTAAAACTGAGACTTATAGTATAGTTTATTAGTGAGCCATTTTGGCTTAATTTGAGTTTGAGTTTAATGTTGCTGCATAGTAAGTTTAGATCCTACTGACAAGAAACTAAAATTTCCAATATGGATTAGACTGAAATTTAACTAATACTGCTATGAAATAAATTATTTTCTCAATAAATTAACACTATAAAGAGACTTTTATATAAACCTTTAACCCAATAAATGAGAACAACTTGATTTTGAATAGTGACCAAGTCAACATATTGAGGCCAAAACAAGAAAATGCTGTTTGTCCACCATGTGCTTCCAATTCGCTCTGGTAAACTGCATTCTTTCTTTTCTTGAAAAGTGGGTTCTCTTAATGATAATCAGCTATGATTTGATCCTCTTCCATCACACTTGATTATGAACAACATTTCCAGTTGTTAAGATATAAATATTTTCACAAATGACTCCAATATATGCACCTACCTATCCCTATGGTATGAGAACAACCAGCCATGCAGTGCTTTTCTGAAATTACATACTGACCTTTCTAATCTTCCTTGCAAAGAATGAACTAGCCATGTGCTCACAGGTATACCTTGCTGCTATGCACCTATACCTCTTGTGCTCAGACAGAAAGAAGGGATAGAGAAGACATTTATATGTTATTATAAAGTTGATCATAGCAACTGTCCCAGTTTTAGTTCCTGGATGAGTGATGCTTCCACAGGTCATATTGGGAAAGATTCATCCCTGGAAGTTTCTTCAAAATTAGCAATTCTTCTGATTTTTTTTCAGTCACATTTTCAACTGAGCATTATATGCTATTTGTTACTTGCTCTGTTGGCTCAGAGCCACAATTGTTCTCAGCAACTTTACAGCCTCAATTTCTTCTACCCATTTCTTGATCCATTTATCCCCGGAGATCCCTTACACTATGACTTTGTCATCTCCCAGTTTGTTGGGACTAAGCTAGCTCATGGCTGAGATCATGTCAAAACATAATCTAATGTCAGACTTCTCTTTAAATAGACTATCAGAATATAAAGATATTTTCTTCTAGATTCTCCATGGGGCTGTTATACATAGTAATTATATGAATTAAAATACTTAACATGTATACATAGTTTTAAAAATCACATTCGATATTTGAAATATATACTTCATCATGCTTAAACAACAAGAAATAAAATCTAAATACTGTAACCCTAAGTGAAAATTTCAGTGGTGTTTTTATTTGTTATACCTCATTAGACTGCAACATAAAAATCAATATTTTGACAGAAATAAGTGTCAATATGTTTTAATTTAGCCATAGATAGGTCAAAGGAATCATTGCTAATATCCAAATGAGCTACTAGAACACAATTATTAGCTGTATTTTGTTTGCTTTATCTTATTCATTGTAGGTATGTAGCAAGGCTGCAATGACTATGCTTCAACTGTGAACGGTGATGTTATTGCCCACATCATCACTGTATAATATTTGATTTAAACTGAGTTCAATTCCACACTTTCTTAGAATACTATCCCATGTGGGTAGTGCCATCCCGGGGTAGTGGTCCTAGGATCTATACAAAAGCAGTTGTGCAATCCATGATGAGCAAGCTAGTAAGCATCCTCCTCCATGTCTTTGCATGTGCTCCTGCCTTCAGGTTCCAGCTCTGTGAGATCCTGCCCTCACTGCTTTTAATAATGAACTGTTATATAGAACTATATCAAGAGATTATCCATAGTCTGTAAGGTTAAGATATCTTTATTCAGATAAACACCAGCCAAGTACAAGCCAGACTGTGCCAGGGGCAGCAAGGCAGCCAGGCCAGAGAGAAGGTGCTCCCATGTGCCTTGCAGCCCTTTAAAAACCTATCATGTGTCATCCTGACCTCACCTTGACAGGCATGGTCAGGCACACCTGTAGCCATCCCTTAGGAGGCTTGGTTAAGGTGTCTCCCTACATAGAACTGTGAGTGAAACAAACTCATTCTTCTCCAAGATGCTTTTGGTTATGGTGTTTCATCACAGAAATAGCAACACTGACTATGACATAGATCAACTTGTGACCTTCTCACTGACTTTTTGATATTCCTATTCTTTTCACTGGGTCTATAGTCGTACTATCTAGCTTTAATAGAAGAAATAATATAGAGGAAAAAGAACACTGATCTTAACAAAAATAATATCCCAAACATTATATTCACTATAGAAATATTTGGCATTCATTTATCAACCCAGTAATGTTCCAGAATTTATCATTTCTTTACTCCTGCACTGTAGTCATCAATAGCAATTACTTTACTTTCAGTAGGTTACATGTGGATGAGATTTGAGCTTTATTGTTTTTTTTAAATGTGGCTCATAAGCTCAAATTTCCTATCAATCATAGTTGTATTTTGCTTCTTCTTATTTAGAAGCCTCCCTGCTATGTAAATCAATGTTTTCTATTATTTATTTCACTTAAAAGGAACAAAATAGTCCAACTTATTACATTCATTGAACCACAGTGTATCTTGACAGAGCCATCATCAAAGGCAGTATCACTAATCAACTATGAAAGAGGTTGCTAACTTGAATATTAACTTAATACTTTTTATGTAGTATTTACTTGTCCATATCACAGTAACTTATAAAGGGTGATCTCTGGAGAGAGCAAAATGATTCTGAGTAATTAAAGGTATGATGTATAAAGTTAAAGTCGGTGTATCTTTCTCGTATAATTGAGTTCCATTACATCTCATAGATTATAGCTTTACTACATGCAAATGAGGATTGAGTAGATTAATGTAGATCTCAAAAGTTCTTGGCTTTATGTATTTCCTATGAACTTCAATGAATGACATTTAACTGCTAATGTGAAAGCTCTAGAAGGGAATTGAAACTGCATTTATATTCCTAACTTCATATAGTTTCCAGCCATAAAGAAAAGGTCATTGTCTCTAACCAAGTCCTCGGTTTGAGGTGGGAAACATGTGGAGAATAAAATGGCTTTCTGAGCTAACTGGACCATGCACCTGAAAGGATAGATGTAATGGGATACCCTGGATTCTTTGATTCTTTGCTTTGCAAATCCTTTAATTTTTCAATAAGTCTAGCTGGAATCTGCACAATTTGGTGATGCCCTTTTAAAAAGTCTGGTTTCTCAAAGGACCAACACTTTCTGTAATCTGCCCTCATACTTCAAAGATCCCTCTCTCTCTTCTCTCTCTCTCTCTCTCTCTCTCTCTCTCTCTCTCTCTCCTCCTTTTCTCCCTCCCTCCCTCCCTTCCTCCATGCTCTCACTCTCTCCCTCTCTTGTTCTCTCAGTTTCTCACTCTCTCCTTTTTAGATGCTAGGGATTGATGAGGAAGACCTTATGCATGCTCTGTCACTAGAGGAGACTCTATCAAAAGTTTTTTTGTAGATGAGGTGAAGATATTGACTTCCAGAAAACAATGTGTATAAGGGTATAGACAAAGTGAGGATAGGAATCTATTAAAACTAAGGTCACAGTATGTAACTAGCTAAAAGACATCTCTGTATTCCCTGCTCCTTCATTTATGGTTGAAGAGGTTGTGCTTCAAAGCTCAGTGCAGATCTGTAACACAGGATCTGTAGATGTCCCAGAGACTAAAACAATAGAATAGTTTGGGCACATACTTATTTGAACAGGAAGCAGATTTACATTTAAGAAAACATGAGTTTCCAATTACTAAATGGAAGTGTTTATGCTACTAAAAGACTCCATAAACAGTATTATTCTTAAACCATAATGTACTGTTAAAAGGTGGCATGAAATTAGGGGCCTCAGGGTCAGGAAAGGATATGTGGTTAGCCCCAACAGCCAATAAGCATATGCATTCATGCATGTACGATACCTACTCCTGACAGTCTGATTAGGCATGGATCTTAATACATTTGATCTTTTGAGGGCCTCTGTTTTATCAATAGTAAAATGAAGAAGTATGCCACTATTAAGGACAATTGCTCACAATCACTGTTATTCTGAGTTATTCTATTCTAAATAGAAGCTCATCATTAAAGCCCCCTCCCCTGTTAATGCTTTAATTCTTTGACTAATGCAAAAAAAATAACTTGAAGAATATCAAGTCAGGACATCATGCAAAATAGGTCTCAGGCAGAATAGGCAAAGAAAATTGTTTAGTTGTTTATGTGTTTTGACTATTACCATCTCAAACATTATAGAGGTACAGTAGGGATTTTTGAAATCTTATGTGACTTTTCCTGAGGAAACATAAACATATCTTTCCCTCTCACACAGGGCACCAGTGAAAGACCCAAGAAAAGGTTCCATCCAAGTTTCACTTGATGAACCAAAATATGTATTGGGGTAACTTGCTGCAGTGTGGGTGAGGGGCTACTGAGAGATGTATAGGTTATTCAGAAGCAGTTCCAACACAGATTTCACCCTGGCATGGAAGACAGCTCATGAATGTGCAGTATGAGGCTTTTTGTACAGCTTTCATGCAACTCTACCACTGCAGGTCCTCTTGTTCAGCAATTGCTTACTATTTATGGAATCATGGGGAGGGGTTTCATGAATAGTGTAAATTTCTCTTCTTCCTGAGTCTCAGGAGTTTCCTTTGCTTCCTGTGTCCAACAAACTCTCCTTCTCCCTCTAAGAGAGTTGTGGTAGTTTGAGTGTAATTGGCCCCCATAAGTTCATAGGGAGTGGCACATAAATGAGAAAATGTGCCTTTTGCTTCTAAAGACCTTTGTAGTATCCAGCAGTTTTACACCTTCATAGGAATATTGGACTTTAAAGTCTTTCCATGTAAAAACAACAGTAAAAATCCAGTTATCTTAATAGTGACAGAAGAAACAATGAAATACCAATTCTTTAAGAAGGATAAGGGCTAGTTTCATGAGCAAAAATGTAGTCATACAGTTTTATGCTCAGAAATATTTACCAAGGAACTTGTTGAATAGTTAGTGCTGCCTTATCCCATCCAAGTTTTTCTGTTAGTCATTTAAGTTTTAGGTGTATATTTAAAGCCACATGGATCTAGAGCATGGGTATCTGGGTATATATTGAATAAGGCAGAAAATGACTCCTACATTTAGTAATGTATAAAATAATAAAGGGTAATATTCAATGTTTCTTTGGTGAGGACACATGCAGCACACATTCTTACTTTCTTAAGAAATGAATGATTGTTGATAAATTAATTCGTAAAATAGGATTGCAAACTTAAAGTTCTCAGAAGTATTATATAGTATAATTGCCACCTTATTATGCAGATAACACAGCCTTATTTTATAGGTCAATAGCTTGGTTATAAGTCAATAGCTCATTCTAGTGTTAATGCTTTAGGTTCATTCCTTCTTTTTTCCTATAATTGGCAAGTTGACAATACACTTCATGCATTTGAAAAATATATACCAAACTGTTTATTAACTAGTATGTTTAAAATCATTTAGCCTCTATAGATCATATGAAAATGAGCAATCCCAGTTCTTTTTGACAAACTGGTGTTCTAAAGTATATTTTACTATTTAGTATCAAGCTTCACAGCCCCCAGAACAATGACATGCACAAAATAAACACTGAGCAAACAGCCATTCTTAAAAAAATAATAAGAGTTAATCAATATAACACTGGGCATTTTCAGCTTTCTTCTGGTGATTCTTTAACTCATTTATATTGTAGTTGTGCAACAATGCAAATTTGGGGTCAAAGATCTTTAAATTAATTTTGCACGTCTGTCACTCACTATCTTTGCACTTTAGATAAATTTAGTCCTATGCCTGTATGAAGGCTCTTGTTACTGTGTCACTGAAGAAGGGATGGACCATCTCTGAGGTAACATTTGCTTGATTATTCCTACCCTTGGGTAACACCAGCTTCCCAGTAATGAAGACATACTTGATCACTAACATCTTTTTCTTTTACTAAAATTCATATTATATTTCAAACATAAATATCTAAAAACAGATTTTTTCCAACTATTCTAATTTTAAGGAATTTGATATAAGATTGAAGGTTATATAAATTGCGTTAGTTCCAGAATGTTAGTACGCTTTCACCTTTTTATTATTTGAAGTTCTTATTTTAAGGTGATAATTTTGTGTCAGGTCATAACTAACACAATGTGAAATGGACATATAAATTATCTTTCCTGTAGTAATCAGTCAGCTACACCAAGTTCCTGATGTCTAATATGGGCAAAGCCTCCCACTCAGCATTAGAATAATTACATTTCTACTTATATTTAAATAACTTACCAATATCCATGTCTAGGTGCTATGCAATGAATCACTGTCTGAGAAAATATAATATAGCTAAGACTCTTTAATAGTGGGTCACTTCTATTGCTTTTTTTTTACCAAATAAAGTTAATTTTTGTCAAAGACATTACCTTTAAGGAGCTTGTTGGAGGATTTTAAGTTCCTAGAATGCATATATTTCCTTTTTCTGATTTATGTAAGTTTAATACATTTATGTCCTCTGTAGAATCCCTACCTCATATGGATGTGGATCATTGCTTTTATAATGCCTACAGCCTTCAGAAAGGATGCCTGTTTTGGAACATAGCAGATATTTATTAGGACATTGAAGGGACCTTTCCAGCTTGTCAACATAAACCAGCAACCATATACTTAGAAGAAAAAATAAAAGATGAAGTTAGTTCCCCCATACTGGTTGGTACTTGTATAATGAACACTGAATCCAACTGTAGTTCTCCATCCTCTGTTCTCTTTTATAAAATGAAGAGAAAAAAACCGTGGGATTGACTTCTCAGGGAGGCAATCATGATGCACATTCTAAAGGTAGAGGAATTTTAGCTGATATTAACACCTTTCTTCATTCTTACCATAAAATTTATAAAGTTAAAGTAAGTAAAATTCTTTGGCTGTAGTATTTTTTATGAAGTTGGAGTCCCTGTTTTTATTAATTTTAGGAACATCTCCGAAGGACACATCCAAAATAGAGAATAAGATCTACAGATTAATCAAACTTAAATGAACTTATGAGCAAAGTTAAAGGCTTTTGTGCAATGGAACTCAACATAAGTCCCTCACTTTGTAAATCCTGGTGAATGTCCAACACACAGAAGGTTAAGCCCTGGTCTTTGGTTTGGCATATTATCTTTCTCTGATCTGACATTTGGACTAACTTCACTGATCTGCAAAGATTCCATTTCCCTCTTGGAGGATTAGGTGAATCGCCTCCTGTCCACGAGGAGAGCACACCATTAATACACCCCACACGTGCTTACTTACATGATGTGTCCTGACAGCAGCTGCATCCAAGGCTGATGCTCAGACACTGGTCATTGCTGAACATATGAGTGTCCAAAGTGGAGAGTTTTGAACATTGTCCAAATTTTTATCTCCTATAGATGAAAGAGAATAAAATCATATCTCCCCAGAGCATATAAAGCAAAGTGGGATTGGAGAATCATACTCTTTTTTCATCTTTATTTTTTAAGTTTTGAAATTAATATATAGTTACATCATTTCTCCCTTCCCTTTTTCTCCCTCCATTCCCACATATGCCTCTTTTGCTTCTCTGTAAGTTTCTTGCTTTTTTTAAACACATACACACACACACACACACACACACACACACACACACACACACACACACACACGCAAGCACACACAGAGAGACAGAGAGAGGGACAGAGAGAACTTGTTTTGTCTGTTTAGTGTTACTTATATGTATATTCATATATGCTTTCAGGACTGATTAATTAGCATTTGATAGCCAATTAAGGGGCTCATCCTGAGAAAGATTATTCTCCCACTTTCTGAATCACTTGGTTGCCTATAGTTCTTTCTTTATGGGTAGTGTTCCCTAAGATTTCCCCCTTATCGGGTTAGCAAGTCTACTGATGTCACAATTGTTTGGAACTTATTTAGGCAGTCACATCGTTGAGGTACCATGGGTGAAACTTCTCTGTCATTTTTTGGAAACAGTATCACAGTACATTTTCTAGTCCCCTCCCTGTCCCTTACAATCTTTGCAGTTCCTTCTGAGTCTTAGGCATAGAAATTGTGTTGTAGATACATCCACTGGGGATATAACCATAATCTTAAAGGAAAGATATGTGGTCTGTATGACTAGATGAAAGATTTGAGAATATATGACGAGAGTAAATAGGCCATTCAGAGAGAACTTGGGGCTCACCAATATCTAGCATTTATGAATCCACACAGTGGGTCTTGTCCTTCTGGCTCTTTAAGTGTATCTTAGACTCAATTGCTGTTTAGCTCAAAGTCAAGCTTTAAGTTGTACATCAGTGAAAGCAGATGTCAGCAAACATTGTCCTGTGAACCAAATCTGGCTCACTGCTGATTGTGTAAAGTTTTATTAGAACACAGCCATGAGCAATTATTTAAACACCAGCTGTAGCTGCTTTAGGGCTAAATGCAGATCTGATTTGTTATGATAAGGACCTCAAAGCCAACACTACCTAAATTATTTCCTGCTGGGTGTTAATGGAAAAAAATTTAAAAGAAGATTCTGAACAACAGCTGAAGGTTCAGTGGTAACACTACATTTGCAAACTCGAAGGCATTTGCTGACTCAAAAAGCCAATACCGATCCTCTACCTCACTTACACTTCTTCATTGACTGAAACAGCATTTCAAACCCAGACCATTTTCTCATTTTCACTCTGAAAAGAGAACTCTGTGCAGCACGTCAGGGAAGAAAACAAATAACCCAGCAGGAAGGAATCTGCCAAACAGTTCATTTGACTCCATTACTTTTCTCCACATGAGTGGTCTCAAAAGTCTGAGTCTAGCATGGACAACTGCTTCCCATGTTCTTTACAGATCACAGCCAGCCATGCAGAAAGGAGTCACCACCAAATTCGTCAGTGCACAAGTTCTCATTTCAGTGATCTCTCTCTCTCTCTCTCTCTCTCTCTCTCTCTCTCTCTCTCTCTCTCTCTCCCTCTATCCTTCTCATCTATTATCTATCTATCTATCTATCTATCTATCTATCTATCTATCTATCTATCTATCTATCTATCTATCCTCTGTCTCTATCTACCATCTATCTATCTTCTATCATCTCTTTCTAACCCTCCCTCTCCCCCACTCTTTCTCTCTCTCCTTATCTATCTATCTATCTATCTATCTATCTATCTATCTATCTATAAATCATCTCTCCCCTGTCTCTATCTATCATCTATTTATCTTTTATCATCTATTTCTCTCCCTCCTTCCCTCCTTCCCTCCCTCCCTCCTTCCCTCTCTCCCTCCTCCCCACCTCTGTTCTCTCTGTCCTGCACATGCACAATGATAGCCTGAGTGGACTACAGATTCTTCACTCATTTTTCAAGTCCTCTCAGGTACTGACCACCAGCTGGCAAAAGTGACAGATGATTCTAACTTTCAACAGATGCCATTCTGACCTCAAAGATAATGGAAATGACAAATAATAACTTTGTAATTACCTTAACTTCAAGCAAAACAGAAGCTGAAAAATAACCAGATGAAAACTACAGGGAACATGTGAGACTGGCTTCCACATTAAGCATGTTTAAATGTCCCCCGTGCTGAGTAGCTCAGGAGCTGTGCCAAGAAAGCAGGGAAGGCAGCCCAATATGCACCCAACCATAAATCTTCTTGGCCCCATGATAAACAAACAAGATTTCAGCATCTGCATGCACAGCTGACGAGAGCTGGAGAAATGAAGATTAAATGGGAACCAAGGCAACATAGAAGTTTTACAGTACCTTGGGTTATGAAAGTCCTCTAATTAAAAATACATTTTACATGTTCATATTTTATTCTCTTCTGTTTCTGAGACCAGCCCATGAGAAGAAACACTAGCAAAGACCTTAAAAGATATATGAAATTTTAATTCAGGGACTTTTGCTTTGGTGAGGCTGTTGGTTCAAGGATGTTCTGAGAGTTAACTCTGATCTTGACCAACCTGAGCTCCATGCACTGGGGAGAATACAGGGATTTCTGAGCACAGTGAGACCTCACTTGGAAGCATCTGGAATGAATCCTTGAATAACTTCAGAGATGAGATGTGACTTAGTGCTGGTTGTCCTTGTTTGGGGTAGTTGTTACTGTTAATAGTTTGACTAAAATTCTTGATTATGACAGTTACTTCTGGACTGAGACCAACCAATCTCTAAGTAGAAAAGAATTGTTAATTTTAATGACTAATTTCATGTGTTAAACTGTCTAGGTCATATAAAGTGTACAGATTTGATGAAATATTACCCTTAAGTATTTCTTAGAGAGTGCTATTTTTAATTAAATTAACTTTAAATTAATAGCTTAAGTACACTGTCCTCTCTAACACCACTGCTTCTGCACTTATGACCTAATAGCCCGAGTAGAACAAAGTAAGTGACTGTTACCTCAGTAAGAGAAACCTCCTTCCCTATGGTCTTCAAACTAGGAGATCAGTATTATTTCTCCCCTCTGATAATAACAGAGACATGAAACCCCTTCCTCAGCCAGCCAAATGAATGACCTCTGTGCAAGGATCCCACTGTTGAGTCTTGTGGGCCTCTACCAGTGTCCATGAGCCAATTCCCTGCAATATATTTCTTTACATGGATGATCTCCCTGTTGGTTTCTTTAATCTGGAGGACCATTGCTAAACTATAAAATCTGCCCTGGTGTCTTACATGGAAGTGATAACAGAAATTAGATTGTGGGAAATTATCTGTTACCTCCCTTCATTGACACTAATTATTTCCTTCATAATTACTTAGTGCTTAGAAAGACCACTGTTACACTCATCTTTATCAGGGCAAACACTACTATTGATCTACCGAAGTAATTTTGAGTTTTCCACCACATACTCACTATTTACTAACTGTCCCCGAGCCCATCTGTATGCCACACAAAGTGTGGTAACAGATTCCTCTAGACACAGAGTAGGAAGACAGCCTCCATTCACAGCACTAACTCCAACTATCAAAACCTTTCAGTTGGGGCAGATGATCACCTCAGACTAGGTAAGGAGCATGCATGAAGACAGTCAAGACACAGAATGGAGAAGACACTTTCATGTTGGATTGTGTGTCGTGGTTTGACACTATGCAAGGATATTGAGTGTGGGGCATATGAAGTCTTCATTTAAATGAATTGTTCAATGAACCAGGTTGTAAATAGTTGGGGAAGGCGTGGTCCAGGGTTTTCCAGAAATTGGAGCAAAGTCACACTGGCAAAAGATGTTGCTTATCTGGCGATGGGAATCTGTACCAGGTATATGGAGCTTAGGGCAGCAGAAAGCTAAAACAAAGGTTATTCTTTATAAAGAGAATTTCATGGGTCACTAAGCTGCCATCTGGCCAGCATGCTGACCCAGTGTTCCACTTCTGGTCTTCCAGCAAGCAATAAATTATGTGCATCACACTGGATTTGCTTTGCATGTCCCACACCTCACATTTTATATTCTCTCTCCTTCATCAGCAGTAACACAAAAAGCTGCTGGCCTCAGCATATATTATCTTGTTAACAAGGTTTTCCTTTCAGCTCGACCTCTTCACAACTCAGTTCTTGATGCTGACTGCTAAAATGGCTTGATGTCCAGATGCACACCCAACATCTGACTCAGGAGCTCTGAAGTCTGTGTCCACAACGTGGAAACACACTGGCAGTTGTGATGATGATTTATGTGTAGCACAATGCCTTGAATAGTGATAGCTCTCATATGTGGAAAAGGTCCCACATACTAAGTATTTTGGCAAGTTCTCTATATGTTATCTCACAGAAGTCTTCAGATCACAGAAAAATCACTGAGCCACAAAGAAATTATGACAACTTTTCAAATTTTGCAGTTAAGATTGAAGCCCAGATTTTTAAACATGGCTCCAAAATTCATGAACTTCTTTACTCTGGAATCCTTTTTGAAAAATAAACAAAAAATATAAATATGAAAATGTAGCACACTTTTACTAGTTACTTTTCTTCAAGCTGTGAATTTTAATAAGAACCACACAGAACTTGGTTTTGTTTTCTCTACAGAATGAAAGCACATCTGTGGAAGAGCACACTTCTGGTACTTTTAATCACATAACCTCTAAAAACAACAAAACTGAAAACATTGTATCTCTTTTATATGTTAAAAGACCATCTAGATTTCCTAATAAAATGTTTAAATGCCTGTCTGAAAGTGTAGCTTCAAATATTTTGTAAATGAAAACATTCTTCTCCACCCTCCTTCTGTTAAAGGGTCTCACACATAACCAATTGGAATCTGAAACCTAGGGTCCTCCTCTCTCTGTCTCCTGGGAGCTTGAATCAGAGGTATACCCTACTGTGTTACCTATCAAGTCACACAAAGATTCACCAGTATAATAATTAGCAAAATTTTTAACAAATAAGAGGCTTTATTAAATACTTGCCAGGACCATGGATAGCCATATCTGAAACTCATGCTCAGATTCTGTCCTGAATAACATTAGACAGGGCTTATAAAGTCAAAAGTCACAAGGGTATGAACTTCCTGCATTTGTACAATCAAAGGCAGTCACACATTCTGATACACTCCCTTCCTATACACTTACTGCCTACGTGTTATCAAACACACAGCTTGTGTAACTGGAACAACCTAGCTTATTTACTGAAGTGGAAATACTTGGCTTGTTATCTTACATGAACAGTCCCCATAATTCCAGGAAGTTATCTGTCCTTGGGCTGGCAGTAGTAGAGCTGGCAGGTTAGAGACATTTTGTTTTTTGGATCTTAAGCACAGTACTTTGAACTTAAAATATAACATTAGCCATCACAACTGTGACCACATAAACATGGATTTTTTAAATAGAACTTTTCTGTAACCATTTACTGTAAATTCCTCATTTCTCTTCTAGTTACTGTGTAGTTACTTTGTGGTTTTCCATCATTTAATTTTTAATTAATGTCTGAATCCAAACTGTTTCTGTAATATACAGCACACAATTCAATCTTGCTTTTAAAACTCTGCTCTGGTATTAGAGATGTAGCTCATAGCATGGCCTGGAATGGAAGCATCCCTGAGTTCAAGTCCCCATACTGCAAGAAAAAAAATGAATAAAAAAAATCTTTCATGGAAGTACACGCATAAAATCCCAGCACTCAGGAGGCAGAGATAAGAGAATTGTGAGTTCACAGCCATCCTGGCCTGGAGAGGTAGATCCTGTCTCAAAAAACAAACAAACAAAAACAAATAAACACATCTCAAAAATAAAACAAAGTCTCCACTATTGTCAGAGATTTGGGCTGCACTCTTCACATGTTCAAACTTGGTGTAACTGTCAATATGGCAGAACTTTTTTTTCTGATACATTTTCTCAATGCTTCATGCTGTTTTTACTTTTCCTTCCTGCCTACTCTCCCCTTATCCCCACTCTGCATCAGTATATTTTAGTCATCCATTTAAGTACTTTCATTGTCCAGTTTAAGTACTATTATTTGAGTCAACTTTTAGATTAGTTTTTGCTAGGAGTTATAACATGCATGCATCATGGACTTACTACATCTTCAGAGTAACACTGATCTAATTCTAGAAAGTGTAGCTTCGGTAATACAAAAGATGAGGTCCTCTGAGCTCTGTCATCATACTGCATTGTACTGGCACTGAGTTACATTTATGTGTGCTATGAACATGGTAGGAACCATCACTTTAAATAGCCCTATGAATAATTTAAGAAATCAGTTCTACATACATACATACATACATACATACATACATACAGGAAGGGATAAGGAAGAAGGGAGGGAGAGAAGGAGGGAGGGAGGAAGACAGGAGTGAGAAGGGTAAAATAGAGACAATTTCACACTACATATTTATCATTTCTCAGCTCGTTCTGTCTACGTGAGTCAACACCTAGTTTTATTTTCCTTGCATCTAAAAGAATTTCTTATAGAGCAGATATTCTAGCAAGAGAATCCCTGCATTTCTGTATATTAGAAGTGCCCTTATTTTGGCTTCTTTTTTTGGTAAGATCATTTTGCTAGGAAAAGAATTCTTGACTGGCAGCTTGTGAACTATAATCAGACCCTGAGCAACAGTTCTCTAGGAAGTGCAGTCCATGGAAACCTGTTTGCTATGAAGTACCCATGGTGCAGCAGAATTGGAAACACTGGCTTCTTCCCGGTGGGGATTCTCAACATCTGTTGGAAGCTAATGTGCCTTCAATAAGAACAGGGCAGAGCCTGCCATTTCCAGAATTCTTTTGAATATAAAGAACTTTTTCCATTGACTGTCTCACTTTGCTAATGCTCTAAAACTGTGTAACTGTGTTAATCTGGCAAGGATAGGCAAACTAAGGCACAAAAAGGTAAAGGATGTAGTATGATGAGTAAAGTAAAGGCACTGTGAAAATCAGAGCAGGGTGATCACACCTCCAAAATACTCCCAGGAGCCACAGTAGCAGCAAGATACTGTAGAAAAAAGTATTCTTTCAATGGCATGTGTGGCATTTATGGATATTTGAGAGGTGTGCTGCAATTTCTCTGAGGCTGGTTTATCTTGTTGTTTCTGTTAACCACTGCCCTGCATTTAATGACACAGCTTGTCTGGGGATTTGGAACTTGATCTTCATCTTAAAACACACAGATGTTTCACTGTTACAGTTCTAATCACATTAAAAATATTCTACAACTTAAACATTCCTACTTTATAATTACATTTTGAGTGAAGCATTATCAGGGCATCCTGCAAGTTTGGCTAACACAAACCTAATTCGGTTTTATTACCAACCCCAGGAAGGGTTTAACTCTAAAAGGATAAAATATATTTCTGGATCTGTAGATCATTTAAAATACTTAGTTGCTAGATTTTATGTACCATATACAAGAAAGAAAAAACAAGCACTTTGCATATATTTTAAAGTTTATAGCTTGGTTCTCTTATGGGATGCCAAACAGTGGGAACAGGGGCTGTTCCCAACTCTTTTTCTGGATTTTTGGACCCTTCCCATACTGGGTCCCCTTGCCCAGCCTTAATACAAAAGGAGTTACTTAATCTTACTGTAACTTGATATGCTATGTTTTGTTGATAGTCATGGGAGACCTGCCCTTTTCTAAACAGAAAGAGAGGAGGAGTTCATTGTGGGCTAGGAATAGGATGTGGTGTGTGGGGAGGGACTGGGAAGGGAGGAGGGAGGAGGGAGGAAAAACTGTGACTAGGATATAAAATTAATAAATAAATTTGAATAAATAAATAAAGTGGAGAAAAAAGAAAACAGATAATCAGAAATTCTATTTCCTCTCTTATGAAATGGGCAAGGAATAGCAAAGTTAAGAGGCAGAGATGTAGTCTGGGAGGCAATTGCAGAAAATCCAAGCACACAAACAAATGTACCTGAAAACAAAGTATAAAAAGCTTCCTCAGAAAAGAAACTAGACCATGTCTCCTATAGGATTATAATGATTTTTTACTGAGGTTCCTATATACATCATTTATCCTTACAATAATCCTATAAGTTACATAATATGAATTATCAACATTATAAAAATGAGAAAACTAAGCTAGAAAAGATTAAATAGTATGCTTAAGACACCCTATAAGTCTTATCAGACTTTACACCTAAGCTTCTAACCACCATTCCACCTGTGGGGAACAATTGGCAAAGATGACTTCATTTCTTTAAGCCTTAATTAGCCTCCAACCCTATTCCCAATGAGCTCCATTTGTGAACTTCTTTGTAGAGTTCAGTTTTGGCAAGAATCTTGCTGAGTCAGGTTAGGAAATGTTCCCTTTTTGATAACTCTGTGGTTCTCTTTCATCACTGGTAGTTCCCAGATGATGTGTGCTATATTGTCTCATCTTCAGTAAGATTCCCAATCAAGCCAGAATCCTCCCACAGATGACACATGCCTCTAATGAGTTTCTAGCCACCAGTACCCCTGATAACAGCAATGACTTGCTTCTTGGATATACTAGGTTGAAATGTCTCCAAAGGCTCATGTTTTGAGGGCTTGTTAACCAGCTGTTGGTGTCATTTGGGGTCGTAGACACTATAGGACAGTGGTTCTCAAACTGTGGGTCATAACCCCTTTGTGGTAGAACAACCTTTCTACAGCAGTCACCTAAGACCATCGAAAAACACCGATATTTATGTTACAATTCATGACATTAACAAAATTACAGTTATGAAGTAGTTGGAAAAATAATGTTATGGTTGGGGTCACCACAACATGAAGAACTGTATTTAAAAGTGACAGCATTAAGAAGGTTGAGAATCACTGTTCTAGAAGATAGGGCTTGGATAGCAGACTTTTAAAGGTGATAACCTGGCTTCAGGTTATCTGTTTCCTAATTCCTGATCCAACACAATGTAATTATACTCTATCACACACTCCTAAAACCATGCTTGCCTGACCTGATGGGCTACAGTTCTCTAACTGCATGAGCCAAAATCAATTGTTTCTTCTTTAAATATCTTAAGGCAAGTATTGTGATTACAACAATTCAGAAGTAATGCTCATGGGTATAAACCCCACTTATTCTCATTATGTTTGGGATTAGTCCCAGTTGTATACTAGTCTACATTCCCCTGATGCATTAATTCTTTTGAATTTTAGTTAAAAGATAATTACATCATTCCTCATTCCATTTTCTCCCTCCAACCATACATATATACATGTGTGTGTGGGGGTATATATATATATATATATATATATATATATATATATATATATATATATATATATATGACTACAACATGGTTAGTCTGTTTAGTGTTACTTATCTGTGCATGATTTGAGGACTGATTGGGGGCTCATCCATGAGATAGAATAGTTTTCTATCTCTCAGAAGTCATTGCCTGTGTTAGCATGTCTTTTGGTCTTAATGTTTGGATGTTGATTAGGCACTTATATTATTATGGTAGCATGGGGCATAGCTACCCTGTCATTTCTAGGAGGTACAGTACCACTAGCAGATTTCTTGGTCCTGTGGCATCTTACTGATCTTTGTGAGATTTATTTTTGTTTTCTTGTGTGTGGGGTGTCTGTTTGCCACATGTGAGGGTGCCCACAGAAGCCAGAAGAAGACATTTGATCTCCTAGAGCTGGAGTTATAGATAGTTTTCAGTTGTCTGATCTGATGCTGGGTACCAAACTGGCTCCTATGGAAGAGCAGCAAGCAGTTTGACCCTCTGTGCCATTTCTCCAGCCCTTGCAGTATGTGTTAAAATAACACCCACCATTGCTGCTTTAACTCTTCTGCCTCTGGATTCTCTAACTGCACTCATCAGTGTGTCTCAGAGCATGTCACTTCTCTTTTGACTATGGTTTCTGTGTGAGTGTGTGTATGTGTTTCTCTTGTGCTTTTTATTTTTGTTTGTTTCATTTTATTTTGTTTTTTTTTGTTTGCCTGATTGTTTTCTAAAAAGAGAGAAAAAGAAAGAAGGCATGGCATTGGATGGGTGTAGAAGGTATGGGATGAGGTAAAGGAAGCAAAACTGTAGTCAGAATATATTGTATGAAAAATGTTTTCAATTTTAGAGAAGAGATATGGTGTTAAGAGACTGTAAACACAGCAACCTACATTCTTGACAATTCATCAAGCCCAGTAAGATAGCCAGCTTCCTTCCCAGACACCACTGGTACATAAATACCCCTCTGTGTCTTCAGTCTGTATATGTCCTTTCCCCCAGTACCTCCATCACCATTTGTTTCTTCCCTCACTTGATTCTATTTACACAACTGTGTCCTCACTCTAGAAACTGCTCCTTCTGAGGGCAGGGGTGTACATGCACACATGTGTATGTCCTTGTTGAAGGCAGAGGTCCATAAGACCTATACTCTTCACTTGCTCTCTATTTTTTCAATCTGTTTTTATTTTAAAACAAGGTTTTCTCATTTTACATACTAATCCTAGTTTCCACCCCCTCCTCTTCTCCTGTTTTCCAGGGTCTCACTTAATCTGGCACTCATCAATTCATCTAGGCTAACTGGCCATTGAGTTCCAGGGAATGCCATTGTCCCTAGTTCCTAAGTACTGTGTTTATAGATATATGTCACAACACTCAACTAATATATGAGTACTGGAGCACCAAATTGAAGTCCTTATTCTTCTGTAGCTAACACTTTACCAACTAAGCCACCTCTCATGTGCAACTCTTCTTAATGTTTGCATTACCCCTGACCATTAACATACTGTGTTTCGACTATGTATCACATAGGCTTTTAGTGCAATCCTTTATCTTCAAGAAAGAGTTGTATAAGCTGTGGATGTCCCACCCTGTTCCTGGACAAAATTATAAGTGCTAAGAACTTTTTCTGGCTAGGACCAATAACTCTTTTTTCCCCATTTTTTAAAATTTCATTTTACATTCCAACCATAGTTCTCCATCCCACCCCTTTGTCTCCTTTTACCATGCTAACCTCCCCACTTGCCCACCTCCAGTCCATTTAACTCTTATAGTATACTTATTCTAATACTTCCATCCAACAGCTCCTAACAGTAACTGGTGGGAGTTGATATCTACTTATTTCAGTTACCACTTTCCCTCCAGTGACAAAGTGCTGAAGCAAGTGCTTTGTGTAGACTCTCAGTATCCCCCTAGCTCAGCAGTTCTCAAGTTCGAGTGGGTCCCAAAGGCCACTATGTGCAGGGTTTCTGTTTCAGCCATTCTAGAACTGGACCCAAAATATGCAGAGCCCTGGGATGCTGGTGCTGGCCAACCAAGAATATCATTCTGACTTTGCTCCAGGTATCCCCATACTAACTCATGTTTTAGATTCCCTACATCACTTACCTTTCTCTTCCTCATCTGCTTTCTCACTGGTTGTTTCTTGGAATCATCTCCTGAGAAAACTACTCAACAACAAATTATTTGGAGCACTGTTTGGATGGGTAGACCAACTAAGACAAACACTAAGAAGATGGCTGTACTTGCCATGATACATGTGGAATCTTTTGCTTAGCGAGATCAGGCCATGTCTCGTGAGAAACATAGTTGGTAAGATCTTTTCATTTATTTTCATGTGATAATCTATGGCATGATTCTTTCCCCCATAGAAGCAGTCCTCCAATATCAGTAGAATTAAAGCAATAACATTTATCAGTATCTCATAAGAATTTGCATCAGGAACAACTTGCTTTGTTTGGTAGATGCAAATATATCAGTGTTTCAAGTTTTAAGATATGGGCATGAAAGGGTGAGAGGATTTATATAAGTGCCTGATCACAACCAAGAAGTGGGATGGGTTCAGGTCAGCACAGACACCATGGTCTCCTAGAAGCACTCTATAAACTGTGAGGACAGCCTGGATAAGCTCACAGATGCTTGGCAGTTCAAGACTAAGAATCATAATTCACCTTACTGGACTCAGTTATATCCAAATGGCTGTTATCACCTTGACAGTTTGATTCACTATTTTACATTTTATATTGTATGTATGTATCTTGTCTCTCATATATGTACCTCCATCAGTTTTGCTGTATCTCTATTTTTCTTTCCTCTTTTTCTTTGTGGATGAGAGTTTTTTTTCTCCTCATACAGAACAAAGCTTATGCTGGGCCTTTTGAGTAGTTTTATGATTCAATCACTCAGCTCATTCAACAGCCTTGTCAAAAATGTAGAGATGGTTGAATACTCAGAGCTCAAAATCAGACAGGAATCTGGCTTCACAGATCAGTCAATCACTCAATACCCAGGCACCCAGAGAGAAGTCTATATAACAGGAAAATAATATGTAATTGTGTGAACAATTCACTTTATTAGTTTCCTCAGGGTTATGTTCTTCCCGTTTATAGCAGTAAAAAAAAAGAAAAAAATCAGAAAACTATGTGCAATTTTCATAACTTACTATGTAATAAATTTGAATTTTGTACTCTGCTAAAAAAATAAAGTGAACATTAAGTTCAACTTGATTTATTTTTAATTAATTTCAGCAATGTTGGAATGAACTAAGTTTTGAGTTTGGGAATTAGAAAAGCACCTAGAATGATATAAAAGGTAAAAATATGGAAGTTTTACATGTGTCAAGTAAAATGTCAGTGTCACTTGCACAGAAAAAAGAGATACCTTTAAACCAGTGGCATGCAGTTCTCATCACCCTGCCTCCAGAGGATGCCCTAAGAATTACAGTAAGTTCTTGTGCTAGAAAATATTGCTTCTACTACTGCTACCAAAAACAAAACAAAACAAAACAAAACAAAACAAGTCCAACTCCTATGGTACTTATTGCCAGAGTTGGGCTTCATGGATATTTTACCAGTTTAACCTGAAAAGAGCAAAGGATGTATCCTAGAGCTTTAGAGTATTAGTTTATATACAGTTTCTCCCTATTGATGCTTGATCTCCTCCTAGGCTGTGGGGAACTAGTGAAATACTGAGTGAATGTGTTTTGTTTGATATGGTCATGGCCATATGGGAGACCAAAGACTCAGATACATGGGAAACTGGCGAAAACCTTACCCCTGGGTCAAGCTCCTAGGGATGGAAAAGCCATCCTCTGACCTGAGTGTGAATGTTGCCAGTTTGTGCAATGACCAGTGTGTACAAAATCTACCAACTGCATCCTCTTCCCAGATGTTTACAGTCTGAGCCTGCTCATCTACAGAGATCTACAGCCAAGCCTAGTTAACATCTCCCTTTGTGTTGTACCTAATACATCTACTGATGTTCCTTCTAGTTTGCTGCAAGCTCTTTATCAGAGTACACACAGTCTACCTGACCACAGCATTTTTGTACATGTTTCTAACTTTCTGTTCTCTCTCCATTGCCTCATTACTTCTAGTTGGGTTTCCAGACTCAAGTTATCTAGCCCCAGACCATGTATGTGCTTCAGCCACCAGATCTCTAGAAGGCTGACTTGTAGACACTGATGGAGTCCCTCTGTCCCACCCAGTGACCACACCACCCTCACCCTGTAAGAGTTTCTAGGTATGGATGATTGTAAGATCAAGTAGAGTCTTAATCCCTAAAACCTCAGATGTAGTGAGAGTGTGTGCCCGGGACTATGTGATTTTATGTGACAGAGGAGATTTTTGAGAGGTAATTAGGATCACCAATCAGTTGAGTTTGTGTGATCAAGAAAGAAAGAATATATGAGTATGATAAAAATAATCAGTCACATGGGCGTTTTTTTTTTTAAAGTGGTGAGTTTTACCTGTATAGAAACAGAAGTCAGAGATGTTTTTTTAAAGTACAGCAAAGATTTAAGGCTCTTCCATCCCTGTACTGAAAGGGGTGCTGGCAAGCAAAACAACCTATGGCTGGCTTTGGAATTAGATAGCAGCCCAAACCTGATTTATATTTTTATTAATTAAATCTTTTCATTTATTTTACATCCTAACCTCAGTTTTACCTCCCCCCTCTCCTCATGCTTCCTACCTCCTCCTTCCCATCTTGCTTCCTAACCCCATCCACTCCTCCTCTGTTTCTTTCTGCCTCAGAAAGAAGTAGGCCTTCCATGGTTTTTAACAACGCAGGACATATCAAGTTTAGGTAGGACTAAGCTCCTTCCTTTGTACACTGGCTGGGTGAGGCAATGTAGTATAAGGAATAGGTTCCCAAAAGCCAGCCCAAGCATTAAGGACAGGCCCTTATCCCACTGCTAAGAGTCCCTCAAATAGAACAAGCTAGGCAACTGTCAACACACATGTAGAGGGCCTAGGTAGGTCCCATTCAGACTCCTTAGCTGTTGGTCCAGAGTCTACAAACTTCTATGAGCCAGCTTAGTTGTTTCTGTGGGTTTCCTTGTGATGACCTTGGTCCCCCTCATTCGTACAATCCTTTCTCCCTCTCCTCTATAGGATTCCTGGAGCTTGGCCCAGTGCTTGACTGTGGATCTCTGCATTTGTTTCTATCAGTCAGTGGATGAAGGTTCTCTGCTAACAATTAGGGGAGTCACCAATCTGATTACAGAAGACCAGTTCAGGTACCCTCTCCACAATATATTGCTAGGAGTCATAGCTAGGGCCATCCTTATGGATTTCTGGGAGTTTCCCTGGGCATCAGGTTTCTCCTGAAATGCCCACTCCTATCAAGACATATCTTTCATAACTCTCTCCCTCCATTCTGTCCCCAACCTGCCCAACATGGTCCCTCATATCCCCATCCCCTTGATCCCCCCACCCCCAGTTTGCCCAGGAGATCTCTTCTATTTCCTCTTCCCAAGGAAATTCATGAGTCCCTCTTTGGACGTTTCTAGTTACTTAGCCTCTCTGGGTCTGTGGATTGTAGCATGGTTTTCCTTTACAGTTAATATCAACTTATGAGTGAGTACATAGCATGTTTGTCTTTCTGGGTCTGGGTTACCTTAATCTGGGTGTTTTTATTTTCCTAGTTCCATCCATTTGCCTGTACATTTCATGATGTCATTTTTTTTCAGCTAAGTAATATTTTATTGTGTAAATGTACCACATTTTTTAATCCGTTCTTTGGTTGAAGGGCATCTAGGTTGTTTCAGGTTCTGGCTATTATAAATAAATCTTCTATGAGCATAGGTGAGCAAGTCTCCTTGTGGTATGATTGAGCATCCTTTGGGCATATGCCAAAGATTGGTATATCTGGGTCTTGAGGTAAATTGATTCCCAAGTTTTCTGAGAAACCACAATATCAGTTTCCAAAGTGGCTGTATAAGTTTGCACTCCTAACAGCAGTGGAGGAGTGTTCTCCTTACTCCACACCCTCTCCAATATAAATTGTCATTTGTGTTTTTGATCTTAGCCATTCTGCCAGGTGTAAGATGGTATCTCAGAGTTCTCTTGATTTGCATTTCCCTGAGAGCTCAGGATGTTGAGAAATTCCTTAAATGTCTTTTAGCCATTTAAGATTCTTCTGTTGAGAATCCATTGTTTAGATCAGTATCCCATTTTTAACTAGATTATTGGGTATTTTGATGTCTAGTTTCTTGAGTTCTTTATACATTTTGAGCTCAGCCCTCTGTCAGATGTGGGGTTGGTGAAGACCTTTTCCCATTCTGCAGACTGCCATTTTGTCTTACTAACAGTGTTCTTTGCCTTTCAGAAAAATTCTACCAGAGAGCTCCTACAGGTGATAAACACCTTCAGCGATATGGATACAAGATTAACTAAAAAAAAGTAAGTAGCCCTCTTACATACAAATCATATATGATTTATACAGAAACAAGTGGAATAGTCTTGGAAAGTGAGTTCCTCATAGAGCCTCTGGGAGAATCCACCTAACCAATACATTTTTTTCACCTTTTAAGACCTTAATCAAGTCAAGCTGGCTTCCAGGCCCTTTACTGTGAGCTAATAAGAGTATTGTTTGAAACAGATAGTTGCTTGTTTTACAACAATACAAAGTTATCCATCTCCATTCTCTTTAAACTGTACTCACAATTGTTGTTTTAAACAGAACGGTGGTTACTTGAAATTAATGTTTGCTTAATTACATTGCTCAGACTACTGCTCTCCCTATTTAGATAAACTTACACACAGTACTTTTAGATGAACTCCCATGGCAAGGCTGAATAGCTTCAAAAGTGGTAGCATTTGTAATACTGTTAAGTAAAGGTAATGAACTGCTCGACATAAACATGTCATAATGCCACCGTGTTCTAAATCAAGTCCCTGTCTTGTCTCATCTGTGTCAATCATGTATGTTTGGTGTAAGAGACTTAAAAACTTAAGAGAAATAGTATACAGATATTGAAGTATTTGAGGTTCTTTGTATTGTTTTGTTTCTCCTTGTAGTGCAAAGAATTGAATCCAGGGCCTTGTTCTTGTTTGTAAGTGCTGTAGCATCATGTGGTTGAGCTATTACACTAAAGGTACCCTAATACTCTGTTCCTTTGAGGTCCAAGAACTTTCTAGAAAGAACATGAAGAGACAGCACATACAAAATCTTGACTTTTACCTCCGTGTTTCAAGATCTTAATCTGGTTATTGTGTTGTCTTATCCAAATATTAGAAGGAGATCTTTAGGCTCCAGAAAAATAATATTTCCAGAGAAATAATGGTGGTGAATAAGTAGGACAAGGAAGAAGGAAGGACTTGGGCAGCTTTGCACAAGCAGCCATTTTGTGGAATCCTCCAAAGGAGGATTGAGTGCTTACAAAAGCTCAATTTTCTGCTCTGACACCTGCTGACCACTCACCACCCAACACCAGGCAGTCTTTACTGGCAATAGATACTAACGCTCATACCACTAGATATAAATTCAAATTCCTCCCTTGAAGCAACTCAGTTATCTAGGAAAAAATAATAAATCAACTATCCATACACAATAAATGAAATTTTAGTCAAGACCTGCATTATTATTTTATGTTTAATCCTCAATGAAGCAACATTAATTTCACCTTTTTAAAAATTTGATGTCATTCATCCAGGAGACTCTTAAACACAGCTTGTTACCAACGATTATTTATGTTCTTTTTCTGAACAGCACCTAATAACTGCTAATTAAGTCTTTTGTAGCCTGACTCTGAACTAATTAGGGTTAATTGAGCCTGTGTGTACATTAGCTGTTCTAGCTCTTGTCCTGATAATCAGTTTTTTTTTTTTTGAGCCCATTGAATATTTAGTCTATTTGCTTGGACTTCTCTCTACTGGACACTCTGCTACAGCCTTTTTCATCTCTTAATGGGAAGCAACAGGCCACCCCTACGTGACTAACACCTGTTATGTAGAACAGCCGAGGCATGTCACAGAGAAACAAGCTTCTGAAGAATGGACAAGCAACAGGATTGCTGGCACATTATTTCAACTTTTAAGTTTTAACCTTATGGCTATCTCTTTGTGGAGAATGAACATTTCATTTCTGCCATTTCTGAGGTTCTGTGTTCACACACCTCAGACTGCCTAAGTTTCCATCAGTGAGTCTCTGTCTTGGCTGTCTGACTGTTTGGCAGTAATGATTTAGGTTTGGGGTGACTGCAGTAGGAGGTCAGGCATAATTCCTTCACCATGGCTAACACATTCCACAGTAATTGTGACTTCTTTTGTACTGTTTCAGACAATCAACAAGAAACTTGCTTGGAAATTCCAATAAAAGATTTGATTACTTAACAAGGAATTCAATTGTTCAACTGCCTTAACTGTAAAACAGTGCTAAAATAAATTTTAAAATGCACTTACTAGTTTTTAGAGACAATTAAGTTAATAATTCAAAGGCCCTTTTTAACCTCTATCAACAAAGAGAAAAATTCTCTAATCCTACCAATATAGATAACTATTGAACAATTTTCAAGTCTTTATCTATTTAGGCAGAACATAGAATGATTAACTGGTCACACTATAGATGAAACGGTATTTCTTTCTTTTTTTTAACTTTTGATGGGGAGCTAGAGAGGTCAGCCTGGAAACAAAGAGCCTTCTCATCATCCTCTTTTTTTCTTTTTTGAATTTTCCATTTATTGATCAGGCATAGGAATGTAAAAATGCTTAGGTTATACAGTAGCTAAGTGTGAATATTGCTTTTGGTTTATTGCCTAATTTACTTCCCAGAAATGTTACTCACAGCTGGATGGAAAGGGTATTTTGGAGTTTATACAAGTATACCATACTGCAAGTCTGCTGGAGATACAAAGGAAGATGCCTTTTTGGAGCTTGAACTAAAAAGCAAGCAGCAAAAACCATTAAAGGAGGTGGGGTCCTGATGCAGAGTAGAGAAGAGGAGGAGAAACATCTTTGAGGACATAGAATGCCTTCATGGACTGGGTCCTAAAGATGTTCTATCCTTGGACAGTGAAAACCTGTGTTTCATCTTAAATGCATTCCAGAGGTGTTTGTTGAAAAAAATGAGGGCTGAAGATGAGTTAGAAAATGAACACCTCCTAAAAGATAGCACATGATACAGTTAACATCTTTACCTAATTTATTTGCGTTCATCTCTGCATATGATTATGCTAGGCATTTCCTTAATTTTATAGCTTTGAGTTTAGTAATTGGTGAAGTTTTAGCCATGTAATCTAAAACTCTCCCTTTAAGAGTGATGAAAGAACAGATTATGGAGGTCAAATAATAGACCCAAGCTGATTTGAGCCTACTAAAATCCAAATGGAGGTGTTCCCTGTTGGTGGATATTTTGAGCTCTGAAATTCTGTGCATGGACAGCAGCAGCAGCAGCATCACTTACCTGCTGCAAAGCCATAAACATTATTAGAAATCTTGTCGGAGTCACTCTGCAGAGGGGTCAGGTAAGCAGAGGGGTCAGGTAAACAAGTACACATATCCAAGATGGACTTCACCTTCATCCCTTAAGTAAAGGCAGCTTGGCTATTCCTCTTCAGAAGGTCAGCTTCATGGTCTAGTCCTTGGTTTTTCCTCATTCCCTACTTTGGAAAGCTTGTCAAAAAGGAAAGAAGCAGCCCAAGGGATCATTCTCATGACGTTAGTTACCTCTGTTTGAATATTGATTTCTTTCTTAAGATAGAAAGGAAACTGGTTGTTCTATCTGGTTGAGCAAGTTTTCCTGGAACTTGAGCATGCACAGTTATAGAAAAGACTAAACGCAAAAAGCTACCTGGGAGTCCCTGGGAGTGGTGGAGACAGACAGAGACAGTGTATGAGCTTGTGAGTATGTGAGTATGAACGTGTGTATGTATGCATATGAATGGACATTTAAATGTGTATGTGAGTGTGTGTGAATATGAGTTTTTGTGTATGTGTGTGTGTGAGTATGAGTGCATGAGTGTATATGTGTGAGTACATACACAAGTATATGTATATGAGTGTGTGAGTGTACACATATGAATGTGATGGCATATATGTGTGTATGTATGTGTGTGTGTGTGTGTGGTGGTAGGGGAAAAGATGATTGAGTACAAAGTTTGTTTTCTAGCATTTGACAGAAGATGAGAACTTAATGTTGCTTGTATTATGGTGGACTGAATTGTAAGCATGCACTCTGAATGAATACACACAGAACATAAGTAGCATTCCATTAAACAACAGATTCCTAATAGATATTTCCTATCCTATAAAATTTACATAAGTGTTCAAGGAAAAGTATTCATTGCAAAACTTTTAATTATAAAAGAAGGCTCCCTTTAAAAATGTATCTACATGCACCCATGCTATAAAAGCTCCAAAAATGATACATGTGAGCTTATAACTTTTCACAGATAATTTGATTTTCTTTGAGATATGATTCAAAATTAATCAATAAATTTAGTACTTAATTTATTACCACAGAATTTTCTGAAACTTTGTGTCAATAGTTTTAAGCCAGCAGGTCTTTTATATGCATTAAAGAAATAATACCAACAATTGGCAGCATATTAGAATAATCTCTAATTAGTACAGTAGCCATGGAAAGAATAGAATCTCTAATTGTGGCCTGAAAAACTGCAGTTTAAAGCAAGCACACCACTGTTCAGATTTATGCTCATACTAATCTAGTCGATGTCAGGGTTTATTTCATAATGGGGATTTTATGATTCAGGAAAACAGCTATGATGGCTGAGAATAAGTTAAATGGATTTTTGTCCCAAGAATGGTTCCAGAGAATGATGTGAGCACATACTGCCATGTTTCCCAGGGAATTCATTCATTTCTTTCCATTGGAGCTCCCTGCCTTCTAGCAGATGAATATTGCTAACAATTTTTGATTTTTGTGGTTTTATTACTATTAGGCACAATGCTGGAGGGAAAGGTGTATGCAGAATACTGATAATTAAAGTTAATCAAGTAGTTCACGGACTCACTCTTTGTTCTTTCTTTACCAGTAGAGGACCATTGATGTGATTGTAACTCAAAATTTAATTTAAGAAGTGAATGAGTGAAGACACAAGAGTTCTTTTAGTCACAGCTCCCAATAGGACACAGAGCAAGCCAGGCAGCACAGGAAATGCCTTCCCAGCTGTGAGGTAGAAAGACAACCCTGTAGTTTCCTTGGAAAGCAAAGAAGGAGACAGGGGTCAAGTCTGAGTAAGCTGAGGATTTGATTATTTGGAATAATATTGGCAGACTCTTGGTTAAAGACGTAGCCTCTGTTTGTTACTACCTGACCCCTAGGAGCTAGGATGGGGTCATATTGACTTGGAGCATGGTTTCGTGGAGTTAGCTGGAGAAAGGCTTTGTGGTCATTGTCCTGCACAAGTGATAGGCATGTTAACAGGGAAGCCTTTTCCTGTCTCCAGGAAGAAGCTACTTCTGAGAAGCACACTCCCTCCTAGATCACCTAAACCTCTTGGGTGTAGAAGTCTTATATAATTTCGGAAGTTGAAATGCTAGTAATATGGATACCAATCATTTTTCCCATACTGTACCAGGCTTTTTCTTTAGGCCACCAACCAGCTCCCACATCATGACACAGAGACTTATTATTAGTTTTGAATGCTCGGCCTTAGCTTGACTCATTCTGCTTGCTCTTTTAACTTAAATTAAACTGTTTCTCTTTATCTACCTTTTGCCTTGGGGCTTACTACCTTTCTTAGTTCTGTATATCTTACTTTCATGGCTTCTTTATGTCTGGATGGCTGGTGTCTGCATAGCTTCTTGTTCTGGGTGTCCCTTGTTCTTTCTACCTTTTATCTTTTCTCCTTTTTGAGCCTAGATTTCTCCTGCTGTTTATTCCCTCTGTCTAGCTATTGGCTGTTCAGCTCTATATTAGACCAATCAGGTGCCTTAGGCAGGCAAAGTGAAACTGATACAACACATCTTTATATAATTAAACACATATCCTTACATCATTAAACAAATTCAGCATAAACAAAAGTAACACACCTTTACACAGTTAAAGTAATGCTTCACAGCAAAAACAAATATAACCCACCTTTGCCTAGTTAAATTAATATTCCACAACAGCATACTTTTAAATTTAAGTATTAACAGCTTCAAAAGGAGGAACATTAAGGGAGGGATAAGCTGAAATGGGAAGCAATGGGGTATCATTAAGTACCATTCAAATACCTCTAAGTATGTTATAAACATATTTTCAACATTTAAATAAAACCTGAGGGGATATGTTGTATGTGAGCATCACATAGCTGTGTACTCATCTGCATGCATGTGTGTAACAGTGTTTAAACATGTTGTGGTATCAAGCCACTGCTTAGAGACTTGTCTTTCTTCTATGTAGTCTCTGTGTAACCATCCCGCTTAGAAACATGTCCATGCATCTATGTATATGCACACACACACATACACACCAAAGATACACACAACTTCAAGAAGAATGTGAAAGTTCTAAATCCAAATACGTCTTAGAGTTTACAGCTGAGAACAGACATGGGTGAGACAATAATTTTGCTGAGGCCTTGAACTCTGTATTTGAAGGACTGAATTCAAGCTACATCCTTTTCTTGCTTCTCCGTCTTCCTCATTCTTTCTTACCTGACATTTCTCCTCCCACCTTTTGTTTTGCATTACTTTCTTTGAAAAACCAGTATTAAACTCAGTACAGTAAGCTGCCTCCCCACTGGACTAATAATGAAAAGATAATCACTATTCTGGTAGAGCGCAAGTATTACTAAAAAGCATCAGTCTGCTGTAACAGGAATGTGAATCAGGTGTGGTGAAGCTGATCTATGTGTGTACAAACAACTGTGAGGTCTAGTGTCAGGGAAGATTCCAAAAACAAGGTGGTCCTCTCTCATCTTCAGGAATGCATCCCTAGAGCATCAATGGGTGCCTTGAAAAGTGGATAACAGTGGCTTCTACCCAAACTACAGTGTTTCCTATGAACACATACCTATAGGAAGCTGTAATTTATAAATTAGGCACAGTAAGATTGTATACCTCTGAGTGCACTGTAAATATATTGCCCAATATTTAAATAAAACACCAGAGGATATATGTGAATATCAGATATCTGCTGTACACATATCTTCACACATGCGTATACCAATTTGTTAGTGTTTAAATATGTTCTGAGTTTAGATTTAAGTAACTTTAATAAAATATAGCAATTCCAATACACTATAAGTAATATACCACAGAAGTTATGTGAAGGTAGTTAAGTCTCCAAATATCTAAGGGTTAGGCAACATCTGTACCATGTTTACCCTGACCAAAGAAATAGTTGAAATCCTTGGCAGGATGAAACTTGGTAGAAAATTATGGAAGCTCAAGTGTTAGTAAAAACCATCAGTGTTCTGAAAGAGGAATATGTATCAGACATGATAAAGTTGGTCTATGTGTATACAAAGAAGGAAGCAAAGAGAACAGCATATTCCAACTATCACAGGGGAGTCCAGGAGATAGTGTATCCTCTATTCCACTTAAGGTGCTGATGTGTTTTGTTTAGTTCTAAAATTTCCAACCATAGTTACATCAGGTAAATGAAGCCATGAAAAGCAAAACCATGAAAAATAAGAAACTATTAAATCCACAGAGGAAGAAAAGCCGGGCAGGGTGAGTACCTGATAGGCAGACAACAGAGGCAAAGATCTTCCACAATGAGAATCCATGGGCAGAGCCAAAGAGAAAACTATTGCCTATACAGAAATGGACATGGTTAAAGTACCACAGCTTGGGGATTGTGAAAAAAAATAAGGTAAATTCCAGATCTTGAAGGACCTTGCTTGCCATGCTTTGTACAGTTCATATTTCGTCCTGTTTCAACAATGCTAATTGAGAACTTATTCTAAACAGCGTCTTAAAATTTGGGGGAAATTGAAAATAAATGGGGTACCCAAAGTCTTCTTACATTCTAGAAAGCACAATGGTGAATTGATACATAACATTAAGCTGGTGGTGATACATGGAATGTGATATGAGTGCTAGCTCCAACAGGACAATGAAAAAAAGCCCCGGGAAAAAAAAAAAGAAAGAAAACAAGGGTTTAAGAACATTCAGAGAAGCCGGGCATTGGTGGCGCATTCCTTTAATCCCAGCACTCAGGAGGCAGAGACAGGCAGGTCTCTATGAGTTCAACGCCAGCCTGATCTCCAGAGCCAGTGCCAGGATAGGCTCCAAAGCTACACAGAGAAACCCTGTCTCGAATAACAAAAAACAAACAAACAAACAAAACATTTTGACATGCCAGAAGGAGGTGAGAGGAAAGGACATTTTGTCAGCCAAGGCAGAGATGAACTCCCAGTGTTAGAGATAACTAGGAAAAGCACAGTTATGACCTAAATGCATCAATGGTGAAGTGCAATAATGGTGAAGAGCAATAATGGTGAAGAATGAACAGACCTAGGCTTCACCTGTCTGTGTAACTATATAGGTAAAAATAGGATGCCTTCAACATTTTCCTCCTAGAGTTACATTAGCTCTTTGGAGTCTTTTGTAGTTGCATTCAAAGCTTAGGCTTTTGCCCCATTTATGGGGTTTTACTAGATTACACTAATACTTCATGAGGTAAAATAGATTGTTAATACTAATTCATACAACCCATGAGCATGAACTCTTTCTACATATATGTGACTTCTTCCACTTACATTCACCAATGTTTTGTTCTTTTTAATGCACAGGCCACTAACTTTGATAGTACATGTATTCCTAAGTATTCTACTGAAGTTTGTTTTGTGACAGCACACTTTTGGGAATTATGAAAAGTAAGGTAACATGATTTATGTTTGCAAAAGATGACTTTGATGTTTTGTTCTGCAAATACATACATCTGTCAAAATTCATAAGCATAGAAAAAACATAATATATGAATGCATTACTGTATGTTGACTACATCCCCAAAATAGCTTTAAAGGGTAATTTTTCCTGCTGTATTGTCAAATAGAAGTGGCAGCTTGGCCCCCTTCATTTTTTTCCTTAAGATCAGTTTAGTGTCTCTGAAAACTGACAAGAGATACAGTCAGTTGTACTCTTGTGAAAATGAAGTCAAAGAAAAGAATATTGGATCTGAAAATAGAAAATATGACTGTGCTACTGTCAGTGTCCATGCATGAAATGATGAAGGCCAGAATTTACTCATTTGGAGGAAGACATCAAGTCAAAGATCCTCCAGATACATAGAGATGGCATGATTTGGTCAAATCAATGAGATAGATATTATAGTGAAGGTAATGACTTGAGGTACATAATTCTGTTTGCAATATATTGAGTTTGTGGTGTTTAGGAATTACAGAAGTGGAAATGACTTCTTCATAACTAACATTATAGGTTCAAATACTTGGCTGTCATGGAATTTTCCATATGTAAATCTGTGAGTGTTAACAAGGAACACTAAGATTATGATATGACTGTTAACATCTGAGGATGTTTTTACAATATCAAGACAAGTTTGCCATTTGAAGGAATGGATACTCCTTTCCATAGCATAAATCAAAGATGTCTGCACTAAGCTATTATTCTATTCTCAGTGGTAAACTAGATAGTATGTTGATGACTATCTTACATGTAATTGTCTCTTCTTGGGATGATATCACATGAAACTCTTGCCAGAGTTAATATGCCCTTAAAATCTATTAAGTCTCAATGCTATCTTATGGAGTTGTCATTCATTATTTTTAAAAAAATATTGTCTGGTGTTGGTTTATTTTTGCACATTTTGTATTACTGTTGAATTCTAGGGTGTTCCTTAGATTTTTCTGAAACTGATATACAAGTTCTGTATTATCCTTTGATGCAAGAATTTACATAAGTATAATAGCCAATTTATTAAAAGGTTCAATGAAAAGAAAAACTCATGAATACAGAACAAAGCAAAAGCTGCTGCTGATCCAGACACTCCTGATCCTGCCTCTCCACCACCTGATGTCCCACCATGCCAAGCATAAGCCAAAGTAAGAGAACAAGAATAAGCTTCCACTCCAGTTTATCAGTTGACAATGCCACACTCTAAAGCTTGTCGTCCCAAGACTATTGGTGGAATGAGTTCTCACAACAATCCTTGGTTTGTGAACTTGATAAAGAATTCACTGTTGTGATTGAGTTCTATTATATGACACAGCTGGCCTTAACATAAAAATATTATCCAAGAAGGCCTGGCCTAAAAAGACGGAAATTGTTAAAAATTGGAAACCTTTCTGTGGAACAGTATGAAGTCATAGGAATATGCTTTGCTTTCCTGAAAAAATACAGTGTGGTAACTGTGTACTGTCTATGGTGGATCTCATGACAGCCTGCAGACAGCCTCCAGCTGCCGAAAGCAGCATTGACCAGTAGTTAACAAAAATCGAGACCTAGTTCTACAATTCAATGTCTATGTAGCTTCCATGCATAGAAGAACCCAAGATTGAGAAGAGATCTACAACCCAAACCAACACCTTGTTTTTGGTCCTGTGAAACTCCAAGTCTCACTGTGCCTTGGCTTCTGAACTGCAGACACTCAGAGATAAATGGATGTTGTCTTAAGCTGCTACACTGGTGACAGTTTGTTATTCAGCAGTAGGAAGTTAGGATGCAATATTTAACAACTCCATGCTGAGAATCAAGGGGGTTGAATAGCATGGCATAGTGCTTAATGCTGCTAAATGGAACAGTAAAGATTGCAAACCCAGTACCCAAACTCCAGATCCCCAGCTTCCTTCTGGTAGTTTAACCAAAAAGCACCAGGAATTAGCATGCATGAGACCCCAACTACAGCTTAGCACTCTCACTAGAGAATTCTCTTCTCTGCCTGTTAGCTGTTTCATCTGCTCCTATCTACAATACAGAGCATACCTCCTGTAGGGCATTTACTTATCTGGTTCCCAAGCAAACTATGAACACTAACTATCTCATGTACCTATTCATCTCTGACCGCTAAGACTGCCTAACAGAGGTGGGAGGATAAAATGGAGTCTTATTTTTAGTAACTGAACTGAAACCCTGATTTATTTCACCTTATTTGTGCTTTTGGGGTGCTATCCTCATGAACTGAATTCTGGGAGAGTTGTTCTACTGGAATCATGAGACATGCAGTTATGGCATAAGCCACTGCATGCTCACCTTGGCTGGAATTCTTTTATGTTCAACAAATTGGGCAACTTGAGAAACTCTCCTCTGTCCTTACAAAAGGTCTTAATGACTACTTGTGCATGAATAGCTATGTATTTCAGCTATTTTGTACTGCACATAATCTTTTTAAGTATCCATTTTTATCAATAATAATATAAAGATAATCTTTGGCCATTATATTCTTTGTGTTATAGATTAATATAGTTATGTTTTATGGAAATGCTGTAAAGATCAATTATAAAATAATAAATATGTGCGGGCTCATACTTAGAATGCTATTAGATTGGTTACAAGTTAGTTATCTGTAAAGAGAAAATTTTTAGATATTTGTAGCTTTAAGCATGTAATCACTGATAAAAATGGTGAGAAACTAAATGCATTTTCTCACTGTTAAATCTCTCTCTTCTTATATGTATGTTCACATGTAAACATATATATCTGCATGCATACACAATTACAAATACATGCCTAAAAGGGGGGAGGGGATTTTTCAGCTTCTACAAAACCATTACCCTCATTAATGACTAAAAGAAAGAAGAGAAATGAATGAGGGTGTTTTGAAGAGTTACTTAAAGACATTTTTATGCATTGGATAGCATTGGGCAGCATTATGGTTTTTCTTGGAGCCACAAAAAGATTATGCAAACAGAAACCCACAAGGAATAGAAACACATTAGAATTTATACTCCTAAATTGTTCACTATGTAAATGAAGCTTTCAAATATATATGTTTTATGGAAATTGATGTCTTATATTTATTACTCAGGTCCCAGATTAAAATTGGAACCACACTGATTAGGTAACAGTACAAATCAATTCCCATGGAGAGAAGCAATAACAATACATCAAAATACAAATGTTCTGATTAAACATGTTGATGCATGAGGAGAAAGAAGATGTGTGCTTTTCTTGACTCTGATTTTGAATGCTAGTCATGTCCCTCCTTATTCTCCCTAAAACAATAGGCTGAAAGGAAGCAAGGTGACTGGTTACGACACTTCCTATTTCAGAGAACACATTGGTAGAAAAAGGAGGGAGAGAAAGATCTGGGCTCCTTTCCCATGAATTAAATATCAAATCATGGGAAGCTTATGTCACTGAATATGGCAACACTTTAAAGGCAACAATCAATGAGGCATTCAGCCCAGGAGAAGGCAGAAAAGCAAACAGGCTGCACGAATGGGCTATGCTGTGTTCAGGTTTCTCTTCCTCCAGCTCTTTCAGACTTGGGTGGGGGAACTGAGAGAAGAAATAGATCATCCTAGAGAGTGAAATATTTTCTATTCTGTTTACTCAGGACAAAGACTTAATGAAGATAGACAGCATCTCAGATACTACTGAAAACATTTGTCCAAGGCAAAGAAAATATTTTATTAAAAGATGGCATAAAGGACAAACTTAAATCCTCATGCTTTGGGGGCTCGAGTTTCTAGAAGTATAATGTTTAAGCCTTCCACAGGAGCATCCTTACAGAAACTAAATTAAAGGCCATGCCTCAAAAATTTGAGGCAAGAAATCCTTATATGAATATATACAGTGACTCTGAAAGGAAGATGGAACAAGATGGAAAATCAACAACTAAGTTTGTAAAATCAGCAAAAGCTCCTTTAGTATGTTGTTCTTATTCAGACCATCCCTGAAGGTACCTTTCTAGAGAGTCATGACTGCTTAGAGATGAACTGATCAAGTATTTTCTTCTACTTACTGCTGTATTTATAGTACAGTCCAAATTTCGTATCAACAGTATTTTTTCAAGTTCTTCTTTTACTAAGATGAGTATATTGACTATTCATTTCACTTGGGGATGATTTGGATTCAGCTATTTTTGTCCATATGTCAACTGTGCCCACAAGTATTGCTCCAGTACACCAAGAGAGTATCCCTTTGTCACATGTGCATCTTAAGTGTCAACATATACTAGAACAGAGAAAAGAAACACTGTACTTTCTATCTGAAGGCTTACACTATACTGTGAATTAGATCTCGTAGCCTCAGAGCATTGCCATTCCATTTGGATGCTACCAAGTGGTACAAAAATACTTGTTTCCAACTCACTAGTCTTTGAGTCTAATATGGAGGAAATGTTTGATTGGATCAAAACATGTGGGTATGACTGCCCTGATGGCTCCATTTATAAATGAGTGAAAATTAAGCACAGGGTACTGTGTTAGAAGGAGGTTGAAGTGAACCTCTGAAGAAGCTATAGTTCAGCAATGGAGACAGTGCAAGTCAATAATACCCTTATATTATTAGTAATATTAACATTGCTAAGAAGATAAAGAAAGCACATCAAGAGTTCTGTTAAGTCACTGATGGGTATTTTTTTTTTTTTTACTAATACAATGTTAGCATTGCTTAAGGATGGAGTTGAAAAGATCTCTAAGGTCATCAACTCACCTGTAACAAGGACTATGTTCTCCTCAATGCCCAGCTGGCTTCATAGCAGAATAATTGTCACTCCAGGTCCTGAAGATCTCAGTCATCACTCTGTCCCAGCTGACTTCCCACTTAGGTCCTGCAGACCCTGAGATCTGTTGGGAGATTTTTTTTTCACTACACACTTTGGCACATTTTCTGTCCACACTCCTCTATGTACCAGCATACAGACTGCTTTCAGTTTTTTTGTTTCATTGTATTCCTGCAGCTAGCTCCCACAGAAAATCACAGCACCTTCCTGAGGCAAGTAGCACAGGATTTGGTCATCCAAAGTGGATAACCTTTTCTTATATGCATGTCAGTGTAGAGGAAGTGAAGGGCAGTCAATACATCATGAACCAAGACATAAAAGGAGAAAGCAGGTATATTGTTTTGCACTTTGGTCGGAGCATAGAAACATGAAGGACAAATGTGGGACAGAATATTGTGCAAAGAATGTTAGGGCCAAAATGGGAGATTTAAATTTTTTAAGACATGAGGACTTATTTTTATTAACAATGGAAACCCATAAAAGACTGGAGACCAGAGGTTAGAACGTCAGAGCTACTCCAAGATAAAAGAAATATGTTAGTTATGTGCTGGTTAGAGTATAAAAAGAAAGGGAAGAAAAGTTACAGCAATAAAAATTGTTCTTCAAGGAATATGATGGTCTGAATCAAGACTACATAGATTGTATGGAGGGTATTCACCATCATTGTCTCAAAGAAACAGATATATGCTACCAACTTCAGCTTTTGTTTCCCATAACCTAACCTAGTAGAATGTACTATAAACATTGCAGGAAGTAGGTTAGAGAGGATTGCAGAGTGGACACCAAGCTGCAAGAGAAAGAAAGTGATTATGCCCAGGCTATGAAAGACATTGCCCTGGACAACTGAGAAGTAGATGATGTACCAACTTGTAGAATCAGGGCTTCAAAGAAGGATGTTGGCAAGGGCAAAGTCAAAGACAAAAACAGAAGCACCAGACTACCCAGCTTCCCTAGAGGATCCCCTCTGGATATAGCTGAGGCAAACTCAATGACACCTGAGTAAGAGAGAAACATGTCTTGTCAATACAGATCTCTGAAGATGAGATTCCTCCAGGAACCCCTCATCATGGATACTTGAAATTGCATGTGGTAAGACTTACAGTAGCATGACAGGAGATAATAGACATACCAAGCCTGAGTTTCTTGCCAATGTACATGCAATAAGCCCTAGAAGAGAAATTTGATTGATTTTGAGAAAATATGGAAATATACTATTTATCACCCACCTGGATTTGTGTATTAAAACTTAGAGATTCTTAACAGCTTATACATTTTAGTATGTAGGGCATATAGCATACCATGTGCTAAGAAATCTGTACTCAATAAGTGTGAGAATATAAATAAAAGATGAAATTTAAGAAGAGTACAATTTATAAAATCAACCCCTTTCTCTATAGAAGATAATAGATGTATTTGTCTATGTTCTGATAATTACTTATTCTTGCCCGAGTGTCTTATTTCTTTGTTGTGAAAATTACATTATCAGAACTCCCACAGATAAAATCCTGTTTGCTCATCTGGAAGTTCCTGGGTTTTTTCCCTTTTTCTATTTGTTTTACTTTTAAAAAATTACAGCAAGTGTAATATTGTTCATAGAATTAAATCCCAAGAGCTAACAATTATTTCATTTAGTTATAACACTAGCTGAGAGGAAAACTAGAGTAAATAACACAATAAAGGAAAAAGCAAAAGAAAATTTAATTAAGGCTTAGCAGTGACACACAACTAATTTTTAAAGATCAGGCACTTTCTTGCTCTCCTTGTCTGTTTATATCCTCTGGTAATAACTATTGCAATCAAGTGACATCAAATTGATTCTATATACCGAAGATATTTGTTTATTGACATGACAATGTTACATAAAATCAACCTACTCATTCATTCCCATGCAGTGAAACATGCAGGAAATACCAAAATGTGGTCCTGCTGAAAATGCTCTCTCTGCTCACCTATCCATTTTTCTGTTGACGAATGCCCATATAAAGGGACTGGGCATTTGCCAACAGAAAAATCACTTCTGCCACAGTGAATTGATACCTCCTATTAAATACTGAATGAGAAGCTAGGATTGTGTATGGAAAGTCTTTTTGAAACCAATTCCACTGACCCCAGAAAACAGAAGTCACCTTAATCTGGCCAGCAGCAAGTAACCTCTCCTAGGGACACAGAACTAAGTTATATGATAGTAAAGGAGGAGGCACAACAGTGTTTCTGAAGGATCAAAGCTTGAATCTGGAAATGGTCAAGAACTGGGGAAGGTTCCCCCAGGTGGTCTTACATGTCTGAGTTTACCACATTGCTTATGCAGTCATGCTTGTCTACTTGTCTGCTCTGTTCCCCTGTGTCCAAAACAAATTGCAGAAAAGAATTAAGGTAATTTCATTTAGGATATTGCAATGAAGAAAATGTCTACTAATGGGGAACACCTCCAAAATGTAGAAAGAAGTATGGGATTATATAAAAGAAGGGAATCATCAAGAAAGACTGGTAGTAGGCATGCTCACAGAACATGCAAGGGTATGTAGGTCCTATTTGGCTAGCTGTTTTCTCTAAAACAAAATAATTGTGGAAGTGTCTCAAGATCTCAACTCTTGATTAACATTTTCAGTGTGGAGAGGGTTATGAAGGACCTTAAAGGTCAGGTTATTCTAACAGTACAACATCTAGCAAAGACTTGGATAAGGGGATCATGGCCACAAAGATCCTTGGCTTCTCATGAATATGTGAGCCTGGGGATGATCTGTAAAACATTAAAAGTGAAGAAAATGCAAAAATAAGTGATTCTTACTTAGAAGGTAACTGCAATCACCATAGTGTATTTTCCTGAAAACAAATTATTGTGAGAGTAAAGAGAAAGTGGTGTGTGTGTGTGTGTGTGTGTGTGTGTGTGTGTGTGTGTGTGTGTGTGTATGTGTGTGTGATAGGATCGGATATTGGTAAATTGTTGATTCTATAAATATACCTAATTTGTATCTACTGAAAATTTTGTGAAATGACAAAAAGCATATTAAAAAGTCAAAATGAATTTCAAGAAAACATGCCAGGGACAATTTTAAGGAATTCCTGCAGGGGTGGTGGGATCAGATGACAATGCATCAGTTCATTAAAATAACAATGAGTTTGTATTTTACCAAAAGTCTTTACTTTAGGAAGATAAGGGTGATTGGTATTAGGCATTATACTAATATATTTCACTAAAAAAATAAACAGTAGAAGCTGAAAGATATTTCATCAAAATGTTCAATTACCAGTCTCTGAAATTTCATAATGAACTAAGAATAAAGGAAATCATCCCAAACGTGTTTAACAGTATCTTTTAGAAGACTTTAGTATATGTCATTCTTAATATTAACTACTGAGAAAGTTCCCAGTATGACAGGATAACAAATTGTCTTATGGTTTTCATTTTCCCAAATTGCTTTGATTTCTCTGGTAGGCCCCAACTAATATGTAGCAGGAATTGAGGTGCTTAGTTTAGTGCAATTTAATTAAAAATACAATAAGACCCAATAATTTAATAGTTTCACTAGATACAAGTTATTGTCGATTCTATGAAATATTTACTCAATCCTTTTGGGATTTTGCTTCTTCAACTTTGAGATTTTAGTTTGTTTTCTTTTTCTCTAGCTCTTGAGATAGCAGCTAGAGAATGAGAAGATTTTCAGCAACTGTGTGACACTACAAACAAAGGTTCCTCTTGGTTTCAGATGAGCTCTGAGGCACCCATGATGTGCCATGGATGTGTTCATTCTGATCTTGTCTCCATTCAAACTATGCTCCTTGGCTGTGGGTTCTGTTTGCAGAATCATGTCCACGAGTGTTCGTATAGCTCTCTTTTTGTTAGGTATCTCTCTCTGAGTGCACTCTCTACCCTTCTTGGTTCCTGGATTAAGATGCCTATCCCTCAGCTTCTCACCCTACCACTATAGTTCTTGGAAATGCTTTCTATATCTTAGCTGCACCCTTGGGCAACACTATAGCTGGAAAACCCTAGAAATCCATAACTCCTGGATGATTCTGTCTCTATTAAATCAAACTGCCCAGACTATGATTCTTGTTGCTGAAGTCCAGCCTACAACAGAGTAGATGGAGAATCATTGAGAATCTATGTTCCTTTTTAATAATTTATTTATTCTTTTAAATTTCATTTTACATTCCAACACAGTTCTTCCTCCCACTCCTCCTTCTGCCCTCCCTTACCTTCCTCTGCCTGCCCACCTAATCTACTCCTCCTCAAAGGTAAGGACTCTCATGGAGAGTGAACAATCAAGAACCAGGCCTAGCTCTGGAATACAGCTGAAGAGACAGAGGAGGGAGCATATGAACAAGGGAGGTCAAGATCATGATGGAGAAATCTAAAGAGACAGCTGAACCAAGCTTGTGGAAACTCATGAATTCTAGACCAATAGCAGTAGAGACTCCAGGGGACCAAACTAGGCTCTCCATATGTAGGAAAAGGTTAATAAATCAGGGGCTGGGAAACACATTAAACAGAATTTAATTGGATAATTCAGGTGGAGGTGGCAAAGGCAAGGAAAGGGTGGTGAAATGAGAGAGGAGGGAGGAGAGAGGGGAGGGAGGGAAGAAGAGAGGGAGGGAGAATGATGAGATGAGGCATTTTTGCTCCAGTGGTTAAGGGTGGTTTCTTAAGAAGGGTTTTAGCTGAGACCTGATTGATACAAAGAAAGCAGACTGACAACAGATGGAGAAAGGGCTATGCAAGTAGTAGAATCACAAGGACAAAGTAAAGGATGCTTCCACAAATTTCCTTGGCAGCTGGACTGATATGACCTATTTGAAAGGCCATCTGGTGGTGTCTGTCAGAATATGCACACTCGGTGACCCAAAAGTTTTAACTCCCAGTGTATATCCTGCTGGAAAAGTGGACAAAACATATGCAAATGGGGCTTTATAATGTAATTTTCATAATAGGAAAAAATAGAAGCAACCTAGCAGTGGTAGAAAAAGCAAACAAAAAAAATGTCTTTGGCCCAAAATCTGAGACATCAGTCACTAATTAAAATCAAAAAAACAAAAAAACAAAACAAAACAAACAAACAAACAAAAAAAAAAAAACAAAACCAGGATAAGTCAGTGCACAGCCTGCAGGAAGTAGGCTGAAAAAAAATCCAGGTTTCTAGCTCTTGGAGTTCAGGGAAAATAACTAGCACCAATGGACCTTATCTGCTGACTTTCCTATAACAGGCCACTTACCAGGAATGAGGCAAGCTGGGAGTGTTGTTGAGTCCACAACCAACCCCAAACTAACTTCAGTGCCACTTGTTCACAAGCCCTATTTGTTAGTGGATTGCTATGGAGAACCTATGTGGGAGACTAGTCCAATTTTCAATTCCAGTTTTAGGTTCTATGAGTGAAATCTGAGAAAAGCTAGCCATACAAGATGAGCAGAGACACCAAGAGTATGGGGATAACCAAATAACTGTAGTGAAGAAAAGCCAAGGCCTGATAATAAAGAGCTGGTCAAGAGTGGTTTCAAATTCCCAAGTGAGAAGACAGAGATCACAACTGAGGTAAAAACTGATCAATCCAGCTGAGACATACATGAGCCAGCTAGTTCATGAGGATGATATGAAACCACTGGAAGAGCATTTCCATCATGAATACCAGCATATAGCTCTCATTAGCTGGCTAAGGAAAAAAGAAATGCACAAGCACAGTGAAAATCACTTCCCTTAGTAGGAGCCAGTATGTGGTAACTATGCTCACTAATGTGGTGATATATTATTTATGATTTATTAATGCTTTCCTCAGGATTCAGAAAGCAAAGTCAGCCTCAAGCTATAGAGATCAGGCAGTGGTGGCAAACCTTTAATTCCAGAACTCAGGATGGAGAGGCAGACAGATAGTTCAAGGCCACCATGTCATACACAATAGTGAAGAATAACAGAGCTCATGCCTGATCACAGCACCTGGGATCACAAGCCTTTAATCCAACATTAGGGAGCCATATAAGACAGGAGCAAAGTTTCAGAGCTGCGATTCATTCCCCAGTCACACTGAAGATAGGAAAACATTGAAGCCTTAGTATTCTCCAGCCATGATGAGGAGAGGCAGCAGTCTGAGGTTTGGTGGATCCAGGATCGCCTTTCAGTCTGAGATAGAGTGAGAGCTAGTGCCAGACTGGTTTGCTTTTCTGATCTTCCATTTGAAGCTTGAACCCTCAACCCCAAAATCTGTCTCTGGGTCTTTCATTTTTCCTTCTACACACTAAAGCTCTTTAGTGATGACCAAATAACACTGAGGTACCAAAAACCTTTTTTCTTCCCACAGAGCCCCTCACTCATTTCCCCACAAAAGCACAAATGTTAAACTGTGATAATGGGGGAATCTTCTAAGAAGTAGAGGTGTGGGTTCTCTTGTTAAACCCCTAAGCACAGTGTTATATATACTGTGACCAAACCAAGAGAACATTACCACAACTGACCTGTGTGAAATGAAGCCCTTCATACCCAACAGTATTCCTCAGAGTAAAGTTTAAGAGATGGTTTTTACAACCACTTTATTAACTTTATTAAATAAACACAAACCAGGCAGGGCACATCTGGAAGCAACAAAAGAGAAGGATGCATCATTCAAGACCTTGATAGAATGTTAGATAGAAGGCAAGGAGTTCCTTGGAGAGTGCTCCAGGAGGATGCTAACAGAATCCTTGCAGCCTTCTACCACTCTCTACTGTGTAGAGAACCAAGAGGTGGGGGTAGAATAGCTGCCTGCTGCCAGAGCTTCCTGCTGGCCTTTGTCACAAGGGCAGGTGTATTGACTGGTTTAGTCTTTGTTCATGTGACTTAGTTTGTGCTCAGTCTCAGAAGACTGCACACTTCTCCCTCAGTGGAGTGGATTTACTAAGAGTCACATAACAACTCTCAGAAGTGTCTTCTAGCCAATCAATATGCTGAAAGGCTGCGAAACAGGCGGTAGCCATCGCAGCATGTCCAATGTCTTTGTATTTTCACTTTTACATTTGCTAAAGGTCAGAGACTATATTTATCTCCACCAGACATACATGGATATGGAAAAGAGACTCTTTGTGAGCACACTGCTTGAAACAGCATGGAGTGTGGAAAGGTTTCCTCTGGCTGCTGGAAAGTTTACATGAAGCACATTACACATTTATATGCTCCATTCCATCAAAAGATTCCAAAATACTTAAACAACTTTAATTAAGTTGCTCTAGCATCGCTTAGGAGCAAATCGATATTTTTCATACTACTTGTTATAGGCTAGGGAAATAAGCCCTGGCCCCCTAGCTCAGATTTAACATTCATTCCGTGAAATATGGAAAAATCTTCTTGAATATATTTAATTACAAGAGAGTGAGTTTTTTCCTGTTAATGTACCTTATGTTTTCTCCTCAGAAATATGGGGTCGAGGGGAGCAGTCGCTGAATAAGAAATATGAGAAAATAAGATTTGGAGAAGCCTGGGTATTCAAAGCAAAAACAAACACATTTTCATCTCTCAGCATCATGGGAGGATATTTGGTGTCGGCTTTTATTTTTTACTGTGTAAACAAAACAAGTACTTGTCCTATTTTCAGGACCTCCTCCCAAAAGGTAAAAATTCTTCATCCATAAAGGCAACAGAATCAACATCATACCCCATGCTCTATGATGAGTCTTCAGGAGGCTTCAGAATGGTTCCCTTACAACCCTGGGAAGCATGAAGGAGGACATTGACATTCCCTCCCATTCCTTTGTCAGGTAGTTGAGTTCTCTGTGGTTTAGGAATGAAAGTAGACACCCTCTGCTCACAAAGGGCCTACCTATCCAATTGGACTTCTGCTGTGGCCAGTAGAAGCTCAGCTGTATGCAGAATGTCAGGGGGGTAGGGAAAGGCAGGTTGGCCTGCTCATGGGTGTGTTGGGGACCCAGGAGAAAAAGTAATCTAGGAGAAAAATGCAAGTAAGACACTCACATCTCCACCTGGGGGCTGATGTAGGGAACAGATTGCTGTAATAACAGGCACACATCCACCACCTTCCTCAATTCACCCTGGAGACTGATTCAAACTCCAGAATTGGAGGTGTTTTGCTCTTAAAGTGAAATGCATGAGCAAGCAGCTCTCCCACAGTGGCTTTGGGAAGCTAGCCCTTTCTTGCTGGGAAAAGCGTTAAACATGAAAGCATTCCAAGCAAGCAGTATGTGGACTTGCACTTGACTAACAGCTTCACTAAAGTTGAATGATCACTGTTGATTTGCATGCTCTGCCCAGGGCACAAAGAGAGGAGAAATGGTAGTCCTTTGACATGATCAACTGACAATTTAGGATTATACCCAGTTTAGTATTATACTCATGCTTAACCTTATCATCGAATTTTTATCCCAGAATTCTCTAAGATAGAGACCATAGAGAGCAGTATCCAAGAGGAGGTTGGTATCATTCTCAGTGCATCTGCATTACCAGAGCAAAGGAAGAGTGCAGCTTTCTCACCTGTGTGTACAGGTGTGATGGGATGAGTTGATAGCAGGGACAACAGAGGACAGATTTTTCTTTTCTGACCAGGAAAAGGAATCAACATTGTGTTTCCACTTGGTCTACTCTGCAAGACACTAGAAAAACCAAGTCTGTTCTCACTTGGTACAAGAGAATACATTTATGAACATGATCCCATCAAAAGGCATGCAATCAGATCTGCACACACTAGCTGGCTGTTTTATGACCCAATTTAATTCTTACATTATCTACCTTAAGAATACCAGACACCACAGTTCAAGAGCTCAGAAGAAAGACTGCTTTCCCCTTCAAATGTCCCTTTTAAGCCCACGGTTGTGACTCATCCTTCTCACCAACTGGCTGTTGGGTATCCCACAACCCTTCTCAATGCACTTAATTTGCTAGGATGCTAATAGAAGTCAGGAAAAATGGTACTTATGATTGTCTTTTATTATAAAGAAGATTGCACAGGATACAGATGTGCCAGATATGCAGATAGATGCATATGGTAAGCAAAGTGAGGACAGTGTGAGGCTTCCTGCCCTCCCTGGACTCCATGCTCCAGAAATCTTTATGTGCTCAGCAGTCTAGAAACCTAGAATCTCTATGAATAGATTCCTCTGGGCCATACACAGTCACAATTGAATAAATCACTGGCTGTCAGTAATCAATTCAGATTCTTTTACATTTTATTTTTTGAAACTTTCATACATGAGCAATATATCTACAACTGTTTCATACCTCCTTTTGCCCATTCCAATTCTTCCTGCTCTTTTCTAATATTCAGATCTCTTATTTAATTATATTTATTATATAATATATAATTATATATATTTATTATATAATATATAATTTATTAATAATATTATATTAATATATATATATTATATATCAAGAGAGACATGCATATAGACAGACACCATACACACACATGTACAAACACACACAGAGAGACAGAGACAGAGAGAGAGAGAGAGAGAGAGAGAGAGAGAGAGAGAGAGAGAGAGACTCATACAACCTATTGAGCCCATTTACCTTTGCTTACATGTACATGTTTCCAGAGACCATTTGGGAATGGATCTCCTATGAACACATTCATTTCTTGAGGCAACTGATTCCTGTTTCTCATCAGCCATTGACCTATAACTCTTCATCTTCATCTAGGGGACACAATCTCTCAACAGGTGTTCTGAGACTCTGGTTCTTACAATCTTTCCGCCCCTCTTCTGGAATTTTTCCTGGGCTTAGAGGTTTAGGGGTCAGTTGCATGATGTGCTGGTTAGGATTAGATACCCCAATGTGACTAATCCATACATTTGACCAGCTATATAACAGTTGTAAGAATCTTCATCTGTTGCAAAATGGAGCTTTATTTTTTAATGAGTGGTGAGAACTACATTTACAATGTGTGCATAAGGATAGATTTTTTTTTTAAAAAAAAAGATATGCTGACAAGAATAAGCAGAAAGAGAAATCCTCCATGACTGTTGGTAGGATCACAAATCGATGCAGGTACTGTGGAAATCAGTGCAAAAAAACCTTAAAGTAAACCTACCACATGATCCAGCTATACCACTTCTGGTATATGCCCAAGGAACTCAACATCCCACTGCACAAATACTTGCTTAGTTGTGTTCATTTTCTTTCTCTTCACAATTGTTAGGAAATGGATAAAGTCTAAATGCCCTTCACCTGATAAATGGATAATGAAAATATGGGATAGATACACAATAGTATTTTGCCTACTGTAAATGAAATGATGAAACTTGCAGGCAAATGTATGGAACTTGAAAATACTATGAGTGAGTTAAACCAGACGCAGAAATGTCACAATTCTTTTTGTCATATATGAATCCTAGCCCTGAATCTTTAGATGTGAGTTTATAACTTGCAGAGACCTAACTGCAGAAACCAGGAAAGTGAAAAGGGACCAGGGGTACAAGTGTGGGAGGAGGCCTAGAGTAGGGAATGACAGGACATGGATGCTATGAGGGGTGGAATGGAAAAGGAGGGAGGGCTTTAATTTGGATGGGGATAGGGATAGCAATATAAGTGGCATTCAAGTTATCAAGGGGGGGGTACCACAATCAGTACTGCCACTCAGCTGTAAAGTCTGTTAATCGAAACATGACTGACATGGCAAGGTATCCCCAATGATGCAATCATGGCACTTTTAGCTTGTGGGTAACCAACCAACCAACCAACCAACTAGCCAACCAGGTGTGATTAGACTTAAGGCCTGCTAAACAGGAAGGAATCTGTTCCTGGTACTGTAAACCTAGTCAATTACGTGTAGCTAAAGAAAATAAACTCAAGAAGAAAACCTACTACTTACTGCCAGTTGCAACTGAACTTTTAATCTCACCCCTTCCTCACTGTCAAGAGATGGAGTCAAACAGCCTAAACCTTGTAATCAATTCCCCATTCACAGTCTATCTAGGAGCCACCAATCACCAGTCATCTCATTAGCATAACAAAAACAGCTATCACTCTCTAGAAAGTTTAGGAATTTAAGAGACATCTGCCAGAAACCAGAGGCTGACTTCAAATATGTAGTTCTTATTTTATCAGAGTATCATATTTACACATAGAATAATCATGTATCCTGGTTAATACTTTTTTTCTTATGCAATAATGGTCCCATGAATCTACACAATATCTATTAGGATGATCGTGTGCGTGCATGCGTGTGTGTGTGTGTGTGTGTGTGTGTGTGTGTGTGTGTGTGTGTGTGATTAGAGAGAGAATGGCTGTATTAAAGAAGGAAGGCAGTCATAATGAGTGGAAAGAAAGTAGGGATAGGAAATGAAGCTATTTTCTCACAATACTCTGGACATCCTAGTATGTATACTGAAATAGAGTGCCAGGTATAAGGATTCAGACTTCATCTATACCCCTGCAACCAAGCTTGAATACCAGCAGATCTAAATACTAAACAATTGTGGGAATGAACCCCACATATGTCAGAAACAATCAGTAGTATAAACACTAGAGAACATCATATCCTTATCTTATCTTATACGGCTTCTCATGTAAACCCCATGTCTTCAAATACATATTACTGGGTTTGAGTTTCTCCCAATCATGACTCATGGGGCTACAAAGTCAGAACTAATTTGATTTAGAATAATTAAATAATGTGACATTTCTTACTGCCAGGTGCAGAGGTGGAAATTCCTATGACTGTACCAGAAGTTAGGGGCTTCTGTTTGACTCACTGAAGTAATTAGTATGCAGGTGGTTGTTGAGTCTGGGGCCAGGTGGTGGGATCAAAATTTTTTATTTCCTTCAGTAAGCATGTAAGTTTGGAGTTTTTAGTGGACTGGGATTTCTTCAGAGGTTCGTAAGTTGAGTGGGAAAAAATGAAGGGAACTGGCCATAGAAGCCTACAGAAGTACTGCAGGGTCATTAACTTACTCAATTGATTCCACAAATATTTACTAAGCACCATTAACTCTTCCATGACTCTTTAGAGTATCTTCAGAGTCAATTATTTCAATACCATACTAAGCCTCTCTGAGGAATACACCTTGTCTTCCGGGGAAGAGTCACTTATGGCAGAGAGGCCTCATCAGGAGTGATTGGGGGATTACAAATAAATCAAGGGACTTCTAATCACTTGGGCTAAGGGTTTCATCAAAGACAGAGTGGCTGACATACAAAAAGCAAGTATCTATTTAGGATGAATTGAATTAAAATGAGTAGCTATTATAGAATAATGTCCGTGGCAATGACAGATTTAAACAAATTCTCTAATTAATTCATGTCCCGTCCCTTTCTACAAAGAATGTAAGAACAAAATGGTAGAAGCAAGGTGGGGCAGTAAGATACCTGGAGAGAATACATATCCATCTCTTATAAACTGCTTCCTTATTTGGGTGTAAGGATGAAAGAGGTATGTAACTGCCATAGGACACTTTTAGCCTTGATATAATAAAGACATCAGGAAGATGTCTTTATTATGGAGAAAACCATGTTCACACTAAGATATCTGGGTGCTTGTATCAGACTAAGGTTCATGAGTCAATGGACCAATGGAAGGGTTTAAAGTCCTGCCTGCTATTTCTCAGTTGAGTATCCTGAATGGGACAACTATACAATTTGGAGTTATGAATGACTATGAACCATTCATAGGACTTTATAGGTTTATAGTCCTGGTTTTAGGCTTGAATAGAACGATGAATTTTTATTCCTAATTATGTGCTCACTTCTGCAATCCTGACATATCAATTAAAGCTATTGGACTTGTTCCTTTTGTTTTTTTGAGACAGTGTTTTCCTGTGTAGCTTTGGAGGCTGTCTTGTAGACCAGGTTGGTCTCAAACTCACTGAGATCTGCCTGGCTCTGCCTCCTGAGTGATTGGATTAAAGGCGTGAGCCACCACTGCCTGGCTCTGGACTTGTTCTTTTATCCAAATTGATATGTTGTTGGATGCTTGTCAAAGACCATGTCACTGTAACAACAATAATAATCACCAGACAACCCTAGACTTCAAGGAACACAGTGAACCATCCCTCTCCCATCAACAGAGAGACTCTCTGGCATTAGTCCTGAGTGGTTACCCAGGAGTTAATTGGACAAGTCCTCTGTTTCATTTACTGAAGGCACCAAAGAGCCATCAAAAGGAAAGTGACCTCCAGCTGCAGTCAGGTTTAGGTAGACTCACACCACTGACCTTGAATTGGAAGCAACAGCTATATACTATCTTCTCTCTGACAGGCTCCAGGGCTCATGGCACATCACTGATTTAAGCCTTGCAGCTGTTAGATTAAAAATGTTTGTGCTATCACTAAAGTCCCCTTGTCCTTGCCCCCTTCCCCAAATAATTATCAGTTACAGCACAGATATTAAAACTGTGCTTTAAAAAATTGAAATACAGTTCTAAAAACAGGCCATATAAATGCAGAATTAATTGCTGTATATGCTTCAAATTACCAAGAGGCTTTATTTTATTTCTGTCACAGTAGAAAGTGCTTCATCAGGGGGAATTCATGTGGAGATCCAGCCATGTCCTAGTTATTTTTTGTTTAATATGCTTAAGATGTTTAATTATTTTTGATTAATTCATTTACCATTAAAGTGCCCAAAGACGTTGCCATGTTCTGTACTGTGTGGTATAGCAGTGGATTTGCTGTGTGGGCTCCTTGAAAGAGTCAATGTCAAAACCTAGTAATAAGGGTCAAATCATATTTTGATGAAAACTCTGGCTCCATTACTTACCAGTTGTGTTAATTTAGATATTAAACAACTCAAAGCTATGTTTTCATCATGTGAAAAATAATGAATTTGACTTCACAGGGTATTATGAGAATTAAATGAGAATATGAACCATTTAGAGCTGTAGCTGGTCCAGGCATGCACTCAACAAATGGTAATTATGGTTATTATTGTTCTGTGGCAGTGTGAAGTGTACTACATTCGAAAGTAAAATATGTGCAGTCATCATTGCTTATCCCTCAGGTAGTTGTGGACCTCTTGAGATAAGCTTGAGTCTTACCTTATTAGGTTAAACTGAAAGAAATCAAAGTAGAAAAAGATGTTAAATTGGCCTGGATTACCTTTGGAGTTTAGCTCATTTTTAGACTTACATTAATATCCCTAAACAATATTTAATATTTGTGAAAATGTTTTTTTAATCTCTATGGACACTCTTGCACCCAATTCATCTTCCACACAAAGTGAGAATTCTTCTGAGACTCCCGCAGCTGAAGGCTTTATCCTTCCCCTCTGGCATGTCTCAAGAAATAAACCCATCAGGACAAGACAGCTGAGAACATGGGGGGAACGCATAGAATGAAATACCAGGCCAAGAAAAGACCCCGGTGATCCATGAGACCTCTCCCACAAACAAGAAAGCTGAGTGGTCAAAGCCACACAGGAAGGTAAAATGGCAGGCTAGCAGGACCCAAGAGACCTAATGCAACTTCACCCTTGTTAGTCTTCCTTGCTGTCTTAGCTTGCTGTTTGTTTCAGTTTAGCAGTTTCTTAAGTGAGGGAGAATAGTTAAAATTCTGCAGGGTTAGGGAGAAAACTGGCATCAAGGGAAAAACCCCAGGAATCCAAAAAGGTGATTCCAGCTAAGACTCCTAGTAATTGTGGAGAGGGTGCTTGAACTGACCATCTACTGTAATCAATTGGTGACTAACCTAATTGTCATCAGAGATACTCTATCCAGTAACTGATGGAAGCAGATGAAGAGATGCACAGCTACTCACTGGGCTGAGCTCCAGGAGTCTTGCTGAAGAAAGGGAAGCGGGATTGTATGAGTCAGGGCAGTCAGGATAGAGAACCCATAGAGACAGCTGACCTGAGCTCATGGACTCTGGATCAACAGATAGGGAGCTTGCATGGGACCAACCTAGGCCCTCTGCATGTGTATGACAGTTGTGTAGCCTGTTCTGTTTGTAAGGTCCCTAGCAGTGAGATCAGGACATGTCCCTGGCAGTTAGATGGTTTTGGGGAACCTGTTCCCCATTCTGGGTTGACGCAAGTAGAGGAACTGTGTCCTGCCTCAAGTTGATATGCCATGCTTTTTTTAAGCCAGTGGGAAAACTGGCCCTTAGTGGATGGCCAGGCAGATAGGTGGGAAATGGCAGGGGGGCATGAGAGGAAAGGGAGGAGGGGAAACTGTGGTCAGTACATAAAATAAATGAAAAGAATTCTTTGAAGATCTTGGCAGTAGCTTAAGAAATGTAGAAATTAAATGAAAATGTCATTGCCTTTGGACTGACTACCAGTGTATAAGTGTCCCCAGAAAGAAGAGAGAAGAGGTGCTAATTAGAGACTCTTATTGGGCAGCCAGCACCATGCTGCCTGCCATGTGCTTTCAAGGCACCCTACATTATAGGCTTCACTAATCTGCATCTAAAAACTCAAGAAAACTCCCACCAGGGAAGGAAGCCTTTGGTGATGTTATACATCTGCTAATGAATATCTCCACAGATGCTAAGTGGTGGCCACCCATTTTGCCTCAATTATCATAGTGTTTGAAAATTACCTTCTAGTGCCATTGGCTGAGTGATCTGATGCAGTGTTAAGCTCCCACAATGTGACACTCTTTTGGGGTAGTCCATGTGTATATCCTTCAGCTTTACTAATTATGCTGCTGTGATTTCCCACATCATGCTGTGTTGCAGCAGGTTCTAGAAGGAGGAAAGTAGAGCTCCTTCATAGAAGCACACCACACAGCTACAACAAAGTGAGTTATGTACACTGATTACTTTCTTTAAAGCTGTTCCTCTGGCAGAGTAGCAAGTGCTCTTAAACATGTTGAACTTTGTGGGTACTCTAGATTCCCCATGCAAGAGCTCAGACTATCAGATCCAAGATTTTTCTGTGTTCATATATCTGTCATTTTTCATTATTTCATTACCCCTAGGCATGTTCCAGCACCAATGCATACAAGAACATGTAGCAGGTTGTCTGTTAAAAGACACACACACACACACACACACACACACACACACACACACACACACACAAAATATAACAATATGGTTGCTCAAACAAGATGTGAATAATGGCAACATTAATTGATATGCCAACACATATGGAGAACCTTCACAGCCCTCTACCCCAGATGAAGAAATACCAATAATTAATTGCTACTAAGAGAGGGAAATAAGTCTTCTCTAGGGACAAGCTCCCTGATAAGTTATCGAACCTGAAGCACAAAACAGATACACATATGAGCAACATTAAATGGAATCAATCATCAGGGTGTATTTATGTATACACACATGTACATGTAACTAGAATAATAAAGAAGATGAGGTCCTGAATTTGACAGGAAGTAAGGGAAAGGTTAAAAGGAGAAGAAGGAAGGGGAGAAGTGATGAATATGATATTCTCAAATCTTTAATAGTAAGATTTTGTCTCCGAGCAACATAAGAATCTATATACACAAAGTCTCAGCAACATGACTACATAAACAAGAACTAAACAAGGATAACAATAGACATGCTAAGAACTTTCAGTCTGTAAAGAAAGAAATTAAAGAAGATACCAGAAAATGGAAAGATCTCTCATGCTCTTGGATAGGTAAGATCAACATAGTAAAAATGGCAATCTTGCCAAAAGTAATCTACAGATTCAATGTAATCCCCATCAAAACCCCAGGACAATTCTTCACAGACCTTGAAACAACCCTGTACAATAAAGGAACATCTGGAGGCATCAACATCCCTGACTTCAAGTTCTATTATAGAGCTATAGTCCTGAAAACAGTTTGATATTAGCAAAAAAATAAACAGGTAGACCAATGGAATCAAATTGAAGACACTGATATTAACTCACACACCTACAAACACCTGATTTTTGACAAAGAAGCTAAAATTATACAATGGGAAAAAGAAAGCATCTTCAACAAATGTTGCTGGCATAACTGGATGCTGGCATGTAGAAGACTACAGATAGATCTATATCTATCACCATGCACAAAACTTAAGTCCATATGGATCAAAGACCTCAAAATAAATCCAGCCACGCTGAACTTCTTAGAAGAGAAAGTGGGAAGTACCCTTGAAACAATTGGCACAGGAGACCTTTTCCTGAACATAACACCAGTAGCACAGACACTGAGACTGACAATTAATAAATGGGACCTCCTGAAACTGAGAAGCTTCTGTAAGGCAAAGGACAGAGTAAACAAGACAAAATGGCAGCCCACAGACTGGGAAAAGATATTCACCAACCCCACATCTGACAGATGGCTTATCACCAAAATTTACAATGAACTCAAGAAGCTAGTCATCAAAACACCAAATAATACCATTAAAAAGTAGTGTACAGAACTAAATAGAGAATTCTCAATAGAGAAATCTAAAATGGCTGATAGACACTTAAGAAATTGCTCAACATCCTTAGCCATCATGGAAATGCAAATCAAAACAATTCTGAGACACCATCTTACACCTGTCAGAATGGGTAAAATCAAAAACACCAATGACAGTTTATGTTAGAGAGGATGTGGAGAAAGGGGAACACTCCTCCACTGTTGGTGAGAGTGCCAAGTCAGTACAGCCACTTTGGAAATCATTATGGCAGTTCCTCAGGAAAATGGGAATCAGTACCACAAGATTCAGCAATTCCACTGTTAGGCATATACCCCAAAGATGCACATTCATCCAACAGGACATGTATTCAATCATGTTCATAGCAGCATTATTTGTAAAAGACAGAACCTGAAAGCAACCTAGATGCCCCTCAACTGAAGATTGGATAGAGAAAATGTGGTACATTTACACAGTGGAGTACTACTACTCAATGGGAAAAAAAAAAAAAAAAACAGAAACTTGAAATTCTCAGGCAAATGGATGGAACTAGAAGAAACCATCCCGAGTAAGGTAACACAGTCACAAAAATACAAATATGGTATGTACTCACTCAAATATAGATTTTAGACATAGAACAAAGGAGTTCCAGCCTACAATCCACACTACCAGAAATTCCAGGAAACAAGAAATACCCTAAGAGAGACATACGTGGTCCTCCATAGAAGGGGAAAGAGACAATATCTCCTGAGCAAATTGGGAGCCTCAGAGGAGGGGAGAGGGAGTTAGGTGAAAGGGAAGGGGAGGAGGGGAGAGCAGGATATGAAGGAGCAGTAAGGTTGAGTTTGGGGAAGAATAAAATATATCAAGAAAAGAGATACCATAATAGAGGGAGTCATTATAGGTTTAAAGAGAAATCTGGAAAGCAAGAAATAATAATTATGCTATAAATTCAAAAATATAAATGTAAGAAAAAATAAAAATAAATTTTATTTAGCAAAATTAAAGTTTCTAAAATTTCCAAAAACAATTTCAAAATATCTGGAATTCAGTCAAATATCATCCTATTTGACAACAGGAAAAATATGAAATGAATACAAATGTTCATTGGTGGATAAAAGGATAATGAAATTGTGGTATATATACCACAGAGTACTGTAAGACCCTTGGAAAGCTGAGGCTTCCAGAATCTTAGCCCAGGACCACGGCCACCCCAATCACGGAATGAAGGCGAAAGCTTGATGCAAATTGCATGAGGCTTTATTGTTGTTTAACGAGCTAACCCCATGTTAGCTCGGGTCTTTGACCCACCCACCATGGCAGATGGCTAGCAAAGACAGTTTGAAGCCTCTGTGTACAGATCTTTATAGGGCAGCATAAGAGGAGTGTCTAGGGGTATGCACAAGTTCAGGATTGGTGTGTCTCCAGGCTTGGAGAGTTTGCCCTGTGTTGATTGGTCAACTGGTTGTTATGGCCCATAGGCCCTCCCAGGGTGGTTGCTATACTCTCTATGCCATTGTTGTGTGCTTGTCTGTAAAGTACACCAAGAGCCATAAAGCACAGCGCCACCAGCTAACTTCTGATTGGTTCCTTGTCACGAGGCAGGCATCTGACTTTCTAGTGACTAAGACAAGGTCATAGAGCACGTGTTCGGTCTTTATGGTTGCCAAAAGGGAAGCTGGTCCCTTCAGTACTATTGACTATCCTATAGAATAAGAAAATCCTATTCTTTGTTATAAACATAGATAAATCTGTAATAATAGATTAATTTAAAGAAAATGGGCTCCTGCACAAAACTTAAGTCAAAATGGACCAAAGACCTCAACATAAACCCAGCCACACTGAACCTATTAGAAGATAAAGGGGGAAATAACTTTGGATTAATTGGAACAGGAGACTGCTTCCTGAACATAACACCAGTAGCACAGACACTGAGATCAACAATTAATAAATGGGACCTCCTGAAACTGAGAAGCTTCTGTAAGGCAAAGGACACAGTCAGCAAGACAAAATGGCAGCCCACAAACTGGGAAAAGATATTCACCAACCCCAATTCTGACAAAGGGCTGATCTCCAAAATATACAAAGAACTCCAAAAGCTAGTCTCCAAACACCAAACAACCCAATTCAAAAGTGGGATATAGAACTAAATAGAGAATAGAGAACTAAATAGAGGAATCTAAAATGAGGAACTAAATAGAGGAATCTAAAATGGCTGAAAGACACATAAGAAAGTGTCAACATCCTTAGCCATCAGGGAAATGCAAATCAAAACAACTCTGAAATAACATCTTACTCCTGTCAGAATGGCTAAAATAAAAAACACCAATGACAGTTTATGCTGGAGAGGATGTGGAGAAAGGGGAACACTCCTCTACTGCTAGAGGGAGCACCAACTTGTACAGTCACTTTGGAAATCAGTATGGTGACTCCTCAAAAAAATGGGAATCAGTCTACCACAAGATCCAGCAATTCCACTCTTAGGCATATACCCAAAAGAAGCACATTCATACAACAAGGACATATGTTCAATGATGTTCATAACAGCCCTATTTGTAATAGCCAGAAACTGGAAGCAGCCTAGATTTCCCTCAACCAAAGAATGGATAGAGAAAATGTAGTACATTTACACAATGTAGTATTACTCAAAGGAAAAAAAACAAACAATGGAATCTTGAAATTTGCAGGAAAATGGATGGAACTAGAAGAATCCATTCTGATCGAGGTAACCAATCACAAAAAGACAAACATGATATGTACTCACTCATATGTGGATTTTAGGTATAGAGTAAAGGATTACCAGTCTACAATCCACACTGCCAGAGAAACTAGTAAACAAGGAGGTCCTTAAAAGAGACAAACATTGTCCCCTGGAGAAGGGGAAAGGGTCAGGATCCCCTGAGCAAATTGAGAGCATGGGAAGAGGGGGGAGGGAGCTATGAGAATGAGAAGGGAAGAAGAGGAAGGATTCAGAGGTCATGAGGGAGCAGAAAGTTTGAGTCAGGTGAAGAATTGAAGAAAGGGTAGGTGATAGGTAGGGTTTTAGTTGTGGGGGTTGTAGGGGAAGACTGGAGGGAGAAGGAAACTAGGATTGTCATATAAATCAATCTTGTTTCTAATTCAAATAAAAAATGGAAAAAAGTGTTATACAAACTAAAAAAAATAAAGAAAATTGGCGCAAAAATACAATATTTCACAATCTCACTAATATTGTTTACAAAAACAACATTGAACTCATGCAAGTATAGAGCAGAGTGGCATTACAGGAATATGAAATTTCCCTTCACTAGGACTGAGTTGAGAAGTTGCATTGCATGCACAACATGCTATCTGCATGTGAGGATGTTGTCTTCTTCAAAATTGAGAAGCATTCTCATAAAAATGTGACAACCATATAAGGTAAAGCAAATTAAATCTTAATGTAGTCAGACAATTAATGGCTGACTACAATGAATAATCATGACTGTGGTATGAACATAATGAGTACCAGTTTTAAAACAAGTACATAATAAATTGATGGAAATTAGTCAGCTAAAAAAAAATCTGTCAGATTTCACAAGGAACAAAAATTATGACCTACAACAATATGAAACCAATCAGGTAAAACAAACTACCAAATGTACTAGTTTATGGAATTCAATGACAAGGCTGTATAAGCAATTATCATAAATATACTCCACATTACCAACAGAATAGAAGAAGAGATGGATATGATGTTAAGAAAATTGGAATATCTAAATGGAACCCAAGGGAAACATTGGGAGATTGCAAATGAGATATCTAAGATAAGAAAGTGTGCCCTGGATAATCAACAGCAGAGAAATTTTAGTACATTTAGGCAACAATAGAATTTACCTAAGGGAAACAGAAAAACAGCAAGACAGAACAAGCAGGTCAATGACATACAGGACTGCATCACATGATTAACATGGGTGTTGGTAAGAAAGAAGTGAAAGGCATAAAGAAAAGATGATGTCATGTTTCCCCAATTTCTCAGAACGTGGAACCTACTAAACTAAGAACACAATAAGCATAAAAGACAATAAGTAAACATCATAACTATATTGCTGACAATGTGATGGGAAAATCTGATGGTTATCTGGAAAAAAAGAACAAACTAATTACAAAGGACCAAAGGAAAAATTTCACTGTATATCAACTAAGAAATATGACAGCATCCTCAGATATTAGGAGAAAAATAGTGGTTGATCTATCCAGAATTCTATATTAATCAAAGATAGCTTTTGAAAGTGTAGGCAAAGATATTTTTCCTGATAAACTAAAGCTGAGAAAATTTATCTCTAGAAGGAATGTACTATAAAAATTCAAGAAATTTCTTCAGGTTTAGAAAAATAATACCAGTTATATTTGGATCTATTCAAAGGAATGGATTCTCAGAAACCTATTTAGTTTTTAAAGTTTCTGCTATATTTAATCTCTTTCAAATGTAACTGACAGCTTAAAAAAATCAGTAGTGCTGCACAATGGGATACAAACACAGTGAAGCATTACAACATTTTTTAAAGCATGTCTTAAATTAGTTACACTGTTGGGCACAAATCTTTTGATGATACATGAAGTTATAACATTTTCTTCATAGATAGACTATAATAAGCTAAAGATGTGTGTTGTAATGATCAGAACAACTACTAAAGAGTAGCAGAAAATGAGACAATAATGGAAAAGGAAATAATGGAAATAGCAGAAATCGATAAAATAGGAAATGCAAAACTGATAGACAATACCACACTTCATTCAGTGTCTTTAACCTGACTAATAAAATTGAAAACACTCCCTGGACTGATCAAAATATAGTAGAAACAATTTCAGATGAGAATGCAGGAGGTCTTCACGTTTAAATTCTTTAAACGTCAGAAATATAATCAGAGACTGTATGAATCACTTTATGGAAAATATAGATATCATTGAAGACAAGAAAAAAATTATGTAAAGGGGACGTAGTATCAAAACCTGCTAAAAAGAAATAAATGAATAGTCTTTTTATCTAATTTAAAAATTAATATAAGAGCTTTTAAAAGTTCCATATTAAAACTCCACAGTCAAATAGCATACTTGTTGGGTTTTCACACTTAAGGAAGAGACATCAATTACATGATGAAACTTCCTTGCCTGATTTTATGAGACTAACACTACCATATACTAAAGGTTGATGAAAATATTGCAGTGAAAGAAAATACAGGCCAATGTGCTTTGTAAATATAGAAGCATAAGTCCATCATATAATTTAGCCCAGCAAATCCAAGAACACATGTATCATTGGCATCAGAGAACTATTCCAGGAATGTGAAGTTGGTCTAATATTTAGAAATTATCTTTCATTCTGTTGGCAATCAAGAATGAACATCTTTAGGTCCAATGCGAGGCTGAGTCTGAAAATTGAGCAAAGAGTAATTGAGAAAAATGCCGGATGCCAACCTGTGACCTCCACATGCATCTAAATGCACAAATGCATACAAACTTTTAATCTAGGATATATTTTTACTTCCCCACATACAAAATGAACAACTATATGATGATTTCAAGAGAGAGAATATGATGCAATTTGGTGCACATTCACAATAATTTCAGTAGACTGGAAATGGAACTTGTTGAAAGACAAAAAAAGTAAATCTGTAGAAAGATGTGGTTAATACTGCAATTAATGATGAAATATTGTTATTTCTCTGTAAAAAAGTAAGTAAGCATGAATCTTCTTAATAACTTCTATTCAAAATTATCCTAATATTCTTGAGACAGATAAATAACAACAAAATCAGAATGCTCACATGTCAGAAAGGAAGCAACAAAATGCTTTTTTTCTGATTACAGAGTTGTATACTTAATATTGCAATCAATCTACTCAAAAACAAGTAGAAATGATAAGAACATTTAGCATCTGTGCATATGGTATTGATGTATACAACATATCATGTTTGCTGTTTGGCATAGAAAATCTTTTGGTCACAAACATTGATGCCACACTAATGTCAAGTTTCTATAACAGTTGTCCTAGAATTTACTCTTAAATTTTGTGTCTCTCTCATGGGCTGGCACCAGCCTGCAGACTAACATCTAAATGTCACTAATCCTTTAAAAGTAAAGAAAAGTTTGCTTTTATTTGGTTGAACCTAGTATGTAGTGGAGTCTGTGCTGAATTAAAATCCAGACACTCTGCCCCTCAGAATCAGAAACCAATTCCCTATGCCTGTTTTTAAAAGGTTGTGTTTGACATGTGATTTGGGGGTTCTCAAAATGAGAAAGGTTTAGTGTCAATAATAGGACCTCCAGCACACTATGAAAGAAAAGACATGAACATATCATGAACAAGTTCTGTAACATATGGTGAAATTTTATTGCATCTATGGAATGAAGGAACGAAAATTGGAGAAATTGTGATGATTACAAAGATCTGAATGATGGCTGTGTTTGAATTCTATAGACAAGCAAAACAGCAGCAAAACCCATTGCTGGTAATGGTTAGCTTTTACTGATGAGAAGTGCACATTCCATTTATCAGGAAATGAATTTCTATTAAACCTCAGATTAAAGAGGCAAAGAGCTTATCTTATGTCCTCCCAGGATTTTAACTGCAGTGACACCTATATTTTGATTTTCAATTTTGAATATTCGAATGCATATGAAGTTTGTGGCTAAAGTCCCAAGACTAATGTTCATGCATAGATTGACTATGGTAGATATAGAAGCATTCCAATTGGCAACAGAAGGCCATTATAAAACAGATAATACATACACAAAGCTAGAACATGCCTACAAGACACAACAGTTCTTTCCCTAATTCATGTGACTTCCCTAAAAATGGGAATCTTAAGATGCAGTTTTAACTGTAAATCAAGTATTCTTCCCATTGTGACATAATGTCTCACTGTCCAGAGAGTCTCTGCTCCTGCTATAATCACTATATGGAATTAAGGAACCCAAAGGATAATCTCTAAGACAGAACTATAGGTTTAATCTACACATAGAAGTCTCTCTTGTTATGAAGGAAATCCCGAGGACAAGTTACATAGATGTCTACTTAAAGAGCATAGAGGGAGATTGTGTGTGTGTGTGTGTGTGTGTGTGTGTGTGTGTGTGTGTGTTAGACAGACAGAGAAAGGGGTGGGGAGTGGGAGAAATGGAGCAGTGGTGATCAATGAAAACACAACAAACCATCATTGCAGGGATTAACTAAGTCTGAACCCATAGAATATAACTAATACTACACCCAGTCTAGTTCTTATTAACTATAGCATGCTTTCGTTTAGGCCACTGTCAATCTCCCAAATCATGGCATGGAAACTTTTGATTAGTTTTGAATGCTTGGCCTTAGCTTACCTTTTATTTTATTATGTTTCTCTTCATCTACATTTCTGTATGTCATATTTTCACTGCTTTTTGCATCTGGCTGGCTGGAAGCTTGCCTAGCTTTTGGCCTGGCCTTTCCCTTTCTTTCTCCTTCATTCTCTTGGTTCCTTCTCCTCTCTCTTCTTTGCTCTTCTACTTCTCTCAGCCTCTTCTGCCTAGCTTTTGACCACTCGGCTTTTATTAGACCAATCAGGTGCCTTAGGCAGGCAAGGTGAAACAAATGTGTTACATCTTTACATAATTAAACAAATACAGCACAAACAAATGTAACAATTCTCTACAACATTAACAAAGGCAGCAGAAACAAATGTAACACATCTCTACATCATTAACAAAGGCAGTCCATATCTGGTCAATCAAACCCTGGAATTGTTTACTTTATAATAAAATTCCATTTATATCTATAATTAATTACTATGTGCCTGACAGTACAACAGGTTCTGTGTTTATGTTAACTGCCTTTAATCACCACAACCCCAATGCAAGGCTTATTTAAGTACATGTAGTAATTTCTTCAGCCACTTAGATACAACAAAGAGCTAAGACTCAAACATCAGGTAACTTTTCTTCAAATCCCACTCACAGTTTTGTTTTGTGAACTGTTCACATGAATGAGTGTGTGGCAATAACCCCTTGAGAGAAGACTCCTTATTTAGCTGTATTATATAGCATAGGAGCTGCCTAATACAAAGTCCTCAGTGAACATTTGTTGATTGAATGCTGAAAGGCATATTTTCCCTATGCATTCATTATCATCTGTGAGGAGCCGCACTCACATTAGCCATTACAAGATGGCGCTGACATCCACTGCCGGATCAAGTAAACAACGTTGGTGCACATGTGCCAAGTGTTTTTCCACTTGCCTAGTCTTGCCTCTCCCGTGGCATCATATAGGTTGATGAGTCCTCCACCTATCCCAGCTGTACACGCATTGCTCGGAGCTTATGAGCCTTTATAAGGGGACGGGATTCTTGACTCGGGGTCTCCCTAATCAGAAGCTGATCATCTGTCTCTCAAGATGCATTAAAGCTTTACTGCAGAAGGATCAGAGTGTCCTGTGTCGTTCTTGCTGGTGAGACGATCGAGCGGGACATCTGGTGCCGAAACCCAGGAACTTGTTGACATCGCCGGTGCCGCGGGAGACCCCTCAGAGGATGGGGCGGATTCAGAACTGCAGGGAGATAAGTTCGGAGAGGTATGCTTAGTCCTGATACCCCTTTTTTTGACTTTGGCCTTAATTTGTCACCACCGTGGGATGGGTCAGTAGAAGCCCTAACTCTAGTCTTGATTATTCTTCTTTTGTTCATATTGGTCTTACCCCAGGTAGCCGCCAGCATAAAGGGCTCTTCACAATCGATAGTCCCAGCCTTGCAAACGGTTCTAAAACAGAGAGACCTAAGAATTGCTCCCCGAAAACTCCAAAATTTTGTGAAGGAGGTGGATAGAGTGGCGCCATGGTATGCCTGTTCCGGGTCCCTTACCGTGGCCTCCTGGAACAAATTAGGTAGAGATCTAGATAAAAAGCACATGGAAGGGGATCTTCATCTAGGTACTAAGGCCATATGGAAATTAATTAAAAACTGTCTAGAGGATGAGGCTTGCCGTCCCTCGGTAGCAGAGAGTAAAGAAATGCTTGAAGAGGTACAGGATAGTATGTCAGAAACCGAACGAGATGAGAGATTGGGAGTTCAAAAAAGGAAGGACATGTCTAAGAAAAAGGGGCCCTCCCCAGGATACAAAAAAGGGGGGAGAGAAGAAAGGGGATGACCAGTCACACCCCGGTAAATTTAAGAGAAATAAAGACTCAAAACCTAGTCTCTACCCTAAGGTGGAACTAGAGGCCTTGGAGCTGAGCAGCTCAGACTCTGAGATTTTAGACTCTAGCGAGGAAGCAGAGCTAGAGGAGGAGGCAGAACGATATGAAGAGGACAGATACCACCCCGATAGATATCGGCTGCCAAAAGTGAAAGCAAATATGAGGCCACCGCCTGTTAATCCAGTGGGTGTACTTCCATCAGCACCCCCATTATATGAGTCACAACAAAAATTTGGTACCGACTCCTTTTTACCATTAGAGGAGCGGAGGAAACTGAAGATGGCTTTCCCAGTCTTTGTCAGGGGAAAAGGCTGCGCATGTGATCCAACACTGCTTGGAGCCCTGGGGTGCCTGGGGAAAGCCTCATATCCTAAAAACAGATAATGGGCCGGCTTATACCTCTCAAAAGTTCCGGCACTTCTGCAGACAGATGGAGGTTACCCATCTGACTGGCCTACCTTATAACCCTCAAGGACAAGGCATTGTGGAACGTGCCCATCGCACGCTTAAGTCTTATTTAATCAAACAAAAGGAGGGAATGGGAGCATCCTTACCCTCGGTGCCAAGAGTTGCAATATCCATGGCACTCTTTACCCTTAATTTTCTAAACATTGACGCTCAGGGCCATACTGTGGCCGAGCACCACACCTCAGAACCTGAAAGGCCAAAGGAAATGGTAAAATGGAAAGATATCTTGACTGGTCTTTGGAGAGGCCTGGATCCTATTCTCATAAGATCCAGGGGAGCTATATGTGTTTTTCCACAGGACGAAGAGAATCCTCTGTGGATCCCCGGAAAGACTCACCCGAAGAGCCCCTTCGGACCCTCAAAAGTTGAAACTCCAAAAAGATGAAGATCGGGTGGATGTGGAAGATTCTGCTCATCTGCCTAATGGTTCCTAGTAACATGGGGGAACTGTGGTGGGCTATTATGTCCACATTCCCCCTGCCAATGCCAGTTATGCATAATGCCCAGGTCTTTCCCAAATTCTTTACAACTAGCAGGGAATTGGGATTGGCCTTCCTGCCTCTTGATCCTCAAATTGAGAGTTTTCAAGAAGAAAGGGTTCTAATGCTGGAAGGAAGCCTATGTTTTACTCTGATCGCTTCCCTGAAAGAAAGACATAACTGTATCATGCTATATAATCAATCAGCAGCATGGCTGGGGTCAGCTACTTGGGGAGAAACCTCAGATATTGCTGCAAATGCCACTGTCCTCTATGGACGGTGGCCCAGCCAAACCAGCACATCTCCGCTGCCTCGGCAGCCAAGAATGGCCCCCTTTTGTTCAAGTTTACTTACTGAGGAGATGACTCTCCCATGGACAGGGTGCCAGGCGAGACATTCAACTTGTTCAGTAGATGGATATTTTTCCTTCTCCCCTCAAATTAGTCGGGAGTTCAATGAGACCTTCCCAGGCTCTTCCTGGATTTCATCAGCAGTTTCTTATTTTAAGGAATGGGTGGGGGTGGGACTTTTTGGCACAATTCTCTGCAGTGGTGTGGTGTTTATGCTTTGGACTGTGTGTAGACTCAAAACCCAAACAAAAAAAAGATAAGGTAGTGGTTGCGCAGGCACTCGCTGCCCTAGAGAATGGAATCTCCCCCGGCATTTGGCTAAGCATGTTGAAGCAATAGGTCGCCGACTGCTCAGCTCCTGCACCTCCGGAGGCTTGACCTCATTGCACGGAATAGAGTGAGCAAGGTTTGGCAGGCCAAAAGAGTTGCAAGGTTAAGCACTGCACAGAAAGGGCCTGCGGCTTTTCTTGTGACTCTTCTGGGAGATATGTCATCTTGCATAAAGGTTATATGTCATAATGCCCTTCCCCCAGAAAAAGACATAAGGATGGGTCTGGGCCTGCTCTGGACACAAAGTCTGGAGTCCTGCTCAAGACAAGGTCTGCATCCAGTTTTGGGGAGTTGACCTCTATCTCCACTCTGCATTTGGCTGGCCTATAGCCTCTGTGTTTCTATATAATTATATAGGGGGAGATGTGAGGAGCCGCACTCACATTCGCCATTACAAGATGGCGCTGACATCCGCTGCCGGATCAAGTAAACAACATTGGTGCACATGTGCCAGGTGTTTTTCCACTTGCCTAGTCTTGCCTCTCCCATGGCATCATATAGGGTGATGAGTCCTCCACCTATCCCAGCTGTACACACATTGCTTGGAGCTTATGAGCCTTTATAAGGGGACGGGATTCTTGGCTCGGGGTCTCCCTAATCAGAAGCTGATCATCTGTCTCTCAAGATGCATTAAAGCTTTACTGCAGAAGGATCAGAGTGTCCTGTGTCTTTCTTGCTGTCGAGACGATCGCACGGGACATCGCGAGGGACAATCATCTATGTGCTTCTTTTTTTCCCCCCAAGAGATTATTTTTTACTAGTTCAAATTAGAAACCAGGCTGCTTCACATGGCAATCCCTTCTCCCTCTCCCCCCACCCAGCCCCCAAAAGCCTCTCACCTCATCCCCACTTTTCTCCCCAGGGAGTGTAAGGCCCTATGGGGTTCCCCAAGTCGGCCATATCATCCTGGGCAGGGCCTAGGCCTTCCCCCATGTGTCCAGGCTGAGAGAGCATCCCTCTATGTGGAATGGACTCCCAAAGTCCTTCTTATGTCAGGGATAAACACTGATCCACTATAAGGGTCCCCATAGAGTTCTGGGGCCTCCTCATTTACATCCATGTTGAGGGGTCAGGATCAGTACCATGCTGGCCTCCATGTCTACATCCTGAGACACTACACTACTGTGAGTTGCTTGAATAAAGGAATGCATTACACCACATCCCCACCTCTCAATTTTGCTTGGACTCACACTCTTTTAGGATTATAAATGTATTACTACTTATCACAAACCTTTAAAGACTATGAGCTGTTTTCATCATCTGCACTGGGTAATACAAGACTTGGCACAAAGTAGACACTTAGAATAAAAATAAAATACTGTTTGTATTGCTCCTTTTGCTGACTCAAGATCAAAAAGTATAGATTTTTTAAGTAGACTGTACAGAAAGCTTGGTACCATTTGCTCAGTACCTATAGTCTATCCCTTCAAGGGAAGCACATGTTTGGCTGTGGAGGTTTGAATGCTGTTCCACATGGACTGGCATAAATGATATGCCAGAGACATAAGACATTCTGCCAGGTTACAGCCACTGTGCTTCCTTGCAGTGACTGTTCCAGAAAAAGACATACCTGTTCCCTAAAGCTGGTGGGGACCAGCATGCTGGTGAGTGAGGAGAACTGACATTTTCTGTCTGGAAATTAGAGGTTTTGGCATCCTTGGGAAAGAAATGATGTGGCCTTTTAGTGCCTGTAAGTATGGCTGCCAAATGTCTTTCCCCTTGAAACAGAAACCATGCTCAAGTCTAGATAATTACCACTGAGCTGTGCCAAGCCCACAAATCCTTCTCAGCCAAGCAGCCCCATGGGGAGTTGAAATTTCCATTTATAATCGTTTACCTTCAGAAACAGCTAGTTTTCAAAGCCAGCTTCATGCATATAACCTTGGGGTTACATCTGATTGAGGCTCCACCTAGCAGTGTCAGCATAGGAAACATGCATAAGAGAGGAAGATGTTTCTTGATGTAATTTAACAGAGGATGCTTGGAGAGGAAACAGTGAAGCAGGAGAATAGCAGACTACTAGAAGTAAGTCAGCCTTTGGAGGACCACGCAGCCTGTGTATCCCTAATCCCCAAAATGAGCAAGCTGTTTTCATTTGATCCCTAGAGATTCTCGGAGACTCAAGAGAGAGACACAGTTCTAGAGTCCATCTGCTCTTCATTGTCCATTTAAGCAGAATCCAAACATACCAATGAGAAAATATTTAGCCAAGCAACAGAAGTAGCCAAGACCAATAATTCAAATAAAATAATAATTTACTAAAATGCAGATTAAGTTGCCTGACTTGTCATCTGATAATCTAACCAGTGATCAAAAACATTCAGTAGTATTATTCATGTCTGATTAATTCAGAATAAGTCCTCTGCTGTTTCAGATCCTATGGCTTATAAATTCAGAGTCATTAATTAACTGCCAATGCTTTAAGCTTCTACTTATTTTGCTTCCTGGGGAAATTCATGTCACTATTTGTAGTTTTCTCTAATCTTCATCCAACAGGACAAGAAGCTTCACATTAGCAATAACTGATTGTATTATATATGGTGGAGGAGTGGATGCTGGCAAATTAGGTGTAGACAGAGAACAGAGAAATGCTAGAATTTCTGACAGTACACGGGGAAGCTAGTTGCCCCTCCCTCCTTCCTTAAGTGGTACAAGGTTAATAGATTACTGCCAAAGCTTTTAAGAATGTTAAGAAACAGCATTCCAGCTGCTCTAGTCAGAAAGGAAAGCCATGAGTCTTGTCAAGTCCTTTTGCTACTTCACAGCATAAAGCTGTCACTTCATTAATTAGATGAGCAAGTTGCCACTCGACTCCTGTGTGCTCACTCTTCATCACTGATCTTTGTCAATTTGGGCAATAAAACAGCAATTTAATAATCCCCCCTTACACATTAGTAACTGTTTTATGATGGAATTTCAGTTTCCTAGTGGCATTTGATTAATCAATCTGAGGAGGCTTTAAATAGATATATTAGGAGTTTAATTAAAAGGCAGTCTGCAACGATACTAACAGTAAGAAGGACAGAGCTGAAAGAAAACAAGTTCACATGGTTATGGGATAAAATTAAACATACTAGGCCAGTGGTAGATGAAAAGCAGTGGGCAGACTTCCTCTGGGTACCAAAGAACTCATGCATAGTTTAGGTTTAGGTTTATATTCTCCCACCTACCAGCATCTCTCTTCCCATTGTAAACAGTGACCCCAGTGACTCAGATGCCTCCTTGAGAATCCTGGGTAGTGTACCTGGTGAGAGCCATTCTTGTGTCTCTTTGCAGTGAAGACTTACACATTTTTCACTGAAGAGATTTTGGAAATGACCTGGTACCTTTCCTGTGAAAGCATTAAACAAGAACACTCTGGGAACTATAGGTATTAACAGAACAACAACAATCACTGGTTTCCTCTTAGATTCATTCTTAGATAAAGAGTAGCAAGATGAAACAGAAAGTGCCCAGTTCTAGATCTGCTATGAGATATAACAAACAGCCATCCAATCGATTTACTCTTCAGCCATGCCATCCATCAGACAACAATTTTTTATCTGTTCTTCTTCTGTTTTCTCAGTTTCAAGAACTCTAATACCTTTTCCATTTAAAACACCTTTTACCTCCATCCTAGGACCTAACACCTCTCTTCCTTCTTTTGGTATAATTTGGCAAATACTTTGAAGTCTTCAGAGTCATTGTCTTCAGGACTCATGGTCTAAGGAAATGTGGGTCTAAATCAATGTGGTTCACACAGGTAATTCCAGTGCTTGGGAGGCTGGATAAAGAGGATGAGAATTCAAGGCCACCTAGTGAGCTGTAGATGATCCTCAGCTATACAAGACTCTGTCTCCAAAGAGGTGAAAAAGGACATGCAGGGTATAGATTTTCTGATGAAGTTAACTTGAGAATCCTAAACTAAACTATATAATTTATAAGACCAAAATCCTTGGATAGGAGTGGGAGAATCTTTTGAATCAAAAAAATAGAGGTAAGGAAAAGAAAGTCCATGAAGAGGAAGGAGTGACATATGGGAGGGTTAGGAGGAAGGTAACCGAAGGTGGAACACAAAGCATTATGTTATAATCTCAGAAATATATAAAAATAGCTTTAAGAACTATAAGGTCTATATTGACAGGCAAATCTGTTAGCCACTGAATGGGAAATAAATAATTTCCTTAAACTTCTAAATTGGCATATATCTCAGTGAATTTGACTTTGTGCTTATCCAGGCACACATGTCCTTCCACAGTACTTCTTACTGAAGTAACTGTCCTTTCTTGTCATCCTCACATGCTACCTTAAGCTCAAGTAGTGTTATTAACATCAACAATTTTTCTTTGTGAGATGAATTCTTTCTCATTCCAATATTATATATCCTAAAGAGTCAGTGACTGGCAATTCCTTACAATTGTATGTGTTATAAACTTTTCAGTTTACAACTTATATTTTCATTTTCCCATTTCTTTGAGAATTTTCTTTATTATCAAGAGTTTTCCTTTTAAAACAAGTAAATTTGTATATATCTTCTTTAGAAAAAGTTTCATGCTCCTATATCATCTCTATTGCCTAGCAAAAATGTTAAGTTTTACTTTTGCTGTTGAATGACCAGTGCCTCAGAAGTTGTTTCTCCTGATGTGACATGCACATCTGATTACCTGGTCAGCAGACAAAGGTCAGGAAGTGCAGTGCAAGGCTTGAAAAACAAGAAATAAAACCATCATTACAAATAGATGAATGTTGTTGTTCACTTAAAGAGAGACAGAAGGGACATTGCCAAACTCTTTTTAAGAGGCTACAATCACTTTGATACCCAAGCCACACCAAGATAAACCTAAAAAAGAGAACTACAAACCAATATCCCTCATGAACATCGATGCAAAAATACTCAACAAAATATCGGCGAATTGAATCCAAGAAAACATCAGAAAAATCACCAACTACCATCAAGTAGGCTTCATCCTAGGGATGCAAGGATGATTCAATATATGAAAATCCATCAATGTAATCTAGCATATAAACAAACTGCAAAAGAAAAACTACATGATCATTTCACTAGATGCTGAAAAAGCCTTTGACAAAATCCAACATACCTTCATGATAAAGATCTTGGAGAGAACAGGAATAACAGGAACATATCTAACCATGATAAAAGCAATATACACCAAACCAACAAACAACATCAAACTAAATGTAGAGAAACTCAAAGCGATTCCTCTAAAATCAGGAACAAGACAAGGCTGTCCACTCTCTCCATATTGCATCAATATTGTACTTGTCGTTCTAGCTAGAGCAATAAGACAAGAAAAGGAGATCAAAGGGATAAAAATTGGAAAGGAAGAAATCAAACTTTCACTATTTGCAGATGATATGATCGTCTACATAAGTGACCCAAAAAACTCTACCAGGGAACTCCTATCGCTAATAAACACTTTCAGCAAAGTAGCAGGATACAAAATTAATTCAAAAAAATAAGTAGTCCTACTATATACAGATGATAAATGCAATGAGAAAGAAATCAGAGAAACATCACCCTTCACAATATCCACAAGCAACATAAAATATCTTGGGGTAATGCTAACCAAGAAAGTGAAAGATCTATACCGTAAGAAATTTGAGTCATTAAAGAAAGAAATTAAAGAAGATACCAGAAAATGGAAAGGTCTCCCATGCTCTTGGATAGGCAGAACCAACATAGTAAAAATGGCAATCTTGCCAAAAGTAATCTACAGATTCAATGCAATCTCCATCAAAATCCCAACACAGTTCTTCACAGACCTTGAAAGAACAATATTCAACTTCATATGGAATAACAAAATCCCAGGATAGCCAAAACAACTCTATACAATAAAGGATCTTCTGGAGGCATCACCATCCCTGACTTCAAGCTCTATTATAGAGTCATAGTTCTGAAAACAGCTTGATATTGGCACAAAAATAGACAGACCAATGGAATCGAATTGAAAACCCTGATATTAACCCACACACCTAGGAACACCTTATTTTTGACAAAGATGCTAAATCTGTACAATGGAAAAACGATAGCATCTTCAACAAATGGTGCTGGCACAACTGCATTCGGACATGCAGAAGATTGCAGATAGATCCATGTCTGTCACCATGCACAAAACTTAAGTGCAAATGGAACAAAGATCTCAACATAAATCCAGCCACACTGAATCTTCTAGAATAAAATTGGGAGATACCCTTGAACAAATTGGCACAGGAGACCGCTTCCTGAACATTATACCAGCAGCACAGACATTGAGATCTGCAATTAATTTATTGGACCTCCTGAAACTGAGAAGCTTCTTTATATAAGGCAAAGGACACAGTCAATAAGACAAAATGACAGCCCACAGAATGGTAAAAGATCTTCACCAACCCCACATCTGACTGAGGGCTGATTTCCAAAATATACAAGGAACTCAAGAAGCTAGCCACCAAAACACCAAACAATGAAATTAAAAAGTAGGGTGCAGAACTAAATAGAGAATTCTCAACAGAGGTATCTGAAATGGCTGAAAGACACTTAAGAAAGTGCTCAAAATCTTGGCCATCAGAGACATGCAACTCAAAACAACTCTGAGATATGGTCTTACACTGGCCAAAATGGCTAAAATAAAAAACACCAATGGCAATCTATGCTGGAGAGGATGTGGAGAAAAAGGAACACTCCTCCATTGCTGGCCGGAGTGAAAACTTGTAAGACCACTTCTGAAATCAGTTCGACGGTTGCTCAGAAAAATGGGAATCAGTCTACCTCAGGATTCAGCAATTCTTCTCTTGGGCATATACCCAAATAATGCACATTCATACAACAAGAACATATGTTCAACTATGTTCATAGCAGCATTGTTTGTAATAGCCAGAATCTGGAAGCAACCTAGATGCCCCTCAACTGAAGAATGGATAGAGAAAATGTACATTTATACAATGGAGTACTACTCAGCAGAAAAAAGCAATGGAATCTTGAAATTCACAGGCAAATGGATGGAACTAGAAGAAACCATCCTGAGCGAGATAACCCAGTCACAAAAAGACAAACATGGTATGTACTCACCCATATAAGAATTTTAGACATAGAGCAAAGGATTACCAGCCTACAATCCTCTTCACCAAAGAAACTAGGAAACAAGAAGGACTCTAAGAGAAAAATGCAAGGACCCCAGAGAATGGGAAGGGGCAGGTTCTTCTAAGCTAATTGGGAGCATGAGAGTAGGGGATAGGGAGCTGCCAGAATGACAGGAGGAGAAGAGAAGGGGAGAGGAGGAAATGGAGGAGCAGAAATGTTGATTTGGGGGGAAGAATAGAGGCAAGAAGGATGAGAGATACCATATCAGAGAGAGCCATTATAGGTCTGAGGAGAGATCTGGCACTAGGGAGATTTCCAGAGATCTACAAGGATGGCACGAGCTGACAATCTAGGCAATGGTGGAGAGGATAACCTAAATTTCCATTCCCTATAATGAGACATGACTACTTTTTATGCGATCCTACAGCCCTCATCCAGTGGCTGATGGAAGAAGAGGCAAACATTCACAGATATACACTGAACTGAACTCTGGAACCTAGTTGCAGCGAGGGAGGAATGAAGATCAAAGGGGTTGGTACCAGGCTAGTGTAACCCACAGAATCAGCTGGCCTGAACAAGTGGGAGCACTTCGACCCCAGACTGCTGTCTGGGTGGCCAGCATGGGACTGAATCAGACCCCTGAACATGGATGTCAATGAGGAGGCCTCAGCACTCTAGGGGGGCCCTGGTAGTGGATTAGTATTTTTCCCTGGTGTAAGAAGGGACTATGAGAGTCCATCCCACGAGAAGGGATGAACTCTTGGCCTGGAAACATGGGGAGGGCCTAGGCCCAGCCCAGGATGATGTGGCTTAATTTGGGGAGCCCTGAAGAAGGCCCTACCCTGCCTGGAGAGTGAAGGGTGCATAGCGTGGAGGACAGGTGGGGGATTGGGGGGGAGGGCTGGGGGAAGGGAGGGGAAACTGATTGACATGTGAAGCAAGCTTGTTCCTAATTTGAACAAAAAAAACTAACAAAAAAGAGGGGCCTACACAATCAACAAATAACTGACATAAAATACTTTAGAGAACATATTACATAAATTATACATACAGGTAATAGAGCTGAAGCCTCTGAAATGAATAGTATATAAAGATTTTTTTGTGTGTTCCTATAGATCCATAATAAATGATAAGACAATATAAATGTTCAAATAGTCACAAAACAAGCAAAACTGAAAAATACTTAAGAGTAAATCTTACCAAAGTTATGTAAGGATCCAAGAGAAAGAGATTTAAAAAATTTCACTCAGATATCATAGAAAAAGCAAAAATAACTGGAGGGAAAATCATGTTTGTAATATAATCATACCAAGAGGTGTCAAATCAACCCAAGCTGTTTTACAAATACAGTGAAACGCCAATAAAATTCTCACTGCTTTTTCTATGCTGATTAATAAATTTCTTAAAATATATGAAGGTTAAGACTACATGAGGCATGTTTAAGGTCAGGTATTAGAGGAGACAGGCCTTGACTTCCATTTATGAAAACCTGTGCATCATAATATTACTACATCATCAAACATAACACACTAATTTATACTATATGTAACACACATAAACAATAGCATATTAACTAACATGAACACAAGAACAGACAAATTGACAAATGGCATAGACTAGGGAATACATCCAGAGGGCAGCTCTGGCCCTGGAGAGATGAGTCAATGGTTAAGAGCACTCAGTAGCTACTTTTGAAGAGGATGCAGACTCAGTCCCAGCACTCACCTGTTAATTCACAACTCTAGCTCCAGAGAGTGGGATGCCTTCTTCTGGGCTCCATGTGTTCCAGGCGCACACATAGTGCACATACACACATGCAAGCAAAACACTGATCACATAAAACTGTTTTTTAAAGAAGGGAAATGCACAAGGTGATTTTCAAAAGAAGACAAAATGGTTTAGGGAAATCAGTGGAAACTACTAATTAGAATGGACATAGAACTGGGTGGGGAGTTACAGTGTATGCAGGCAGCAATTGATTTAATGTCATTTATTTTTGGTTGGAAGCATAGCCTTTAACAGCTGAGCCATCTCTGCAGGCCTAATTTAATGTCATTTTTATAATCAATTGTTGTTTATTAAAGTCATATGCCCAAGCACTGAAGTTTGACTTCATTAAAAATGTCCACTAGAAGTCTATTTTGGGTAGATCCTAAATACTAGAAGGAGGCTAAATTAAGGTCTCTTGGGGACATATGCTTTAGTAACAATAGGTGGGGCAGTTACAACTTCCCCTTGGAAAAGGATGATTCTAGTTAAATGGAAGATCTTGGGTCAGTGAGTGCAATATGAAGGTTAAGAGTAAAGTTGAGCTCAGAGACAAAAAAGAAAAAGAAAAGAAAAGAAGAGTGCCAGTTATAGCAGTCCGACTCTATCTTCCCACAAGAAATATCAAGTAAGGTTCACAAGGTCCATCTTGGTTAGCTTAGCTGAAGCATTCATATATCCTGGTCTGCCTTTGCCTCACAGTGGTTAATAAAAGCATGGCTCATTTGCTTGAGCCCACATTTAAGTGCATTTCCAGCAAGCCTATTCATCACTGAGACGGCAGTCTCTCTCTTCACTTGTGAAAATTAACTCCTTGTAGTCTCAGTATCCGAAAGCCAGTTCCCATTTATTTGTTTCAGACTGTAGTGTTACCCAGATAGAATTTTATATATTGCCCATGGAAGCACTCATTTTAACATTCCTTCACGGGTATTTATTAAGGTCTCTCTTCAAGGCTTCCTAGATAGACCCCAGTTGTAGTAAATGCCGCAAAGATTTTCTGTTCTTATCACCTGTTCAAATTCACTTTGCTTATTTCATAATCTACTGCAGTTCTTTAGACTCCTATTTATTGATTTGTTTTCTGCTGTTGACCCAAACCCTCATCGTTAATGTAGGGTTTGTATTACTGCAACATTTTACTGTTTGCATCAAATGAAACTGAAATTCCTCTTCATTCCCATCCTACACTTTAGGATAATGTTTTTAGATTACACCCTAAAATTGGAGCCTTGGCATCCCACCCTAGGGGTTACTCAAGTGGCTGAGTGCCCTGTGGTCTAGGGAACAGATCACATGTCCCTCTGTATTATAAACCTTCAAAATGTACAGAGCTTTGGGAGGGAAAATATTCACAATGAGGACTTTGAAAGTGTCTTAATTAAGGGTTTCTTGCTACATAACCCCCTCTGTCCTAGAACTCACTATGTAGACATGGTTGGCCTTGAACTCACAGAGATCTGCCTGCATCTTTCACCCTAGTGCTGGAATTAAAGGTGTGTGCCACCACATTCAGCTAAATTAGGGTTTCTAGTGTAGTGATTAAAATGCCTCACACAAAGCAACTTGAGAAGAAAAGATCTTACTTCAGTTTACAATTTTCAGGTCGTATTCCATCACTGAGGGAATTCAGGGCAAGAACTCAATGCAAGAACCTGGAAGCTCGGAAGGACCCAGAAACTATGGAAGAGTACTACTTACTTACTCTCTGTGGCTTGTTCAGTCTGCTTTCTTGTAGTACCCATGACCACCAGCCCAGGCATGGTACTGCCCACAGTGAGTTGTGCCCTTCCAAAATAGTCATCAATCAAGAAAATTCCCCACAGGGCAATCTGGTAGGGGTGTTTTCTCAACTGAATTTTCTTCTTCCTAAATAACTCTAGCTTATGTCAAATTGGCATAATACTAGCCAGCACAGAAATCAATCCAAGTTAGCAAGTGCCACATCTCAGCCTACTCAAACATAGTCAATTATATTCTACTTCAACTACTTGGTTTCATGCCACTTCTTATGAAATGCCATCACTTAACTCAGGTATTGGATAAGATTTCAGCATCTGTTGTAGAATTACGGGAAAGTCATTTTAACCGATCTCAAGATTTGGAGTCCCTTCCCTCACACTGGGAATGTACAGTGATTAATACTTGTTCCACGAGTATGACATTTGCAGATACTTTAAGGAAAATCAACATTAGATTCTGCCCTGCATGTTTCTCTTGTTAAATTAGGACTCCATGGGAGCTGATCTGCCACATTCAAGAATCATTTCTGTATCAGTCATTGTCCTGGAAAAGAGATGGGATGGTTCCACTGAAACAACTTAATAAAGAAATTATTTGTAAACCCTAAACTAACTACAGTGTGCAGAGGCAAGCATTTACAGGGTTAATTCACTGAGAAGCAGAAAGGCAAGCAGCCATAAGAAACAAGAGTGTTAAGCTTTATGCAGCATGTTGGCTGATCTTTATTGAAGAGGAAAGCTCAATAGTAGTGTTCCTGTGAGGAGGTCATTACCCCAGTCACAAATACCCCCTAACCTCTGGCTCCGTAGAAATGTTACCCATCGGAAAAAAAAGCAAAACCAATGAAAGAGTACTTCTCTTTGTCAATAACAAGCAGTTTACCAAGGTGAGAATGAAGGAGTAGAGGAGGGAACACATCCCAGGAATGAAAGGAAGACATACAGTTCATTGTCTGGGGCTCACATGGATTGTTTCAGGAAAAAGACTAAACAAAATAAGTCTGAATTGGGAACAACAGAAGAGATGATGCAATTCAAGTATAGAATTCTCAAAAAGTTTCTTTTTAAACATTCTAAAAAATGTAGACAGAGAGCCCATCATGGTGAAAACAGAACCATTGACACATAAACACATAATTTACTATGTGACCAAGTGTTCTAAACCAAACCAAATAAACACACAATGTGGAAGAGAGCAAGTTACAGTAGGTGAGTGCCAAGCCCTTTCAGAGAGCAGAGTCAGGAAAGTTTGGAGGGATTAGCATGTGACTAGAAACAGCTATAGAAATACATCCCGAAGGGCTGGGGTGAAGGTTATTCCCGGCAGAGAAGTTTACACATGTAAGTGAGTGAAGTCAGGACTAAGATTGAGATGGTTAATGAACAGGCAGGGTGGGAAGAGACTAAATCATCACAGTATGGCTTGCATGTGTGCTTAGAGATGACCACTTGGGGCTGGATCACCTGTCAGGGAACTCATCTGTGGAGAAGACCGATTCTACCTCTCTCAGCAGCCACTAATTAGCTGTCTGTAGCTGTTCATGTGTGGGTGGAGCTCTGTGAGTGTTCTCTCATCCACACTGGTCTGTCAGACAGTGTTATCATTGTCCTGTTCTTATTTAGGAGATCATACTGCTGAGATTTTACAGGTGACTCTTCCCTGTCATATATAGAAGACACTATCTCACAGAAGACTCTGTTTATACCTAAGTTCTCAGTATGTAGAACACTACTGACTCCTAGTACATCTTCAGCAAATATATTAAAAAAATAAAATATTGAGCCTATTGTACCAGGTCCCTATATTCAATTATAATCAAACTATTATGAGACCTGGTTATTCTTTATGTATAAAATCTTTTTAATTCTATTCTATGATACAAAAAATGAACAATAAGTAATTTTAATAAAACAAAAAAATCCAAGTTATGTTAGAATTTAAATATTAAAAAACGCCAATCATAATAATGCCCAAGGTTTCAATATCACTGATTACTTGGTTCATTCTTTTATATTGTCCAATTTAATCTTCATAACAATCCTTTATCATTATCTTCATTTCACATATAAAAATGAAAACTAAATGGGTCTAAGGGACTTGAACAAGTTCAAGCTTCTAAGAAATGTCAAAGGAGATGAGAGAATAGAACCTATGTTTATATAAGGTTTCATCATGGTTTGCTCATTAGCGCTCAGTCCCTATTTTCACCTGAATACTTCCCATTTGTGTCATGCCAGTCCAGCACAAAAATAAAGTTGAAATTGACATCCATGGTTCATATGATAAAAATATATGTTCTCCTTAGAAGTCAAATTGTAATTTGCAAAAAAAAACCCCAAAAAACAAAAAACAAAACAAAACAAAAAAACCTACTTTCTGACTCTCTAACCCTGACATTGAGCAAGAAGGGCAGCTTGGCTCTGCAAATTCAGTGCTCATTATGCAGGGGTACTGCATGGGTGTCAGGTAGAGTAGACCTGTTGGTGGTGATAGTGGCCATTGTGAACTCTGCTTAGTGGAAAGAGAAACAGGCAGAACAAGAGGCCAATGAATTAAGACAAAAGGGCTATGAATGTATAGTTTAGGGATATTTCATAAGGTTTGACATGAATTTTGCTTCTATAGTAGAACATTGGAATTTGAATTTTTTTCTATTTGTAGAATCAGTTTTCAAATTATTATATTCTAAGTATTTACTGTATAAGCTTGGGTTTTCTATCTTTTAAAAATTTTGAAGCTAGAAGAGTTGGTAGTTGACTATGTAAATTTGTGAAACATAAGACAAGGACTGTTTATTTGCCATGTTCCCTGAAATTTGCCCATAAATATTTCTCTTTCTGCATTGCCCTTCACATTGTTTTCCTGACTTCAATATGTATTTAAGTTGTGATGTCAGACTTTGGTATGACCAGCAATTTGAAACAAGTGTGACAGAGGAGTTAGTCACCATGGAGACAAAGTGGCATAGATAAGTTGCGGTAACCTGTAGACACAAACCATGCATCACTCGTGTATATAAAAAGTTTCCTTGAAAAGAGTATTGTTAATAATCACATTGCATAGGACAGATTGGTGATCTAAGAGGAGTTTATATCAATCCTTATCAGATAAACTTATCAACTCCTTACAGATAAAAAAAAAAACTTGCAGTAAATGGCAGATGACAGAGACCAACATACAGAGAATATGTGACTGCAGAGTGTTCAGCCCTAAATATCTATACCATTCTGCCCCTCAACAAGGCTCTGGGACTATTATGGAAGAGGGAGAAGAAAGATGGTAAAAGACATGGGATGACTATAAGGAAACTGTTTTATGGACCTAACATGGCAGTTACATAATTTAGCTCACAATGTTGGTGGCAGTATGCACAAAACCTGTGTGAACTCAAGCCAATGAAATCCCAGCATGGAGGTGGACATAGGTACAAAGTCCCACCTCCACCTGGGAAACTATCAGTGAATGATAGCTTGTAAGAGAAGAAGAACTAGTTTCCTTCAAGGGCATGTCCACTAGCAGGTTACCCAAACTGCAGAGCAGGCTCTACAGCAGTGAGTATTTGAACAGCATAAACTTGACGGGAGAAGAAAGAGGACACAAGTTATTTTCTAAGCTCATTTCTAAGATAAAAATTTGTTTCTTCTCATGCAATTTCTCTTCTGGTTATTTCTACAATTTGGAAAGGTAAGGTCATCCTCAGATTTTTCTTTTCTTTTTTTTTGGGGGGGGTGGATTGCAGATTCTATTCAGCTAATCAGTCATCAGGTTTTACAAACTGTATCATCAATGTGCCTCAAATGAGTTTCCTACACTCACACGGAATTATAGTCTTGGAAAGTAACTGTGCTTATTATTCTGCTCACAGGTTCTGCCTCCTCGCCCATCCTAAGTACTGCTTAAATGAGCTGCTTCAGGCTTGATTTTGCCATTCTTCTGTTTAAAACTGTTCAATGATTCCATTTCATCTTCAGAGTAGGTCCAAGCATTGACATTATTTAAAATGTCATTTAAAAACATTGTATGTTTTATCACATTTATGGTTCTAAAATACCATATTGACATGTAAGACCTGTTTACGCATGTATGGAATAAAAATACAAGTGATGTCAGGTAGATGTCTCAGTGGGTACAAGCACTTGCTAATGTGAGTCTAATTCCTGGATTCCACACCAAAAAGGAGAGAGTCACAACAACAACAACAACAGTAAATAATAATAAACAATGAGTAATCTTTTACCTCATTAGCAGAGTCAATAGGTAGCACATCTATCTCATTAAATGTAGAAGTAATATTGTCTAAGGGAAAAACAGGAACTAACAAGAGTAGGTATAAACTGAATGTTTAAATGACAAAAGTGTATAAAATAAAATGACATTTTAAGTTATATAATTCTCAAGCCAGTACCCCACTTATGTCTTAAGTACCATGAACAATGTCAATCTAAATAAATACCACACTTTTCAGAGTATCCTGCATTATATGCAGCCATTTTTGTGAGTAAATACCTCACATGTATTTGTTCAAATATGTGACTTATATTAAAAGCATGTTAATGCTCACGTCTATGATGGAGCTTCTATGATGCTTCTTCCTCCAGGGAGTAGGATCAGATCCTTCATTTCCCATTCTCAGACCTGATGTCTGCATTCATAGCCAGTCAGATAGACATAGGCAATCAAGTGTTGTTGGTCTGGTGCCTTTGAATCATGAACCAAGTTTCCCATGATACTGGGTACATGGCAACCATTCAGAAGGCAAATTTCTGAGACTGGGAAGTTGCCTGATTAACTTTTTCTGCCACTTCTGGGCACCAAATTATTTATTTCAGCAGGCAGGGAACACTGGCTAGTATTTTAAATTAATACTTAAAAATTATAAATTTGGAAACATGATACCATAAAGCAATTTATTAAAAACAACTAAGTTCCTTTCCTAAAATGAGATGACATGAAAACAAATTACTTCTACATAACTACTTTAAAAATGATGTGGTTTTGTCATCAGCTTCTATTTCCTTTTCATAAAGCACTAGTTTTAATGTATCTAATAGCAAGGACAAAGGGACATCTTTTTGGTGGAGCCCATTTCTTCATGATGATCCATGCTCTCATTCCACCAAAACTGGTCTTCTTAGATGTATTGCTTCTTACTTACAAACTGAAAGAACCACTTCAAGGATTTGGGCCCTTTTCTGAATAGTTCTTGAAGTGGCTTGTCAGCCTGTAGACTTCACCCCAGCCTCATGATGGGTATGACTCTTCTAATAAGACTGGAATTCTTTCATCCTGCCTTTTATGTTCTATTATCTCTACTTTGATTTACATGCAATGATGCTGGGATGTGGTTTTAAGCCATCTTAGAAAGATATATTTTTCCTCTCCTGCTAGAAATGGGAACTGAAAATTGATCTTCCTTCCTGTTTACAGCCCATGAAGTTTCTTGCATTCTATCATAAAAATCGTGACTCAGAAAATTACTCCTTAATCACGTCATGCTTAGTTCAGTGATTTCCAAAAACCTTCATGTTGATGAAGCATATCAGAGTTGCCTAGGAACCAGGTTAAAATTAACACTTCTAGGCCTGAACTCATTCTTTCACAGCATCTCCATGATGGATGTATTTTATACAAGAATGAAGGCAGTCCTGACTAACCTGGTATGAGGATTTTGGAATGCACAAAGACAACTATGGACCTAATGTCAGTAGTATTCCCTACTTCCTGAACATAAGAGATACTATTGAATAGTTAACAACATAAAAAGACCAAGCAAAAAACACTTTTGAGACTTTGAGAACTCTGTCTATACTCAGGGGTAATATTGCCATCTGAAAAACTAAGGCAGAGAAGACTCATGCAGTAGTTGACTGTAATAGACAACAGCAAGTCAGCACATTTATAGTGACAACTGAAAAAAGTTAGACATAGTTTAAGGACTCACACATTTTAAGGCAGAAAGAGCATGGAAGCAATGAGGATTCAATAATTTAAAACTCTAGAAGGGGTCAGCATCTTCCATATCTGGACCATATTGGAATGCCATACCTAGGAGCATTTGCCAATATTGATGTGAGCTAAGGTTGATACTGAAAGCCAATTTGAGGGAAAATTAGAAACTAGTAAAATTTTAGAGATTTGTTTTATATGACTAGTATATTAGCCGGGTATTAGTACCTATGTAAAAATACATAAAAATGAAACAGAGATAGAAAAAGAGGACTAAAGAAAATGAGTGTAACAGACTTGATATGTTAAAAAAATCAAAGAAAAAAATAAAAAATCTGTTTCTAAGTATATAGACTTGGGCTTATACCAAGAGAGCAGAGCCACATTAAAAGAGGATTATTGCTAAGCATTTTCCAGAAATGAATGGCAAGTATCAACTGTCCAACTTCTTTTTTTAAGTGTAATTAGATGATTATAATTTAACTTAGGTTAAAAAAGAAAGAAAAAAAACCTCCATGATTTTTTTTCTTTTTTAGTTTCAGCCTAAATCTTCAAATCACTGAGTTACTTATCATTTTTCTTAGTGTGGGAAGACTTTCCTTGGCCTCTTCCCTACTTGGAAAGTGGACCTTGGACTTCTGTCCTTACTGTCTAATTTCTTAATTAGATTGGTTAAGCAACAAGTAATGAGTTTTCCTGGAGCATTTCCATGTCATTATACTTTGTTCAAATGCAGTCTCTTTCCCTGTTGCCATACTTCATCCCTGTTACCTACATCTTGCTGGTATCCTACCTCCTCCCAAAAACAAAATACCAATTTAACACATGAGGTGTCCAATAGTGCAATAGTGACATAGCTCTTGTGGGGTAACTTACAGTGTACTAATTGGGTTTGGAGACCATTTCAGAGAGGGGAATGTCATTTCACTTCTGTAATCTTGGTCAAAAACTTATGACTGAGGAGGCCATAGGTCCTAGTGGAGAACCTGCAAAATATTGTTTGATTTGGTTGGGCTATCATGTTCCCTTCTAATATTTTACCCATGGGCCTCTGTCAGCTTTTGTCAGAGAAGCTTCTTTTTAAAGTAGGGAATCAAAACTGAGACGCCTAATTGGCCAAAGAGCTAAGAATAAGAAACTGAGTCCACAAGCCTAAATAGGACATCTTTATTAGTCCCATTGACACCAAGGCCTAGGAAACATCACAGAAAAGGAAGCAGAAAAAATGTAAGAGCCAGAGACTAGGGGAAGTACTATGGTATTACATCTCTTTTAACATGGCATGGCCATTCCATTCACCAACCCATAGCATCTGTAGTCACCCACAGAACACCTGTAAAATATCAAGCCAGCATAGATGGAGTAGATGATCTCCAGGGCTCACTCTTTACTAAGGAGCTATTGACAATTTAAACTTATGAAGGAAGACAGAATCATTCCTTTTGAGGATCTGGTCACACTCCCTGCACCTGCTTTGTGTTCCTGAATATGGTTAGACTGGATAGTTATTGTCTTGAGCTAAAAATTATTCATTTTTTCCTTTCAAATACATATTTGTTGGAAAGCTATGTGCATCCTCCCCTCAGCTCTTTGACTGAAACTTACAGTGTGAATGTTGGTTTCTTCATTGCTATGCTTGTGAAAATATTTTCACCAGTGGATGGCTCCACACCCATACACATAGGGCCATCACTAACTGGACTTAGTGGGTTTTCAATTTTAATTAATTAATTATAAAGACATGAAGTTGAGAGAAGGGCAAGTGGGAAATATGGAAGGCATTGTAAGTTGGAAATATGTAGATATGAATATATTTCAATGTATGTCTGTGTGAAATTCTCAAAATGTAAACATTTTTAAATGCTGCTCAAATAGTATCTAGCAGAGATATTCTTTTTAAAATAGGGTAAAATGAAGATGTTTTTAGACAAGGTATTTTGATAAGAGCAAACCTGACACAAATGAAAATGAGCACAGGGAAGAACTTTTCAAATGAACAGTAACTGATCTCAGATACAAAAAGTTACTGTGGAAGAAGGAATAAAGAATATGGGCATACATAAATGCAAAGGAATATTGCTTTTACAAAATAATAATTTAATCTTTAATGGGGTTTAAACTTAAAGTAGAATTAAAATGTATCAGCACTATGTGGAAGAAAGATTTTTAAAGAATTTAAAATAGTGTTGAGAATATGGAAAAACATCTGTTGTTTGTATTAGGCTGTAATCAGGCAAAGATACACAAAATCTCCAGGAGACTGATAAAAATAAATGTATCTGGCAAGACAACAAAAAATAAAATATTTAGATTCATTAAAAGAAATAAGGAGGGCTGAGGAACTTTCTGAAGGGGTAAGAAGGCTTGTGTGAAAATGAGGGTCTGAGTTCATATCACCAGCACTCATGTAAAAGTCAGGCATGGCCATATATGCCTATAATCCCAGCACTTGGAAAATGAGAATAGGTCGACTCTAAGAGCTAATTGACCAGCTGGTCTAAACAAAACAGTGATCTTTGGGTTCTGGGAGAGACCTTGCCTCAGTAAGATGAAATGGAGCACAACAGAGGGGGACACCATGAACTCCTCCTCTGGTTCCCACATATCCATCCATACATACATATACACAAACAAACACAAACACATAAAAACATGCATAAAACAATCACACACACACAAGAAAGTAGGAAGTTGTTTTTTAAAACAACAAAAAGTTCACATAGAAAGTGTCTGTTGTGTATGAATGAGGACCTGTGTTTGGGTCCCCAGCACCCACATCAAAAGCAGAATGGGGCAGCAGGTTTTGGTGGAGGTATGGCAGAGATAGGGATAGCTGGAGATCATTGGCTACCCAGACCACCTAAGTTTATGTGTTTCTGGTTCAGTGAGAAGCACTGTCTCAAAAATATAAGGTAAAAGAAATGCCTAAGAAAAGTATGCCTACCCAAAATTTGGTGGATGAATATCCAAAGCATATTTGGATATTCTTGTTCATAAAAGACACAACGTGGAAACAACATGAAGGGTACACTATAGAGTTATCACTGATTTGCAACAGAGATAACAAAGAATCAAAGTGATGCACTCAACATACTCAACTGTCATTCTGCCCTCAACAATGGCATTTTCAAGTATACATAAAATCATGGAACTTTTATGAACATAAAGTTAAAAGTAGTAAAGCAATTGAAAATGTTCCTATTTCTTACTGTATATTTCCTAGTGATTAAAATACAACCTCAGAAATCTTATTTTGAGGAAATAAAGGAATACATTGCTGTTCTAAAAATTATCACAAGAAAAACTAAAACATAGTTTAGGAAAATGTGATGAAAAAATAATAATGAGGAAGCCAATATCCACAATGTGAGTTTCAATCAAAAGGCTAAGAGGAGGATGCTCATTGCTTTTCAATGAATATTTAAGAAGGCTGAAAATGGAATGAATTTTGCTTAAGATACAACAGATCCAATCTGACTATACTGAAAGAACACAAAAGAGTAGAAGGGAAACAGCAGAGAAGTTGGTGGGAGACATATGTATACCAAAGAAAAGCCTCAAAGCACAAATAAGTTCTCTCAAATAAATACAAAGTTCATAAAATCCTAAAAGTAGTTAATCAAGAAAATATAGGGGCACAGTTATCAATAGAAAGAATTAGAGTGGTCGCTATTTCAGTGACTCATTTCAGTGGTGGAAAGAATATCATAACAAAAAATAAAGAAAGAAACTTAAACAATACTCTTGACTACACAGACAGACCAGCAGGCTTGGTTTCTTTTCTTTCCTTTTTTTCTTTAAGTAAGTAAAATCAATGAACCATTACATAAACTAAGAAAACAGAGAAAGCCAAAGTAAACAAGAAGTGAAAAGGGAGACTTGTCCTTAATGAAATATTAGGAAATTTAATTCAAAGGCACATTAGAATTTGAGAATCAGACCTTTTTCCAGGATGATTCAGAATGTGCAAATCAGTGTGACATCAACAGGGAAATAGAGACCACATGATCACTGCAATGGATGCTTCTAAAGGGTGTTAGAAAATGTTGACATCCTTCCTGAAAATAGAAGACTCAACAAAATACATATACAGAGAATTTATCATAATAAAGGCTGGACCATTTAAGAGTCAGCAGACCTTCTTTTATACATAACTCACCCTACTTGAACTCCAGCAATGCTTTACACTCACAACAGTGTGCTATTTATTAAAATACAGCCACAAATGAGAATCTAAATATGCACAAATGAGGGCACATAAACATCTACAGCCTCATAGTCACAACTACTACAGTAAAGAGAAGTGTCAAAAAAAGCAGTGGACATTCCTGGAAACATAGCATAGGTTATCTCCATACCCTTTGCAGCATGCAACTTTGGGTAGGGGAGAGGCATAAGCATAGGGATCCATCTTGTACACCCTTCAGTGTCTACAACACACTGCCTCATCTAGTTGTGTTCACTCTTGTGAGATCTACAGAGAAAGTAAGAGCCTTTGGCTGGAATTTGGTATTTCAAGAAACATCATCAACAGAAATATTTTCTTTAAAAAGTTCTACATAAAAGTGGAAGAGAGTTTATGAGATATTAGTAAAGTACTTATTCTACAGGAATGAGGAGCTGAGTTCAGTTCCTAGAATTCCTGACCTAAGAAAAGAAGGTGTGATGGTGCATGCTTGTAATTCCAATGATGGGGAAGTAGGAACACAGGTCTAGTCAGACAGTAAGCCTTGTCTACTTGATGAAAACACACACACACACACACACACACACACACACACACACACACACACACACACACACACGAAAGAGATCCAACCCAATCAATGCAGAAACATCAACAAATATCTGACTCCTCAAACATTTAGAATACTCTAGCAACTGACTCTCCAAAAAATAATGAAATAGATATAATTCTAGGTAAAGAATTGAAAAGAATTTTTTATTTCCATTTTTTTATGATTACTACATGGTGTATGATCACCTCTAAAGATTTGCAGCTATGAACCATAAATGAGAAAGAACACGTAGAAATTGTCTTTCTTAGTCTAGGTTACCAAACAGTATAAAAATTTGTAGTTCCATCCATTTACCTGCAAATTTCACATTCTTTATATACATTTATATTAGTTATATTTATATATAACTGAATGCAGTTCCAGTGCTTTGTGTCAGATTTTTATCTGTTCAACATTTAATAGGCATTTAAGTTTTTCATTTCTCTTAGCTATTGTGAAGAAAACAACAATGAACATGGCTCAGCAAATATCTGAGGAGTAGGATGTTGAATCATTTGGTTTTATGCCAAAAAGTAGTACAGCTGGGCCATACGAAAGATTTATTTTTGGTTTTTTTGAGAATTTGCACATTGACTTCTGTAGTTGCTATGCCAGTTTGCAGTCCTACCATTAGTGAATAGTGTCTTCTTTTCCCACAGTTCCTCTAACATTTGTTATAGGTTGTTTGATAAAATCTAAGTTGTTTTAATTTGTATATCCTTAATTGACAAGGATGATGATTACCTTTTCAGATATGTTGCAATCATTTTAAGATAACAAAATTATTTTTAATGATTCATAAGATTTAATTTGTTTATTAATACCAGTATGAATTGTTTCTCCCCAGTCAAAGTATAATTTCATTCTGGTTCAAAATTTCTCTGTGCTAAATTTTTTGTAAGCATTTTTGTTTCTTCTATTCAGATCTCTCTCTCTCTCTCTCTCTCTCTCTCTCTCTCCTCTTTGTCTCTCTCTCTCTTTTATATCTATCAGCCGTTTTTAATCATATTATTTGTTTTCTTCACTCTTTGGTTTGTTGTTGTATTTTTAAGTTATTTATATACTCTGGATATTCTTTCTCCATGATATAGAGCTGGTAAAATTTACTGCCATTCTGTGGGCTTCCTATTTACACAAATGATTGTTTCCTTAGCTGTGTGGAAGGTTTTTTATTTTATGAACTCTCATTTGTCAGTGGTTTGCCTTAATTCTTGGCTAATGACTTTCTAGTCAGAAAGTTCACTTGCAGGATACAGCCTGTGTTTTTTTTTTTTTCCCATAAGATTCGGGGTTTTGGGTTTCACCTTGAGGTGTTTTAAACATTTATAGTAGATTTTTGTTGATGATGATGGAATCAGTCTAGTTTCATTCTTCCTTATGTAGATATTTAGGTTTCTCAGCACCACTACCAAAGATCCTTCTTTTCACCATTGTAAGTTTTGTCATCTTTGTGAGATATCAGGTGGCCATGAATTTGAAAAAAGAACAAAGGAGTATGTGAAAACATTTGGAGGAAAGAAAGGGAGAGGAAATGATATAATTATATTAATCTCAAAAATATTTTTAAAAAATAATAAACTGGAAAGTCAGTAGAGTAGAATGAGACCCCTCTCTCTCTCTTGTGTTATATAAAAATCAACTCCATGTTGATTAGATGCCTTAATGTAAAGTCTGAAACTACTACAGGAAAGAAAGAGAAACATCTCAAGTTAGTCTCAGTGGGTGCTTTTTTCAAAAGAATTCTAACAGTTCAGGAAATATTATAAAGAACTGACAAATGGCTTTGCATCAAACTAAAAGTCATTTGTACAACAAAGGAAGCAATGGAGTGAAGAAACAACTTACAGAAAAAGTAGGCGAACTTTGCCAATCATTCACCGGAGAGGAGATGAGTATACAGATTATTAATTGAGACATTAAAATAACAATTTAAAACTCTTGAAGACCAAAGGGCAAATAATCCAATCTACAAATGTGCAAATGAACTACAGATACATTTTTCAAAAGAAATGTAAACACCCACAAAATATTAAAATCATTCAACATCTTTAGCCATCAGGGGAAAATACAAATCACAACTACGCTGGGATTTCGCTTCACTCCAGTCACAATAATGATATAAAATGACTGTTGAACAAGCGGTAAGAGGAAGAGAAATCTGCTCACCACTCATGAAAATGTTAACTTATTGTGGCCATTATGAAAAGAAGTATGGGCTTCCCCTGAAAATAAAACCACAGATGTTCTATCTACACCACCATTAGGTGTACACCCAAAGGAATCAAAATATGGATACACCACAGATGCATGCACACCCATGTACAAGTCAGCACTATTCATGATAGACAAATCATAAAATGCCCTTGAACATGAGATTTTTCTGCTTTTACCTTCAGGGTCCTAGGATTATAGATGTTTGCTTTCATATCTGACTTAACAAATAATATAAGGAGAATATAATAAGCTTGCTTCCAACAAATTATTTTCCCATATTTTATAGCCCCATTATATATGATTAAGTGTATGTTGAACTGATACAATGGAATATATCTCAGTTTTCTAAATATCAAACTTTGTATTTATTTAAGATATTAATAAATATATGTATCAGAATCATCCTGTGCCCAATTCTGCCTACTTCAAAACACTAAATGAAGAGTGAGTGAATATATAAAATGGTTCCAATGCCTGACCTTCTGTAAATGAAGGCAAGTGATCCACATGGATACAATTCAGTCCTTACTCCATCTAGGTCTTTCTTATCCTGCTCTTCCCAGATGAACAATAGTGACTATCTTGGTAACTCGATCAGGTGATTTGAACCTCATTTTCTGAACTTTATTGATCAACAAAGTACTCATGAGATAGTAACTTGACAAAATTACCAAGAATCAGAGTCAGGACTCTAAATACAACCTGTCTGCCCTAGTGGTAGGGCTTTTCTTAAAATGGTGCTTGGTCCCTGTCTATTGCCAATCCACAGTGACTTCAATCCAGTTCCTATGCTCATAAGACCATCATGATCAAGGGAAAAAGAAATTCTCCTAGGATCAATGGCCAAAGAAAAAAGGATCCTTGAATGAGGAAGATCAAAAAGGCTTTCCAGAAGATGGTCCTTGCTCTAACCATAGGGAAGCATCTAGTAATGCTGCAAGGGTTGAAATAAACTGATCAGGTGAATGAAAAAGGAAGGACATGCCATGAAGAGAGAATATTGGTCAGTGCTCAGAAGGGTCGGCATGCTTGTGTCATAGTACAGAATAAAAGGCTATGAACATCCAAGTGAGGAGTATAGATCCACCCACAGTATGGGCTGGGGCAGAAAAGACTCCTCAAAGATGGCTCAAAGGAATGCATTATTCTGAGGGTAGATGTGTCTCCATCACCCAGCTGTGCACTGTGGTTATACCAAGTTGCTGGACACTAAAGACTCATAAGGCTTCCTGTCTCTGTTGTGGAATGGGAAGTCTGAAGGAAAAAAAAAATGTTGAGTGTGTTTAGTTATTCCCTGCTTAAGGGACAAACCTACAATTTCAAACTTATTCTAGGCCTCTGTAAAGACCACAAAGTTGCCTGTGCTGGCTCCATTCATCATGGCTACATGAGTATACTGCTAACAGACAACAATCTGAAGTTGGTACCCAGATACCATTTACCCAAACTTATCATAAACACTATAAACCTAGGCATGGGGTGGGGCAGGGTGGGTTGTCTATTTATAGCCACTGGCTCCAGGATCTGATATCTGATGTACTGGAAATCTAATCCATTCTCACATAGGTCACATGTCCTTTCATGGAGCAAGCCATATTGGGTTCAATGGACAAGATCTAGTTTCCATCTTATTCCCAGTCTTGTTCTAGAACAATTTTCCAAGTAGTGCCAGATGCTAGACTGCTGGTTTCAATACAAAAATAAAGATCTGTTAGGTAACATTCATTTTCTAAGGAACAGGGACATGGAAAGAAACTAGAGTTGACAATAGTGCCCAAAATAGCCCTCTACATGATTGGAGTAGAAAAAAAGACTCTATCAGAAATGACTTGGGGTGTTTGTTTATTTATTTATTTGTTTTTATGCATACATGCATGTGTTTTGTGACTGTATAATATGTAGTTTTGGGTGCATGCAAATGTCATAAGAAGGTATTGGATCCCTTGAAGGTAGAGTTATAATTGGTTCTATGTTGTCTATTGTGAGTGCTGAGAGCCAACCTCTGGCACTTTGGTAGAGTGGCAAAGGCTCTTAACCAAAACATTATAAAATGCAATTTAAACAATAACACATACTTAAATTTAGATCAGTTAAGGAAAAGAAAATGACCCAACATATTTGGAATCCTTTTGTCCTTCTCTTCAGGTGCAGCCACTATCTTACATTTTGGTAATATTTATTGTTTTGATAATATATGTATCTTATCTATTCTTAAATAATATAGTGATTTTTTTGTGTTGTTTGCTGATTTTTCTGTTAGGATTCAGTAAACCTGTTTGAAGACTTATTTGTAGTTTTAGTGACATTGAGATAAAAGAAGCAAAGAAATTCTGACATTTGTAAGAATGTATATTAACCTGAATAAGTTTTTGCTGGGTGAAACAAGCAGATACAGAAAGAAGACTATTTCATGAGCTTACTTCAGGATCATTCTTCATAGAATTTGAAATGGTCAAACTCACAGAAACATAAAATAAAATAGTGATACCAGAGTCTGAGCGTGATGAACCCAGATATTGCTGAAAAGGGTGGGAAATTCTGTAAATGCCCAAAAGCTAATGCATAGCATGGTTTCTGGGACATGATGGTGAACAAATAACCTTCTAATAGAGAAGGTCTCAAGGGTTCTCATGATCAAAATAAATAAAAACAGAAAAAGGAAGGAAGAAAGAGATAACAATAAAGGTGTAATTGACTTAGCTTTGCTGATAATTTTACCAAGTATGTGTGAATAAATCAAGTTGTAGATCTTTAAGGGTTATGTTTTTCTTATGTGACCTCAGCAAAGCAGGTAAAAGTTTTTATTTTTTTATTTTTTTCTCTCTTTTTATTATTATTAATTCAAGTTAGGGAACAGGCTTGTTTCACATGTAATTCCCCTCTCCCTCTCCCTCTCCCTCCCCTTACCCCCATTCCTTCTCCCCCACCTCCAACCTACCCCCCACCCCATCCACCCACCACTCCCCAGGCAGGGTAGGGCCCCCAACCGGGGCTCCACCAAGTCCACCAAATCTTCCTGTGCTGGGCCTGGGTCCCTCCCCATGTGTTCAGAGACAGAGTGCATCCCTTCAAGTGGGATGGGGTCTCGAAGTCCCCCACATACACCAGGGCAAAAAGCCAAGTCATCTCCGGAGGCTCCCAGGAGTGCAGGGACCTCCCCGATGGCATCCATGATCAGGGGGCTGGATTAGTCCCGTACTGGCCTCCCAAAGAGCATCTGGGGTCGATATGCTTTCCCTTTTTCAGGCCAACTGTTTATGTGGGTTTCTCCAACCTGGTACAGACCCCTTCGTTCTTCATTCCTCCCTCTCTTCAACTAGGTTCCAGAATTCAGCTCAGTGTATTTCTGTGTATGTCTGTCTCTGCTTCCATCAGTCACTGGATGAGGACTCTAGGATAGCATAGAGAGTAGTCATCACTCTCATTCTAGGGGAGGGGCTGTTAGGCCATCCTCTCCTCCACTGCCCGGACTGACAGATCGTGTCATCCTTATAGGTCTCTGGAGATCTTTCTAGTTCCAGATCTCTTCTTGGACCTATAGTGGCTTCCTCTGATATGGTATCTCTCATCCTGCTCTCTCTCCTCTATTCTTCCCCCAACTCAATATATCTGCTCCTCCATTTCTTCTCCTCTCCTCTTCTTCTTGTACTCTTATTGTGGCAGCACCCACTCCCCTACCCTCATGCTCTCAATTAGCTCGGGAGTTTATGCCACTTCCCATTCCTGGGGTCCATTTATCCCTTAGAGTCATTCATGATTTCTAGTTTCTTTGGGGAAGAGGATTATAGGCTGGTAAACCTTTGCTCTATGTCTAAAAATCATATATGAGTGAGTACATACCATGTTTGTCTTTTTGTGATTGGGTTACCTCACTCAGGATGGTTTCTTCTAGTTCCATCCATTTGCCTGCGAATTTCAAGATTCCATTGCATTTTTCTGCTGAGTAGTACTCCATTGTATAAATGTACCACATTTTCTCTTTCCATTCTTCAGTTGAGGGGCATCTAGGTTGCTTCCAGGTTCTGGCTATTACAAACAATGCTGCTATGAACATGGTTGAACATATGTCCTTGTTGTATGGACATGCAGTATTTGGGTATATACCCAAGAGAGGAATGGCTGGATCTTGAGGTAGATTGATTCCCATTTTTCTGAGCAACCACCATACTGATTTCCAAAGTGGTCTTACAAGTTCACACTCCCACCAGCAATGGAGGAGTGTTCCTTCTTCTCCGCAACCTCTCCAGCATAGGTTGTCATTGGTATTTTTGATTTTAGCCATTCTGACAGGTGTGAGGTGGTATCTCAGAGTTGTTTTGAGTTGCATTTCTCTGATGGCCAAGGATTTTGAGCACTTTCTTAAGTGTCTTTCAGCCATTTCAGATTCCTCTGTTGAAAAATCTCTGTTTAGTTCTGCACCCCACTTTTTAATTTCATTGTATGGTGTTTTGGTGGCTAGCTTCTTGAGCTCCTTGTATATTTTGGAAATCAGTCCTCTGTCAGATGTGGGGCTGGTGAAGATCTTTTCCCATTCTGTGGGTGGTCATTTTGTCTTACTGACTGTGTCCTTTGCCTTACAGAAGCTTCTCAGTTTCAGGAGGTCCCATTTATTGATTGCAGACCTCAGTGTCTGTGCTTCTGGCGTGATGTTCAGGAATCGTTCTCCTGTGCCAATTTGTTCAAGGGTTGTTCCCACTTTCTCTTCTAGAAGATTCAGTGTGGCTGGATTTATGGAGAGATCTTTGATCCATTTGCACTTAAGTTTCGTGCATGGTGACAGGTATGGATCAATCTGCAATTTTCTGCATGTCCGAATCCAATTGTGCCAGCACCATTTGTTGAAGATGCTATCTTTTTTCCATTGTATGGATTTAGCACCTTTGTCAAAAATAAGGTGTTCGTAGGTGAGTGGATTAATATCGGGGTCTTCAATGCGATTCCATTGGTCTATGTGTCTATTCTTGTGCCAATACCAAGCTGTTTTCAGAACTATGGCTCTATAGTAGAGCTTGAAGTCAGGGATGGTGATGCCTCCAGAAGATCTTTTACTGTAAAGAGCTGTTTTGGCTATCCTGGGTTTTTTATTTTTCCATATAAAGTTGAGTATTGTTCTTTCAATGTCTGTGAAAAACTGTGTTGGGATTTTGATAGGGATTGCGTTGAATCTGTAGATTGCTTTTGGTAGGATTGCCATTTTTACTATGTTAATTCTGCCTATCCAAGAGCATGGGAGATCTTTCCACTTTCTGGTATCTTCTTTAATTTCTTTCTTTAAAGTCTCAAAGTTCTTATTGTACAGATCTTTCACTTTTTTGGTTAGTGTTACCCCAAGATATTTTATGTTGCTTGTGGATATTGTGAAAGGTGATGTTTCCATGATTTCTTTCTCATTGAGTTTATCATCTGTATACAGTAGGGCTACAGATTTTTTTGAGTTAATTTTGTATCCTGCTACCTTGCTGAAGGTGTTTATCAGCTGTATGAGTTTCCTGGTAGAGTTTTTCGGGTCACTTATGTAGACTATCATGTCATCTGCAAATAGTGAAAGTTTAACTTCGTCCTTTCCAATTTGTATCCCTTTGATCTCCTGTTCTTGTCTTATTGCTCTAGCTAGAACTTCAAGTACAATATTGAAGAGGTATGGAGAGAGTGGACATCCTTGTCTTGTTCCTGATTTTAGAGGAAAAGCTTCGAGTTTCTCTCCATTTAGTTTGATGTTGGCTATTGGTTTGGTGTATATCATGTTTATCATGTTTAGATATGTTCCTGTTATTCCTGTTCTCTCCAAGATCTTTATCATGAAGGGATGTTGGATTTTGTCAAAGGCTTTTTCAGCATCTAGTGAGATGATCATGTGGTTTTTCTTTTTCAGTTTGTTTATATGGTGGATTACATTAATGGTTTTTTTGTATGTTGAACCATCCTTGCATTCCTGGGATGAAGCCTACTTGATCGTGGTGGATGATTTTTCTGATATGTTCTTGGATTCGATTCGCCAATATTTTATTGAGTATTTTAGCATCAATGTTCATGAGGGATATAGGTCTGTAGTTCTCTTTCTTAATCTTATCTTTGTGTGGCTTGGGTATCAAAGTGATTGTAGCCTCATAGAACGAGTTTGGCAATATCCCATCTGCTTCTGTTGTGCGGAACAGTTTGAGGAGTACTGGAATTAGCTCTTCTTTGAATTTCTGGTAGAATTCTGCAGTGAAGCCATCAGGCCCTGGGCTTTTTTTGGTTGGGAGGCTTTTGATTACTGCTTCTATCTCATTAGGGGTTATAGGTCAATTTAAACTGTTTATCTGATCTTGATTTAATTTTGGTAAGTGATATTTATCCAGAAAGCTGTCCATTTCCTTTAGATTTTCCAATTTTGTGGAATACAGGTTTTCAAAGTATGACCTAAAGATTCTCTGGATTTCCTCAGTGTCCGTTGTTATATCCCCCTTTTCATTTCTGATTTTGTTAATTAGCATGCTCTCTCTCTGCCTTTTGATTAGTTTGGCTAGAGGTTTGTCTATCTTGTTGATCTTCTCAAAGAACCAACTCTTTGTTTCATTGATTCTTTGTACTGTTTTCCTAGTTTCTACTTTGTTGATTTCGGCTCTCAGGTTGATTATTTCTTGGCGTCTACTCCTCCTTGGTGTGTTTGCTTCTTTTTGCTCTAAAGCTTTCAGTTGTTCTGTCAATTCTCTAATGTGACTTTCCTCCAGTTTCTTCATGTGAGCACTTAGTGCTATGAACTTCCCTCTTAGCACTGCTTTCAGGGTGTCCCATAAGTTCGGGTATGTTGTGTCCACATTCTCATTAAATTCTAGGAAGTCTTTAATTTCTTTTTTTATTTCTTCTTCAACCCAGGAATGGTGCAATTGGGAGTTATTCATTTTCCACGCAAATGTAGGTTTTCTGCAATTCATATTGCTGTTGAATTCCAGCTTTAATGCATGGTGGTCTGATAAGATACAGGGGGTTATTTCAATACTTTTGTAACTGTGGAGGTTTTCTTTGCTGCCAACTATGTGGTCAATTTTTGAGAAGGTTCCATGTGGCGCTGAGAAGAAGGTATATTCTTTTGTGTTTGGATGGAATGTTCTATAGATATCTGTTAAACCCAGTTGGGTCATAACTTCTTTCAGATCCTTTGTTTCTTTGTTAAGTTTCTGTCTAGTGGTTCTGTCCAATGGTGTAAGGGGGGTGTTGAAGTCTCCTACTATAAGTGTGTGTGGTTTTATGTGTGGTTTGAGCTTTAGTAATGTTTCTTTCACAAATGTGGGTGCCTTCGTATTTGGAGCATAGATGTTCAGGATTGAGATTTCATCTTGATGGACTTTTCCTGTGATGAGTAAGAAATGCCCTTCTTCATCTCTTTTGATTGATTTTAGTTTAAAGTCCAATTTGTTAGATATTAGGATTGCTACACCGGCTTGTTTCTTGAGGCCATTTGATTGGAAAATCTTTTCCCATCCTTTTACTCTGAGGTATCGCCTGTCTTTGAAGTTGAGGTGTGTTTCTTGTAAACAGCAGAAGGATGGATTCTGTCTTCGTATCCATTCTGTTAGCCTATATCTTTTTATGGGTAAATTAAGACCATTGACATTTAGGGATATTAATGTCCATTGTTCGTTGGTTCTTGTTTGTTTTGGATTTATTGTTGGTGGTGTCATTGTGTGTGGATTTTGCCCTCCTGCTTCTTTTTGTGTTTGGCAAAATTAGATTATCTATTGCCTGTGTTCTTGTGCATGTATTTATGTTCCTTGGGTTGGAGTTTTCCTTCCAGAACCTTCTGTAGTGCTGTAAGCCATTCTTTTTGATCCTCATAGTAACAAAAGATAACATTAACATTGTTAATAAATTTGTACTAGTTATATTTGAAAATTTGAATGATATGAGAAAATTTCTTAAAAATAAAAACTGAAAGCTGACAGAGAAAATTAATATATGAATAGTTTTATATTTAATAAGGAAATAATTCTTTTACAAAACCCTTTTTACAAGTGAATTAATTTGTGGAATGAATTAAACTAATCTTGAGAGAAATATAGGAAAATAGTGAACATTTTGCCTCTATTAGGCTAACATAACCTCAACCTATAACTTTTCAAATATATAAAAAAAGAAAAATTATAACTTTTTATCATGTAATTTATAGATGCAAAAATCTCTGACAAATTAAAAATGCCAGAATAGGTCTTAGAGTTCCTATTGTTCTGATCTAGCATAATGAATCCCTTGTCAACTTCACACACAAACACATCACTACCCAGCTAGTACCCTTCCTTTCTCATTTGTCCCCAAGATATCATTCTAATATTAATTTCACAGCACAAAACCTGGCTCCTTTTAAAAGTCTCAGACTTTCCTTTTTGAAAATTATAAACAAGCTTCTTTTTTACATGCTGATCCCAGTTTCCTCTCCATCCCCTCTTCCCCTGTTCTCCAGCCCCATCCCCACCCCTTTCTACTCCCCAGGGAGGGTGAGAACTTGCATGGGGGATCCTCAAAGTTTGTCACATCATTTGGAGCAGGGCCTAGACCCTCCCCTGTGTGTCTAGGCTGAGACAGGATCCCTCCATGTGAAGAGGACACCCAAAGTCCATTAGTATACTGGGGATAAATACTGATCCACTCCCAGAGGCCCCGTAGATTGCCCAGACCTCCATACCTACATCCTCGCTCAAGGCTTCTGGAACAGTCCTGTGCTGGTTTCCCAGCTATCAGTCTGGGGTCCATGAGTAACCCCTTGTTTAGGTCAGCTGTCCCTGTAGGTTTCTCCAGTCTGGTTTTGACCCTTTTGCTCATCACTCCTCCCTCTCTGTAACTAGATTCCAGAGTTCAGCTCAGTGTTTAGCTGTGGGTATCTGCCTCTGCTTCCATCAGCTACTAGATAAAGACTCTAGGACAGGATATAAGGTAGTCATCAATCTCATTATTGGAGAAGGGCATTTAAGGTAGACTCTCAACTACTGCTTATATTGTTAGTTGTGGTCAAACTCCTAGATCTCTGGACATTTCCCTAGTGCCAGAATTCTCTTTAAACCTATAATGGCTCCCTCTATTGTGGTATCTCTTTTCTTGCTCTCAATTCTTCCCCTGACTAAATCTTCCTGCTCTCTCATGACCTCCTCTCCCCTCCTCTTCTCCCCCTCTCTTTTTTCTAGCTCACTCTACCCTCCCCCCAAGCTCCCAATTAGTTCAGGAGGTCTTGTCCCTTTCCCCTTCTGTATTCCCTGTAATGGATTAACAACCCAGGACATCAGTCTTCAGGCCCCCACACTGTCTTTGCCAGAATGAATGGTGGAGTGTCCATAGACAAGTAAGCATGCATCTGGTGATATCATGTTGAGTCCTAACCATCTTTGGTATTTCCTGAAGTCTTGTATTAAACTTGCTAAATGTTTAGATTTCTAAGAAATGGTTTTGTTTAATAGGTTTGTTTTGCTTGTTTTTAAAGAGATTTGTAAAGCAGACAAGATTGGGCATATCTAGGCAGAAATAGAGTTCCCATATAATCTGCCTTAAGTTCCTTCTACTAAAATTATATTGTGAACAAAAAGTACACTATAGGACTGCCATATTGAAGAGAGTACAGTAGAGTTATGACCATCTGGTTTTTAATTAATGAAACAATTTGAGTTTTACTCCTGTTAACAAGATGTTGGCTTTGTGCTTGTATACATTACCATAACTTTTAAAAATTCATGCTCGTCAACTTGGATAGCTGTATATGAAAGAATGAAACTTGATCCTTATCTCTCAGTCTACTCAAAATTCACCATCAAGGGGGCTCAAGGGCCTCAACATAAGACCTGACTCCTTGAAACTGTTAGAGGATAAAGTAAAGAACATACTTGAACGTCTACACAGAATAGGATTTCCTGAACAGGAATCCAATAGCACTGGTACTAAGAGAAACAGTTAACAAATGCTCAGGAAACTAAAGTAGCATTTAGACATCAAAGAATAGCATCATTTGAGTCAAGAGGCAGCAAACCAATATTTTTTTTAAAAACCAAATCTACACCTGATAGAGGGCTAGTATCTAGAATATACAAAGAACTCAAAAGCTAAGCATCAAGAAAACAATCAGTCCAATTTTTAAAACTCTATATAAGTGACAGCAATGCCCTCACAGGATAACACAGGCAAATAAAATCTCAGAACCATGAATGGGTTAATCTTTTGGTGTTACTGGTAAGATCTCACCAACCTCCAAATATTACAGATTATTGCCAATGTTACTGGCTACCCTCCAGAATGTGATAGTAAGATTCCATTGCTGAAGACACTACAAATCTTATAAAGACAAGCATAAAGAACAAACATATGTCAGATATCAAGACTCAACATAAAATTCTTAAGAGTGGAAATCTAAAGTGTGCAGAATAGAACCCAGGACTATGTGAATACCCAGGGACAAAACAATTTTGCTTTAGTTAGAAATCCCTATAGTCCCAGCACTTGGTAGGCTGAGAAAGAAGGACTTCTATAATTTTCAATCAAGCCTGAGCTTCATAGTTGTCTTGTAGGAGAGCCTGGGCTATAGAATGAGACTCTTTCTTTCTAAAAAAAAGGTAATGGAAGAAAGGAAAAGCAGTGAAATATTACAATAGTTCTGTAATAAAATAATACTTGGTATATAAATAATAGCAATAGTGCCTTGGCATATAAATTTCTAGCAATAGTGCCTGCACTGACAGGGTTGAGCAGAAAAAGCCAATTAAACCTGCTTGTACTTCAGAATTCAGAATCATGCCACAGACAAGAATGTAATGGACAGAAGACACAGAAAATGGCCATGCTACATTGATAATATTGATTTTTCACAGCTGAGCTCAGGTCCTACCATTGTATCAAACTCAAAGCTGAGGACTTATGCTAGGGGTGCATCTTGGCATGCAAATTCAATAAAAGTTAAACCAATATCATGTTAAATGAATTTAAAGCAATCTAAAGGATTAAATCTCAAAGTCACTGTAATTCAGAAGCAACTGTAAACGTTTAAATAGTCACAGACTGAATGAAATTTGAACTCGTATATTTATATAGGCAGTTGAAAAAAACTTTATAAGAATCTAGTGTCCTAATATTGTGATGGATGACCAGATTAATTTTCACAATCCCTTTACTCAAGGCATTTATAGTGTTCAAGACAGTACAAATCCATTAGTGTCATTAAAAGATCCAATATAATAAAAGGAGTCTGATAAATAAAATAAATAAGTATAGGATCTTCTATTCAAGGGTGGAAAGAGAGAAAGCCCTTGGGCAGAGGGTATTATAACCACACTGATAGCTTGGTGAAATTTCACCAGCTAAAAGCAAAGAAACTTTGTAAATTTAGGCTTTTTTATTTCTGTTTTCACATAATTTATTATCAGCAATAATAGTTGATAGCATAACATTTTCTTGCAGTTTTGATGTCACCCCCTTTTTCCTATCCCACTTATATGTTTCAGATTTATAATGCTTCCTATTGAACCACTATAGTTGAATACACAGCACCCAACTTTTCTCCTCAGATATCTTTCCTAGTATATTCAAGTCCATATTCTTTATCATTACTTGTCCAAATTTACACCAGGTCCAAATTTTACCAGTAAGATGGTATATACCATATTGTACCCAGTTCCATGTCTTTAACCATTTAAGTGATCAGACATAGTAACTGATCAGTTGAAATTATAAATATTCAACAATTTTGATCACTGTAGCTCTAAAAATGGATTATATGTTAAGGTTTATATATTTTTATTGCTTGATTTTGATGTGTAGAATTCCATCAGTCCAACCTCCAGGGAGACATAGCCTCTCCACTATGGCTTTAAACTGGGACTGCCTGATTCTTGCTTCTGATGATGACATCTACTTCCTCTATTCTTGACACTTTCTAAGTGGACTTAATTCTAGTCCTTGGATATTTGTCATCTTAGTTGTGGTTATGATGTACAATATCCCCTACTGGCACATGTGTATAAATATCTGGGTTGGTATGCTGTTTGGAGAGGCTGTACGACCTTCAGACATAGGCATAGATGCCTGATGTAGGCCACAAGAGGTGGACTATATTGCTCTTTTTTCATGTTTAAAATAACATATCTTTTACTCAAACAAGCATGTGTTGACAATTTCATTAATGTCTTGAGGTATAAGAGGTCAATGTTTTTATTGGATGCAATTAACAGATCATGACTCAGAAATGACTGTCTGTTAAATTAGCCATTGGAGATCTGCTTGGTGTGAACCAGCATGTCCTCTTTATATCTATCACATTTGATGCAAGATTTTTTTTTAAAAAAAGCATGAACAAACAATTCCCTTTCAATACACACAAAGGCTGAGTCAGAATGAAGTATCATATTCATAGACTGCTGTGGTTGAATGGCTTTGGGAAGAAGGCCTGCACTTGATCAGAATTCTTGGCTTAGAAAGGCTGCCAGTGTTTAATCCAAAATATTTTGAAGGGGGATACTTGGTGGGAGAGAATTTGCTTGGCGTGCACAAGGTCTCATGTTTGATTTTCAGCACTGCCAAAGTAGCAATACAACAGTATTTGCCAAAATATTCTGAGCATTCTAATATCTTATTTTGTAAAAATCCATCAGCAGAGAACCAGAAAGATAAGCAGGCTTGCCCACAGCCAACAAGCAGGCTCAAAATATTATGAATCTTGACTCAAAACAATACTCCCCTGAAACTGAGAGTACAAATCTACTCTTACAATTTGTTTTCTCATTATTCACATTCTTAACCCTGAAAGGGAAGAATCAAGTGGCTGGAATAATTCATTTCAGGTTTTTATTTCAGAACAGAAACACCTTGTGTCACATGGTTTGTAAACCTCATCGATCATTGAGAAGGAAATGCCTTCAGTCTCAGTCAACACGTTTTGTGAGAAACTGAGCATTAAATCATGTTTCCTTCTGCAGCTTGTATTCAGCTATATTAACAGATAAACTGGACCTAAAGTTTATACATGTATAATCATTTACTTTTATCATTCATTCCATTCGATCACTTAACAAATATACTTTGGGAATACTCAGTGATATTACAGTTTGGGTTTCAGTGATAGGGCAATGAACAAGAAAGCTATGTTTCCAGTTTTCTAGATACTTTAAAACATCGGTGGAGGTCATACATAGATAAGACATGAATAACTGACAAAAATACCTGCAGTAAATACTATAAATGAAGCCATTGAGATGCCTCAGTGACTGTTAAAGTGAAAGAATGCTGTGTATGATCATGTGTGATTTGTACAATGCAACTTCAGGAAGAGCTGCTAGTGTTATGGATGCTGCAGAAGTATTGCAAAGAGAACATTCTGGCAGATGACAATGAAATACTGTTTTCAAACAAACTTTATACTAAGGCTATTTTCTGAAAGAGGAGAGCAAAGTCTTGAAAAAGTGATGTTTTTTTCCTCCAGTTTGCCCAAGGCACCATGGGAACTAATAAATGTCTTGTGTAGCAGAAGTAAAATTTTAGATGCCTGTCAGGTGAGACCACTTGCATGGAGCAACATGTCCATTAAGGCCCATTAATGGTAGATCAGCTGGTCATTTGGAGAATGTTTTCTTGTGTGGCATTGTATTGTAATGGTGACAAATCATGATGCTCTTCATAAAGGAACATAACTTCCTTCACACTTTGTTCTTTGAATACTGTTTGTTCCCTCTGATGATGAAGATATAATCACCCTTTCCCCTCCAGCACACAGTTACAGAGGTTTTCATCGAGGTTAGGAATGTAATCTTGGGCTGCAGTAATCGAATTGACTAACCTTATTAACAAGATAGACTGAATATCTTGTAATTTGACCTAAATGTGTCAATCAGAGAACCCCCACTTGGCGTATCCATCCCTTCTCTCTTCCTTCCTTCCTGTGCACCAGGTTCTTTACATCCGACTATCAAACAGAGTTAGTACACCTTGTTCTCAATGTCATTATGACAATAATAACTACTAACATTTGGAAATACTGAATAAAATGTCAAGGACTATATGAAGAGATTTGATAAGCTTAACTGCTTAAACTTTACATTAATCGAGACCAGGTATTTTACTCAATTTATGGAGTAATCAGAGGCTTATTTTACCATTCGATGTGGTTTTTTCTTGGCTTGACACAAGTAGAGATGTCTGGAAGAGGGAAACTCAATAGAGAAAATGCCTCCATCAGATTGCAAGTCTGTAGGGCATTTTCTTGATTATTTAGGTGGTGAGGCCCAGGCCACTGTGGCAAGTGCCATCTCTGGGTCCTGAGTTGTATGATGAAGCAAGCAGAATAATCCAGTAGCCAACATTCCTGCATGCCTCTGCTTCAGTTCCTGCTTTTAGGTTTCTGCCTTGGCTTCCCCTGATGGACTATAACAAGCAAGTGAATTAAACTTTTACTTTTCAAGTTGCCTTCAGTCTTGGTATCTTGTAACAGCAACAGAAAGCCAATTAGTAAATATATCAAAAAGGTGTTTTAGTTTTAATTTAAGTATCCAGGCTCCAGAAGCCATACTCAACATTTAGTGATACCCTATCCATAGAAAAGCTTCAGGAACGTTCTCTATCCTAAGAATCAAAATGGTGTGGTGATGGTAGAATTTGTTAAGTGAAAATTCCTACTCCAGGTTCTCTTAACAATGCTAAGAGAACGCGTCCCATCCTTTTGGAGGTACCTTGTACTCCTCTGTACTTATTTGCCTAGGTTACTCACCTTCTTGATTATAGAAAAAAAGTCTCCATGTTCCTTATTTCTTACAATGAAATATTCTTCATAATCTCCTAGAAGAGTCTAAAAGCAAGTAAAGGGAAGGGCAGGGCACGCCTAAAAGTTTCTTAATGTATCTACACCCGCACTTCCTATAGGATTCTAGTGTAATTCCTTAACCACCTGAAGCATAAGAGGGAAAGATTATCAAGTAACCAGAAAGCAAGTTTTCCCTTCTCATAGACCACAAAAAATTGCTAGAGTGTCTAAAGTATTGTGTGGCTGATGATTCCACAAATTTGTAAACCTCAAGCAAAAGAAAAATTTACATCATGCCATTAATATGATAAAAAGACAATTCAAAGCAAGAGAGTATTTAGACATGTCATTTTATTAAGCATCATAAACTGCTGTGTTATAGGCACAGCGGAACCAATAAAGCATTAATATAGCATCATGCAATAGCCAAGAGCAGAATAACAACCAGTTTTGATCAAGAACAGGTGTGAGCACAAAGCAAAAAGCAAATTGTCCAATTAATGAGAACACAGTTAAACACTCTTGTCTATCAGTAGGTAATAAATCATAGTATCCCAGTGGGGAAAGCTATAATTCCATAAAAAAAAGTGCAGTGATTGCACAACGCTCTGTAGTAAATCTTTTGTCAGCCTCATTTTGGTACCTCTGTCCCCAAGCTAACAGGTATTCTGTGTGTCCAGCCCCTAATCAATGCCCAGGAAGGACTATTTCAGTGAGCATATTAATGGTTCACACATCAGACTGTATAACACCAGGAAGTCAGTGGCTCATGCTGACTGGTGTAATGGGGCAAGCACAGGAAATTGCAGTGGAACTGCATAGATGTTCAAGGGAAGCCAAGGAAAATTAATAGTCACTCCAGAAAATATGCAGCCAGACACTTTCAATCTTTTAAATTAACATTGGAATTTATTTTCCCAGACAAATGTGCTCCCTGAGTCTCTATGGCTGAAACTTCCTCTCCATCTCAGCTAAACTCCAAAACAAGCAAGCCCAGCAAAATCAAACTTGAAAAATCTAGAATGTAAAATATGGTAGCTGGGCATGGTCTCTGTGTCTGCAAACAAGGCACTTCTTAGTCTGTGACAGGAGGTAGCAAAGTGTTTGAAGCCAGCTTAGGTTTCATAGTGAGTGTCCTTCCAGCCTGGTCAGTCTCTCTCTCTCTCTCTCTCTCTCTCTCTCTCTCTCTCTCTCTCTCTCTCTCTCTCTCTTCTCTGTCTCTCTTTGTGTGTGTCTGTGTGTGTGTTCATGTATGTGTGTGTGTGTGTGTGTGTGTGTGTGTGTGTGTGTGCGCGCGCGCGCACACGCATGCACATGCGCACGTGCGCGCACATGCACACCCACAAGTGCAAAGTAAAATAAAGCTGAAGTGCCAAAGTGCAACTAACTGAGATAACATGTAAGTGCATTTCTTTTCCTCTCAAATGTATAATATTCACTCAGTTTTCCATTTCTCCAACTGTAAATTTAATGTGATTGCTTAAATGCTGCCCAGACTCTGGGACACATCTTTACCTGACTTGAGGGCCATATATGAATATTCAATGAAGTAACTACTCACTAGTTCAACAGCAAGGTCAGTCTTATTAGTGAGTTTTTTCATATTGTTGCTATATGAGTTGGGGTAGCTCTATATAGCCAGTGTGTCCTGTCAAACTCAGGCTCCTCCTACCTCAGTCTTCTAAGGGCTATATTCTAGGCAGGCTGCCATTCCCAGCTTTCCACTTGTTCTTTTTTTTAAACCATATTAACAAGTTCAATATCCGACTCTCTTTGTGCCGCCTGATTGTAATTATTGAGTTGGCACGCGCCTTAAACACCTGTGTAAAGTGGCTTGATTTCTGTCTCTGAGCTTTAATTTCTCCAATATTTTAAATTTCTACCTATGCTACCATCTTCTTTGTGGGTACCTGTTTATGCAATGTGTGACTTGACCTGTGAAGGTTTTTCCTTCCTAGCATTAACAATTTTCTTGCTTTTCATTGAAATACTTGTCCTTTCCTTTCAAATACTCACTGAGCACCTATTCTGAATGGAGTCTAGAAAGAGAAAAGGGAAAAAATGCCCAACCTTAAAATCTAGGGGAGTTGGCATTTGAATATAAATCGAATTCACCCCTAATTAACCCTTTAATTCACAAGATCTCATGTTTCAGTCCCTAATCTATGCCTATCAGGCTAGAAGGCATCAAGCTGAGACTCTACAAGGATACAAAATATACTACTTAAAACTGGAGCCCACAAGCTGGGCAGTGGGTGGTGCACATCTTTAATCCCAGGACTCAGGGGCAGAGGCAGGTGAATCTCTGTGAGTTTGAGACCAGCCTGGTCTACAAGAGCTAGTTCCAGGACAGCCTTCAAAGCCACAGAGAAACCCTGTCTCAGAAAAAGAAAAACTGAAGCTCACAGTGTAACAGGTCCTTATGCCTACTGTTCTCCACATTGCTACTGATTTGACTTAAATTGGTTAGGTTTACAATATCATAGCGAACACTTCATACTTCTGTTAACATCTGAATTAAGGAACACTGTTTATTATTTTGTTGATGGATGCTCATGCTTGACCCCCAAAATTGTGTGTGTGTGTGTGTGTGTATGTGTGTGTACATGCATGTATGTGTGTATGGAGAGGGGAACATCAGTGAAGGTAGTGAAGCCAGAGGTTGACATTCAGGATGGCTTTCTCTAGCATTCTCCACCATGTTGTTTGAAACAGGGTCTCTTATTGAACCTGATGATAAGAACAGAAGATAGAAAATGTCCAGTCATATAGGAGAGAAGATGCTGAAAATGAAATAGGGTGGCCTTGTTGGAGTAGGTGTGGTCTTGTTGGAGGAAGTGTGTCACTGTGGAGATGGGCTTTGAGGTTCAAGCAGTTCACTTTGCTGCCTGTAGATCAAGATGTAGAACTCTCAGCTACCTCTCAAGCACCGTGTTTGCCTTCATATTGCCATACCTCCCACCATCACAATAATGGATTAAACCTCTGAAACTGTAAGCCAACCCAAATTAAATATTTTCCTTTATAAGAGTTGCCATGGTCATGGTGTCTCCTCATAATAGAAACCCCAAGGCATTTTTATAGTTGCTTTGGGCAAGATTGCCATTTTTACTATGTTGATCCTACCTATCCAAGAGCATGGGAGATCTTTCCATTTTCTGGTATCTTCTTTAATTTCTTTCTTTAGAGACTCAAAATTCTTACCATATAGGTCTTTCACTTTTTTTGGTTAGTGTTACCCCGAGGTATTTCATGTTGTTTGTGGCAATTGTAAAGGGTGATGTTTCTCTGATTTCTTTCTCCACCACTGTGTCATCGGTATATAGTAGGGCTACAGATTTTTTTGAGTTAATTTTGTATCCAGCCACTTTCCTAAAGGTGTTTATCAGCTGTAGGCGTTCCCTGGTAGAGTTTTTTGGTCACTAATGTAGACTATGATATCATCTACAAATAGTGAGAGATTGACTTCTTCCTTTCCAAAATGTATTCCCCTAATCTCCTTTTGTTGTCTTATTGTAATAGCTAGAACTTCAAGGACAATATTGAAAAGGTATGGAGAGAGTGGATAACCTTGTCTTGTCCCCAATTTTAGAGGAATTGGATTGAGTTTCTCTCCATTTAATTTGATGTTGGCTTTCGGCTTGCTGTATATTACTTTTATTATGTTGAGATATGTTCCTGTTATCCCTGATTTCTCCAAGACCTCTATCATGAAGGTGTGTTGGATTTTGTCAAAGGCTTTTTCAGCATCTAGTGAGATGATCATGTGTTTTTTCCTCCAGGCTGTTTATATGGCAGATTATATTGATGCATTTTTCTATGTTGAATCATCCTTGTATCCCTGGGATGAAGCCTACTTGATCATGGTTGCTGATTTCTCTGATGTGTTCTTGGAATTGATTTGCCAGCATTTTATTGAGAATTTTTACATCAATGTTCATGAGTGATATTGGTCTATAGTTCTCTTTCTTATTTTCGTCTTTGTGTGGATTGGGTATCAAGGTTATTGTACCCTTGTAAAAAGAGTTTGGCAATGTCCCTTCTGCTTTTATTGTGTGGAACAATTTGAAGAGTATTGGTATTATCTATTAGAAGATAAAGTGGGAAATACCCTTGAATTAATTGGTACAGGAGTCTGCTTCCTGAACAATACACCAGTAGAACAGCCACTGAGGTCAACAATTGATAAATGGGACCTCCTGAAACTGAGAAGCTTCTATAAGGCAAAGGACACACTCAGCAACACAAAGCGGCAGCCCACAAACTGGAAAAAGATATTCACCAACCCCACATCTGACAGAGGTCTGATATCCAAAATATACAAAGAACTCAAGAATCTAGTCTCCAAAAAACCAAACAATACAATTAAAAAGTGGGATACAGAGTAAAGAACTAAATAGACAATTCTCAATAGAGGAATCTAAAATGGATGAAAGACACATAAGAATGTGTCCAACATCCTTAGCCATTAGGGAAATGCAAATCAAAACAACTCTGAGATACCATCTTACTCCTGTCAGAATGGTCAAAATCAAAAACACCAATGACAGTTCATGCTGGAGAGGATGTGGAGAAAGGGGAACACTTTTCCACTGCTGGCGGGAGTGCCAACTTGTACAGCCACTTTGGAAATCAGTGTGGTGACTCCTCAAGAAGATGGGGATGAATCAACCACAAGATCCAGCAATTCCACTCTTAGGCATTTACCCAAAACAAGCACATTCATACAACAAGGACATCAATTCAACGATGTTAATAGCAGCAATATTTGTAATAGCCAGAAACTAGAAGCAGCCTAGATGCCCCTCAACCGAAGAATGGATAGAGAAAATGTGGTACATTTACACAATGGAGTAGTACTCAGCGGAAAAAAACAGTGGGATCTTGAAATTTGCAGGAAAATGGATGGAACTAGAAGAAACCATTCTGAGCACAGTAACGAAATCACAAAAAGACAAACATGGTATGTACTCACTCATATGCAGATTTTAGACATACAATAAAGGATTACCAGCCTACAATCCACACTGCCAGACAAGCTAGTAAATAAGGAAGACCCTAAGAGAGTCATACATGGTCCTCTGGGGAAGGGGAAAGGGTCAAGATTTGCTGAGCAAATTGGGAGCTTAGGAAGATGGGGGGAGCTAGGAGAATGAGAAGGGGAGAAGAAGAGGGATGTAGAGGTCATGAGGGAGTAGAAAGATTGAGTCAAGCTAAGAATGGAAGATAACAAGAATGGAGATTCCATAATAGACAGAGACATTTTACGTTACAGAGAATTCAGGCACTAGGGATATGTCTGGAGACCTACAGAGATGACACCAGCTAACAATCTAAGCAACAGAGGAGAGGCTACCTAAAATGCCCTCAACGGAAAATGAGATTGATGACTGACGTATATGCCACCTGATAGCCCTCATCCAGCAGCTGGTGGAAGTAGAAGCAGAAACCCACAACTAATCACCCAACTGAACTGGAACCCAGATGCAGAGAAGGACAAGTGAAGAGCTAAGGGGTCCAGACCAGGCTGGTGAAAACAGCAGAAACAGCTGAACTGAATATCGGGGAACTCTTGCTCCCCAGACTGATAGCTGGGATACCAGCATGGGACTGATCCAGACCCCAGGAACATGATTTTCAGTGAGGAGACCCCGGAAATCTATGAGATCTCCTGTAGTAGTTCAGTACTTATCCCTAGCCTAGGTGTGGAGTTTGGGAGCCCATTCCATATAGAGGAATACTCTCTTAGCCAGGACACATGGGGTGTGGGCCTAGGCCCTATCCCAAAGGATATGAAAGAATCTGATGACACGCTATGGAAGGCCTCACAATCCAGGGGGAGCAGAAAGGATATGTGATAAGTAGGGTTTTAGTTGGGGCGGGTGGCAGGGGAAGAAGGGAGGGAGAAGAGAACTTGGTTTGTCATGTAAAACAATCCTGTTTCTAATTCAAATTAAAAAAAATTCTGAAAAAAAAAAAGAATTTCACAGTCCTAACAGAGAAACAAATAAGCAAGTGGCAGTATGTACAAAATTTGTTGACTGGAAGAATCTGCCTGATGAAGATATTATTTCCTTCCAGGTAGTATATGCAAGTTTGATGCAATTCTATCAAACATCTATCAAAATATAGGCAGCACTATTTTTATATGCAGAAGCTATACTGAAATTTAAATGGAAAAGCAGAGAAACTAGAATAGCTAAAGCAGTTTTTAAGAAGAAAATTAAAGTGGGAACAATCTAGTCTCAAGACTTATTATATAAGTGCAAGATTGCAATGGTTTGAAAGAAAATGGCCCCCAAAGGAATCATACTATTTGGAGGTGTGGCCTTGTTGGAGGAAGGGTGTCACTGTGGGGGAAGGCTGTTAGGTCTCTTTTCCTCAAACTTCCCTCTGTGTGACAGTCAGTTGACTTCCCCTTGCCTCCAAGATATAGCAGTGTCAGCTCCAGCACCACATCTGCCTGCATGCCACCATGATGATAATGGACTAAACCCCTGAAACTGTAAGTGAGCCCCCTCAATTAAATGTTTTCTTGTTACAATAAATCTTTCTGCCAAAAGCTGCAGAGACCCACCACCACGTGTGTGTTCTATGCCAGCCGCCCGCCCAAATTAGGGCCCAAATTAGGGCCTAAATTAGGGCCCAAATTAATACACAGAAACCTGTATTAGGTTCAAATGCTGCTTGGCCAATGACTAGGATTCTCATCTGTTAGCTCAGTCTTAATTATCATAAATCTATATATTTTATAAGACTTAACTTATAGAGGATGCCTTTCAGTGGTGCCCTCTCTTGCCAGTGGCTCACATCCTGCCGCTGGAGGAGGCAAAGTGGAAAGGGGACACTTCATGTTTCTCCTTGCTTAAATATGAGTCTCCTTGCTATGCCACTTCCTTCCTGGAACACCACTTTTCTACTACATTTCTCAGAATCCTCTTTGACTCCTAGTCCCTTCTAACTTGCTGCCTCATTGGCCAAACAGAACTTTATTAAACAATCAATAAGAGAAACATACACAGAAGTACTTCCCCCATTGTTTTCTTTCTAAGATTTTCTATGGTCATGGTGCCTCTTCACAGCAATGAAAACTCTAACTAAGACACATATCATGATTGTGTGATATGATAAGTTGTTTTATGCTATTTTTTAAAATTGTTTAAATTTTTTAAAGACATGTTCTCATTATGTAACCCTGTCTGCCCTAAGAATGGTCCCCAGAGGAATCTGGAGGCAGAACAAAGCATCCAGGAAAGGCCACAATTCCTGTCTTGCACCTCCACACTGCAGTAGAGAGGTGAGTGCTGGGGCCTCCACCAGCATATCTTTCCCTCTTCCAGTCCCCTGACCTGCAGCTGCCACTCCTTTCCTGCCACCAAATCCCCCAGAGGGACCTGGAGACAGAACAAAGCATCCAGCATCAGATACCATTCCTGTTTTGCCCCTCCACCCTCCCCTAGAAAGAGAGGGGGGACCTGGAGGTAGAACAAAGCATCCAGCATCTGCCACCATTCTTGTCTTGCCCCTGTGCCCTCCAGGAGAGAGGAGAGGATATATATGTGAACCCATACCCACCAGAAGAGAGAGAGACCTCACCTGTACTCACTGGAAGAAGAGATGGGAAGATGAGAGTATAAGAACATATTCAACAACAGAAAGACTTATATGACATCACCAGAGTCTAGGGATTCTACACCAGCAAGACCTGAACATCCCAAAGCAGATAGAATAGAAGAGAATGGTCTTAAAAACAACCTTATGAAAATGATAGAGGTACTCAAAGAGGATATGAGAAAATCCCTTAAAGAAATGGAAAAAAACAAATAAAAAATGCAAGAAATCAACAAATCTCTTAAAGAAAGCAAGGAAAGCCAAGAAAAAAAAAAAACAGAAGAAGGAAACAAATCAAACAATTCAAGTCCTGAAAACTGAAATAGAGACAATAAAGAAAACACAAATTGAGGGAATGCTGGAAATAGAAAAGCTGAATAAATGCTCAGGAACAACAGATGCAAGCATAACCAATATAATAAAAGACATGGAAGATAGAATCTCAGGTGTTGAATATAAACTAGGGGAAATAAATTCATCAACCAAAGAAAATATCAAATCCAACAAATACTTAAGACAAAATATCCAGGAAATATGGGACACCATGAGAAGACCAAAACTAAGAATAATAGGTATAGAAGAAGGCAAAGAAGCCCAGCACAAAGACGCAGAAAACAAATTCAACAAAATCATAGGAGAGAAAATTTCCCAACCTGAAGAAGGACATGCCTACAAAAGTACAAGAATCTTAGAGAACACCAAATAGACAGGACCAAAAGAAAAAAGTCCCCTCACCACATAATAGTCAAAACACCAAACATACAGAATAAAGAAAGAATATTAAGAGCAGCAAAGAAGAACGGCCACGTAACATATAAAGGCAGACCTCTCAGAATTACATTTGACTTCTCCATGGAAACTCTGAAAGCCAGAAGATCCTGGATAGATGTTCTACAAACACTAGAGACCACAGCTGCCAGCCCAGACTACTATACCCAGCAAAACTCTCAATAACTATAGATGGCGCAAACAAGATATTCCATGACAAAACCAGATTTACACAATGCATATCCACAAACACAACCCTACAGAAAGTTCTGGAAGGAACACTCCAATCTAAGGAAGTTAACTACACTCATAAAAATTTAGGCAATAGACAATTCCACTTTATGAAAAGCCAGAAAAGGGGAAAGACAAACACAAATTATTACCACCCAAAACAAATTCAAAACAAACAAGAATCAACAATCAATGATCCTTAATATCCCTCAATATCAATGGTCTTAATCACCTATATAAAAAAAATCACAGGCTAACAGACTGCATACAAACACAGAATCTATCCTTCTGCTGTATACAAGAAAGACCTATCAACTTCAAAGACAGATGTTACTTCAGAATTAAGGGTTGGGAAAAGATTTTCCAATCAAATGGCTCTAAGAAGCAAGGTGGTAAAGCTATCCTAATATCTAACAAATTAGACTTCAAACTAAAATTAATAAAAAGAAATGAAGAAGGTCAATTCTCATTAATCACAGGAAAAATACATCAAGATGAAGTCTCAATTCTGAACATCCATGCACCAAATACAAACGCAACCACATTGTAAATGGAACATTACTAAAACTCAAATAACACATTAAACTACACACACTTTTCTTGGGATACATTAACACCCCACTCTCACCACTGGACAGAATTACCAGACAGAAACTTAACAAAGAAACAACAACAAAAAAAAACTAACAGAAGTTATGACACAAATGGTTTTAACAGACATGTATAGACATGTAACAGACATGTATATTCCATCCAAACACAAAAGAATATACCTTCTTCTCAGCACCACATGGAACCTTCTCTAAAATCGACCACATACTCGGCAATAAAGCAAACCCCAACAGATAAAACAAAAAAGGAATAACCCTCTGTATCTTATCAGACCACCATGGCTTAAAATTAGAATTCAAAAACAACTCAAATTTCAGAAACCCTACAATTTATGAAAATTGAACAATGCTCAACTGTATCACTCCTGGGTAAAGGAAGAAATAAAGAAATCAAAGTCTTCCTAGAATTCAATGAAAATGAAGGCACAAAACACCCAAACCTGTGGGACATTCTGAAAGCAGTGATAAAAGGAAAGTTCATACACTAATTGACCTCATGTAGAAACTGGAGAATAGCCACAATAGAGAATTAACAGAATACCTGAAAGCCCTAGAACAAAAAGAAGCAAACTCATCCAGTAGGAGAAGACACCAGGAAATAATCAAATTGGGAGCTGAAATCAATAAAGTAGAAACAAAGAAAACAATACAAAGAATCAATGAAACAAAGAGTTAGTTCCTTGAGAAACTCAACAAGATAGACAAAACTTTATTCAGCCTAACCAAAAGGCAGACAGAGAACATGCAAATCAACAAAATCAGAAATGAAGAGGGGGGCATGACAACAGACACTGAGGAAATCCAGAGAATCATCAGATGATGCTTTGAAAATCTGTACTCCACAAAACTGGAACATTTAAAGGAAATGAACATTCTTGATAGGTATAACTTACCAAAATTAAATCAAGAACAGATAAGCAAATAAATAGACCTATAACCCCTAACAAAATAGAAGCAGTCACCAAAAGTCTCCCAACCAAAAATATCCCAGGGCCAGTTGGCTTCACTGCAGAATTGTCCCAGAAATTCAAAGAAGTGCTAATACTAATACTCCTCAAAATTTTCAACACAGTAGAAGCAGAAGGATCATTGCTAAACTCTTTTTGTAAGGCTACAATTACCTTAGTAGCCAAACCACAAAAAGACACAACTAAGAAAGAGAACTACAGACTAATCTCCTTCATGAACACTGATGCAGAAATACTCAATAAAATACTGGCAAATCAAATCCAGGAAAACATCAGAGAAATCACCCACCATGATCAAGTAGGCTTCATCCCAGGGATGCAAGGATGGTTCGACATATGTAAATCTATCAATGTAATCCACCACATAAACCAACTGAAAAAGAAAAACCACATGATCATCTCACTAGATGCTGAAAAAGCCTTTGACAAAATTCAAAACCCCTTCATGATAAAGGTCTTGGAGAGATCAGGGATAACAGCAATATACCTACACATAATAAAGGCTGTATACAGCAAAGTGACAACCAACATCAAACTAAATGGAGAGAAACTCAATGTGATTCCTCTAAAACCAGGAACAAGACAAGGCTGCCCACTCTCTCCATATCTCTTCAATATTGTACTTGATGCTCTTGCTAGAGAAATAAGACAACAAAAGGAGATCAAGGGGATAAAATTGGAAAGGAAGAAGTAAAACCTTCACTGTTTGCAGATGATATAATAATTTACATAAGTGACCCAAAAAAATTCTATCAGGTAACTCCTACAGCTGATAAACACCTTCAGCAAAGTGGTACGATACAAGATTAACTCAGAAAAATCACTGGCCCTACTATATATAGACAATAAAGGGCTGAGAAAGAAATCAGAGAAACATTACCCTTTTCAATAGCCACAAAAAAACCCATAAAATATCTTGGGGTAACTCTAACCAAACAGGCGAAAGACCTGTATGACAAGAACTGATGGGGAAAGTACTTCTGTGTATGTTTATCTTATTGATTGCTGAATAAAATACTGTTTGGCCAATGAGACAGCAAGTTAGATGGAAGTAGGAGTCAAAGAGGATTCTGGGAGATGTAGTAGAGAAGTGATGGTCCAGGCAGGAAGTGACATAGCAAGAAGACTCATATTTGAGCGAGGAGAAATGGGAAGTTCCTTCTTTTCCCCTCTGCTCCTGTTCCAGCGACACAATGTGATCCACCAGCAAGGATGAATGCCATAAGGCATCTGATAAGATAAGTCTTATAACATATATAGATTTATGATAGTTAAGACTGAGCTAACAGATAAGAATCTTAGTCATTGACCAAGCAGCTTTGAACCTAATACAAGTTTCTGTGTATTCATTTGGGCCTAACTCGGCCAGGCAGATGGCGGAAAGCTTACACGTGGTGGTGGGGCTCAGCAGCTTTTGGCAGAAAGATTTATTGTAACAGAATGGTGTAAGAAGTGGGATGACTCCATGCCCCAAGGTTCCCAGAGAAAGAGGTAAACCTGCCACCACAGCTTGCCCTGTCGGGCCACTGAGCAGCATGGGAGCAGTTTCCATATGCTCTCAATGTCCCCGTGCTTCTGGGGTTTAGACTCGGCACTACCAAGATGATAAAGACAGATCCAGATGAATAAAAACCTCTAAAGTTTTACACTACATTTAAAAATATATGTAGGCTTGTGACAGAAAAAAAAAAAAAAAACAGGAGGAAATAGAGTAGCTGGTTGTGGTGGCCAACGCCGGTAGGATTTGCTAAAGGAAGCAGAGGCAGGCAGATTTCCACAGAGAAACCCTGTCTCAGAAAAAAGAAAGAAAGAAAGAAAGAAAGAAAGTAAAAATAAAGTAATAAAAAAGCCACATAAAGATAAAAATACACAGAGAATCTGGATACTATATGTCATATTGTTGTCTTTAAATTGTTTGATTGCCGAGGAAAGAATTACTGCTGCTAAAATACATTTGATTATAAATGCTGCTCAATTAATTCAACTTGTACATTTTAAAAATACTTTGACTTCAAAATTTAAGTCTAAAGACAGGCTACTTAGAAATAAAGGTTTTACTTATATTTCCACAGAAAATCAAAAGCTGTGGGTTCCTTCCAGACTAATATGGTTTGATCAAGCAAGACCCCCTAAAGCTGAGATGATACAGCCTTACAGACTACAAAAACAAGGACTTGGTCAGGTTTGTATGTTTTATCACGATCCCTATGGTATATGAACATCGTCCCCAAACAGCAGGAAACAGTTTAGAAAGAACGATGCCGATATTCCCAAATATTTTTTATAAATGTTTGTTTTCATTTAAATGGGGTTAGTTATAAATGATAATGAGCATAGTCAATCTCTTTTTAAAGAAAGAAAAGGGGAATAGGATATAGGAATGAGTACTTTGCCTTGGTATAGATTTTCATTTATTGATACAACTTTAAAGTCAATTTTGTGATATGTATATGTTTCCTCTTGTTTAGATATTATGTTTATGCAGATCTTTTACCTATAATAGTCAAAACTTATAATTAGTTTAGTTAGGTTTTCTAGACATACAGAGATGTATTTGAGATGGTTAGGTATTCTTCAAACCTTTCAAAGACCTATAGAAATATGGCATTTAAATGGTTTAGGGTTTATCTTGGCAGTGAGACACAACTGCTCTTGGCACTCCAATTACATCATAAAGGAGGATGGGCATCGAATAAACTCATTATGGAGTTTGCTTTCAACATGGCAAGTTTAGCCATTTGGGCAAGAAACTGCTCTTGCCTGGACTGTTTGTTGCTGTATAAACTGGACATACAGGATCCACAAAAAAGTGACTGCTGAACTTACAAAACAAGACAGTACTAAAGAGTTCCTGTTGAAATGGAGACATGTGCCAGACACACTATGGCCTATGGGCTGAAGATGGATGCCCCAACTTTACAGAGAAACTTTGGGTGACTGTCCAGGTAGCAAGATGTCTCTGCCGAATCTAGAGTTTATATATTATCCTTCTGTGGTCTTTGATAGAGTTAATGACAGTTATGGTTATAGTTTTCTTCAGTTATTATAAAAGATAAGTTACCCTTCTTTTTATTTAGACAGAAAAAAGGAGATGATGGGGGAAGTACTTTTGTGCATGTTTATCTTATTGATTGTTAAATAAAATACTGTTTGGCCAATGAGACAGCAAGCTAGACGGAACTAGGAGTCAAAGAGGATTCTGGGAGATGTAGTAGAGAAGTGATGGTCCAGGCAGGAAGTGACATAGCAAGAAGACTCATATTTGAGCGAGGAGAAATGGGAAGTTCCTTCTTTTCCCCTCTGCTCCTGTTCCAGCGACACATGTGATCCACCAGCAAGGATGGACGCCATAAGGCATCCGATAAGATAAGTCTTATAACATATATAGATTTATGATAGTTAAGACTGAGCTAACAGATAAGAATCTTAGTCATTGGCCAAGCAGTTTTGAACCTAATACAAGTTTCTGTGTATTCATTTGGGCCTAACTCGGGCAGGCAGATGGCAAAAAGCTTACACGTGGTGGTGGGGCTCAGCAGCTTTTGGCAGAAAGATTTATCATAACAAAGAACTTTGAGTCAACAAAGAAAGAATAAATTGGGAGCATGGGGGAGGGTGGTAGGAGAAAGAGGAGGGGAGAAGAGGATGGGGGATGAGAACATGTGGGGTCAGGAAGATTGAGTGGGCAGATGAATAGAGGAGAGCAAGAAAAGAGACACATCTATAAAGGAAGCCATTGTAGGTTTAAAGAGAAATCTGGCACTATGGAAATTTTCAGAGATCTACAAGGTTGGCCCCATCTAACAATCTAAGCAATAGTGGAGAGGCTACCTTAAATGTCCTTCTCTGACAATGAGATTGATGACTACCTTATATGTCATCCTAGAGTGTTCATCCTGTATCTGATGGAAGCAGAAGCAGACACCCACAGCTAAACACTGAGCTGAACTGCTGGAATCCAGTTGCAGAGAGGGCGGAGTGATGAGCAAAGGGTAAAGACCGGCCTGGAGAAACCTACAGAAACAGGTGACCTGAACATGGATGGGGTTGTTCATGGACCCCAGACTGATAACTGGTGAACCAACACCGAACCAAACGAGGCTTCCTGAATGTGGGTGTCAGCTAGGATCACTGGGCAGTCTATGGGGCCTCTGGCAGTGAAACCAGGATGTATCCCTAATGTAGAAACAGACTTCAGGAGCCCATTTACCATGAAAGGATATTATCTTAGCCTAGATACACAGGGGAGGGCCTAGGCCCTGACCCAAATGACTGGACAGATTTTTGATGATCCCTCATGGAAGGCCTCACTCCTGGAGCGTGGATGGGGGGATTGGTAGGGCAATGGGAGGATGGGAGTAGAGGGAACTGGGATTTATATTTAAAATAAGATTGTTTCTAATTTAAATAAAATTTATTTTAAAAGAAAAGGCATGGTCTCATTATGTAGCTCTGTCTGCCCTAAAACTCACTATGTAGACCAGGTTGGCCTGAACTTACAAAATTCTATTTGCCTCTGCATAGAGTGCTAGTATTAAAGACTATGTGTCAAATTCTAAATGGAAATTGATTTTAGGGTGATACATTTTGTGTCTTTAGTGTAGTCTCAGAACCTTATCCATAATTAACATATTTGAATAAAACCCTCAGAAAATTATTAGATACAGACAGGATATTGAATTTTGACTCTGAGCAGACTTTTTTGTAAGCATGGATAAATTAGAAGTGTTGGCAATTAGGGGTATATTACAAACAGCACATACATATATTTTATTAAATTACCTCCACACATTTAAAGAAAATGTCTACTCTCCTAAGCTCTCCAGTGTAGCATTTGTTAACTTCATCCAGTGTATTGAATAAGTTTATTGTAGATACTGTCCTAAATATTAATAATTAGGAACATAAGCATGTCTATATTGAGAATGATTATGCAAGTCAGTGGTAACAAAACAGAAGTTTATCTGACAGTGAAGACTCACTGGTTCTCTTTGTACTCTATTGTTTTCTTTAATTTAGTGTCAATGTAATTCATGAAATAAATTATCAATTGTAAAATGTCAAAGAAGTATGATATGTACACAGAAAATGTAATTAAATAATCTAGAAACAGCACACCAAAGTATGGCATGCTGACACTCTCAAAGCGACCAAAGTCATTCAGTGGGACAAGAGCCTTGTCAACAAACTATGCTTGACATTTCAGTTCTTGCACAGACTTCCCTTCATGAAGGACCACAGCTTCGGGCTGAAATAAACACTCCCCCCCCAAGTTGCTTTTGATCATGGTGTTTATCACAGAATAGAAAGCAAGCTAAGACTTCAGTAAAAAGTTAAATTAATGGAGCAGTGGCTCAGTGGTTGAACTTTTATTTGACATGTAGATATGAAGCCCTAAATCCAACCAACACATTACTGAAAATAATTGATTTGAAATAGATTGCATAAATAAAGGTAGAATTATAACACTGTTACAAAGAACATGTAGGAGATCCTCAGATATCAGCTAGACAAAATAATCTTGACCTTCACACTTAAAGGACAAAACCAAACAAGGAAATAACAATGTGGTGTTTCCTCATTAATGACCTTTATTTTTGAAAAGCTGTTGGAAAGAAGAAAACAACAAATTACAGACTGTGAGAAAAATAATCTGTAACTCTGTCAGTGTTATCTGACAAACAACTAATACCTAGAATTTATTTTAAAATTAAAATCTTAATGTGTCCACATAAACATTCCATTCAGCAAAATAAGCAAAATATGGAGGTTTCTATTCCAATAATGTAGACATACAGATAACAAGCATAAAGATAGCTCAAAATCATTTAGCTATCAAAGAATTCAAATGAAAATTAATAACATCACACAGCTTGCCGAAGACTAAAACAAAGTATAGTGAGTACATCAAGTGTTGGAGCAGGTGGTGAAAGACTGATTCATTTGAACAGTGTGGCTCTCAGTGCTAAACATTTTGGACATTCTGGAAACAGTTGGCATTTTCTTTAAATATTTTGTTTTTCAGTTTTGTTATCTTGCATGGCTGTTGGCTTCTCTTGGTTCAATAAAGCTTCTGTGTCAACACTGCAGGGCAGGTAGCTAAGCCACAGAATTCATTTTCTCACAGCCATGGAGACCGAAATTCCGAGATCAAAGTATCAGTTGGTTTGATTTGCTCCTGCTATTCTTGACATTCCCATGGCTCTCTCTGTCTGTCTTGTGTGTGTCCTCTTCTCAAAACCCACTGATCATATTCATCCTTAAGCCCTATTTTAACTTTAAGTGCAAGCAACTTCTAAGGTACTGGAGTTAGAATTTCAATTAAGACTTTTAGAAGAAAATTCAGACATAACATGAAGTTTTGCTTTCTCAAAGGATTCTTCATATAATTGTCTTGATTTCTCCCAAAGGCTAATACAATGTTTATGAAATAAGGGGTTTCTACTTAGAAACCAAGTGGTAAACTCCTTAGCATTTATCTGGAAAAATAAAAATGCATCATTATATGAACTTGCACACAAATGTTGAAAGCTTCTTTAATTGTCACAACAAAGATGCCCTTCATTGAGTGAACAATAATGAGCCTGCCTAACTTGATGTGCCATCTCTGTGCAAGCCTATGGGAGGCCTTCTTCTTACTGAATAGAGATGGAGGAGGAGTGAGTGGATAAGAGAGTGGTAGACAGGAAAGGGGAGAGGATGGAAGGAGAGGAGGGAAGGGAAACTGTTTTGTAAAATAAATGAAAATGTTATTTAAATTTAAAAAATGTATTAAAAATAATGAGACAGCTGTACCAAAACAAAACAAAAACAAAAACAAAAAACTCACTTCTCATATAGAAAAGGAAACAAGTTGATAGTACAATGACCTATATAATTCTTCACAGAATTATGTGGAACCAACCAAAAATAATCCAATTTCAAATAATTACATAATCTTTGAGTCCATTACATTAATCTTAAAGTGACAGAATTGTAGAAATGGAGAATAGATCAGTGGTTGCCAGAAGGCCTGCAGGGGTGGACTTGCAGTGTTCAGTATCTTGCCTGAGTCAAAATCTGTGTCTTGGTTGTCATTTCCTAATGCTTTTAAATAAATTATTAGTGGGGAGAAGAGACAACTAGATACAGGATACATGGGGAATTTCTTTGTATTTCTTACAAATGCACTTTAATCTATAATTTTCTCAAATAACAAGCTTAGTTTTAAAAGGAACTATAAAATCACTGACACCAAAAGTGCAAGCTCTTCAATGTACAGAATGCAAAATCACACATATTTCAAAATCCCTGCCTGGGCTGGGGATTAGAAACACAAAAAGAAGAATTAGGGAAGCAAGGACAAACCCTAAAGGGCACAGGCAAGGTTAGAAGGAGGAACAGAGTGAATAAGTAAAGGGACAGAAGACTTCAAATGGCTGTCTCAAATCAGCAAAGCCCTGTACCCTCCACTACAGTGATTGGAGTATTTGCCTTACTGAACAGACCCGAGGGAAAAGGCAGAAAATATTACTTTTTAAAAAAATTCAACTTATTGCTGAGATTTGGGGAAATGAGATTTGGCATAATCTAGAATTGAAAGCATCCACCACCATTACTCTCTGCAAATGGAAAAATTCAACAAAGCGCCTCAGTGAAGAGGTAACAAGATTCAGCATGTGCTGTGACTAAGAATAAAAAATAAAGGCTGTTGCAACTGTAACTATTTCCCTGAAACGTCATTGCAAAATCTGAGCAGAAATAAAGTTTCTATTTTAGACTGCTGGAGTATGAATTTAGACCTCATGTAGAAACACTACTTAAAAAGAAACAAATGGGACACAAACTCAGGACACATCTTCTTTTTCACAAGGAGGGTAATTTGATTCTAAGTACACACCAAATGCCTCTGTGAAAACTAACACTATGTATCTAGAAAACTAGTTTATTTTTGCACCATGTCTTGGCATTTTAGGACCAGAATATGATAATCATAGTGCCTTGCCCTCTTACAGAAAGAGAGAGAGGGGGGGGAGGGAGAGGGAGAGGGAGAGGGGGAGAAAGAGGGAGAGGGAGAGGGAGAGGGAGAGGGAGAGAGCTCTTGGGTGTTCAGTTTTATGTACCAACTTGGCAGAACCACAGGACACAGATGTTTGGTCAAGCATTATTCTGGATGTTTCTGTGAAGATATTTTTATACGACATTAATATTTGAATCAATAGATTTTGAGCAAAGGAGATTATCAACCATTAAAGGGGTGAGCCTCAGCCAATCAATTAAAGGTCTGAGTAAAAGAACAGAAAAATCACCTCCTTTGTGGACAGGGAAGTTCTTATCTCTAGACTCAAGCAACATCATGGTCCACCCTGATTCCAACCTGCTGGCCTCTCCTGTATGTGAGACAAGCATTGAGTAACAGTGAGATATGTTCTGAGAAATGTGTCCTTTAGCAATTCCATCATTGTGTGAACAGCAGTAGTCAATTTTCCCCAACTCCGGGTGGTACAGCCCATCACACACCTGGTTACTAACCTCTACAACATGTGATACTATAGACAACATAATACAATAGCAACACTTCTGTTTAGGGTCTAGATGGCTCTGAAGAGACACCGTGACTACAACTCTCATAAAGGAAAACATTCAACTGGGGCTGGCTTACATTATCAGAGATCTAGTCCATTATCATCATGGTGGGACATGGTGGTACACAGGCAGATACGGTGCTAGAGAAGTAGCTGAAAGTCCTATATCTTGCAGGCAAGAGGAAGTAAACTGTCTCATTGGATGTGGCTTATGAGACCTCAAAGCCCACCTCCACAGTGACACATTTCCTCCAATGAGGCCATACCTATTCCAAGAAGGTCATACCTACTCCAACAAAGCCACACCTCCTAACAGTATTATTACCTTTGGGGGCCATTTTCTTTCAAACCACCACAATGTTTAAACATAGATACAGTAATAATATTGTTGCAAGATAAAAATCTGTAAGCAAAGCTTGTAAGGGAACCCACCATGCACAAAGCTCAGGAGAGCCAGTGAGTGAATGAATGGTAATTGACTATGAAGGCGACAGTCACCACCATGCTCTGCTCTAGGCTCTATAGACACCATATACACAGGGTAGATTAAACTCATAATACATAGTACTTCAATAGCAGATTAACTGTATCTTCATATTCTAGATTGTTTTCTGTTGCAGTGATATACACTGTGACCAGAAGCAACTTAGAAAGAAAGGGTGATTCAGTTTTTAGTTTACAGTCCATCCAGGGAAGGAAGGAAGGAAGCTGATGGCAGAGACCACAGAGGAGCACTGCTGCTGGTTTGCTTCCAGGCTCCTGGTTATCTACCTTTTTTATATAAACCAGCCAACCTGCCAAGAAGTACTACCTTCCACAGTGAGCTGGCTCACTTCACACAAATCAGCACATATGCCCACTGGCCAATCTGATGGAGGTGATTCCTCAACTGATGTTCCCTCTCCCTGGTTGTCTCTCATTTGGCCCATTTGACAAAAACTCAATGGCATGCCACATTTAACATATTTCATTTTATATACATTATTTCTTTACCTTTTGGGCTTTTAAACAATCAGTTTAAAACAAACACATGTACACTTCAACATACAATGTATTTTTTCAATAAACTTTTTGTTTCAAAATAAATTACTTTATTTTTGTCAAAAGATAATAAGATAGGCATACATATATTAATTAACTTTGTCCCATCAACAGGGGCACAATCTTCAATGTCACCAGCTGCCACCTCTCCTTTCCCACTGGCAAATATTCAGAGACACACATGGGGCTGCCGCCTTCTACATTAGCAAAGCCTGCTTCTGGACTACAGCCTACTGGATCTGCATGAGGCTATTTGAAAGTTAACATGTTTTAATGAATTTGGCAGTACACTGTAAATTGTGCTAGAATATAGACAAAAATAAAAATTGGCAACATACTTATTATCATCATCATCAAGTATTGCAGCTGTCCAACAATGATTGGATAAAAAAGATGTGGAGTGCATATACAATGAAATACTATCCACCCATAACAAAGACTAAAAGTCCTGTCATTTACAAAAACATGGGTGGAATGGAGGTTCATTGTCTTAAGTGAAATAAGAAAGGCACAGAAAGACAAGGGCTTTCATGACAGCACTCAAAACAGGACTCTAGCAAGCCAATCTGATAGAAATTGAGAGTATAATGAAGTTGGAAATAGAATGGTACTTACAGAGGATGAGAAGAGTTTGCTGATAGTGATGGGGAAATGGTTGGGTAATAAATATTAAGTCACAATTAGATAGAAGCAAGAAGTTCTGCAGTGCTAATGCCTAGTAGGGTGATTGTTGGGGGTGATAGTGAACTGCATAACTCACAATGTTAGAAGAAAGACATTCGAAAACTTTTAACAAGATTAATAGCACTGTTTTGAGGCAAGGAATATGTTTAAGCTTATCAAACCCTACATAATATATGCCTAATATCAGAACAATGTCAATTAAAATGTGAAAAGCCCAATTTTAGTCAGATTCCTCTTGTGGCATAAGCTTATCAAGCACAAGGATTGGCAGGGAAATATGTATGCTGGCCTGAAGAACCTCCTCTAAAGAACTCTGAAAGAGAAAACAAAATGGCAAAGGCTGACCAAACCCTGTAGAGATACAGTACATTAGCTAGGACAAGTTCATTGCTGTCACCATAGAGCTTCCGTAGACTTGCATCTTTAGGACAACATGTTTGGACGTTTTGTCATCGAAGTCATGGTTGTATTTATTATTCATGCCCATTTTCAACAAGTTGAATCTCAGCTGATTGGTTTGATATCTTAAAATCTGCTGTGATAATTCTGAGATGCAGTTATAAGTGTTATTCTAGATCACATCTGAGCAACATTATTGCTAGGACTATTAAACAGGCCATGGCCTTAATTTCCACAGTGCTGGTACTGGCATGCAATCTCAGTGTGTCCCCCAAAACTTCACATGCTAAAATTTAATCCCCACAATGAGGTACTCAGGAGAAAATCTTACTCCAATTGGATTTAGAGGCGAGGATTTGGGAAGAGAATAGAATTAGGTAATTGTCATCAGGGCCATGTCACTCTGAATTAATTCCAGTAAGCCAGAAAGGTACAGACTAGAAAAAAACACAGGCACATGCTTTCCCTGTCTCTGGAAATGGAATTCTCTGAATCATTTTGGAACTCTTCCAGTAGCAAGCTCCCATGGAATATGGCTCCTTTAGACTAGACCCATGAACCAAAGTAAACTTTAGGAACTTATTCTGTGTTAGTAGAAACAATTTGATACATAGAAAATTGGTGACAGACTAACACAGATGAATTTATTTTCAAAGATATAAACACCAATTTAATTTTACAATAGATGAAACTTGTGGAAATAAAAAGCCAATAAGAGTTCACAGAACTAAAAAAGAAGACAGGGGAAAAGAAAATACCACGGAATGCACATGAGTGACTTTTAGCTGGCAACTCAGTATCTCTCAAAAACATGAGTGACAGCATTATAATGGTTGTACTACCAGTTCCATTATAACATTCTCGGACTGCCATCATATACACAGTGCATAACCATGTATAGATACATTACTATATATGCATGAATGTACACATATACACTCATGTGTATGCACACACAAAAATGGTTCTTTCTCTGGAATAAAGATTTTTGTACTGAGATTTAGTATTAGAACTTGGCAGTTGGAGAGTTTTTAGAGAAACAGAATGTTAATGGTGGGTCATATGAATTGGTTCTGGGGCTTCTAGGATTTCAGTGGAAGTAGAATACATTGCTTCTCTGATCTAATTAGATTTAAATGAACCAGCTATATTTCCAGGAGTAATAGAAGTGCATATAGTCTATTTTAGGATGTAGCAAGAGGGATATAGGACATAGAATCATTAGATACTCCTATTCAATGACTTAAAAATTTGCAAGCTGGTTTGGGTGTCTATAGACATGATAGCTCTGAATATATTTGTCAAACTAAGTAGTGTAAAGTGAAATGGGCTGGTTACTCTTAATTTCACTGGTCAAACTGAGGAGACATTGGAATGAGCTCAAGGAATCAGTTTCTGGCCAAGTGCTCTATAAATGATTTGAAACTGTATTTGCCTTCCCTACAAAGAGACTCAGATCTGTAACCACTGGAATTGAGCCTGTAAAGCAAAACAACAGAATTTTATCATCCATGTAGCTGAATTAAAGCACAAAATGAACCCTGTCTTGAAAAACCAAAAAAAAAAAAATCCTCTGTGGGAGTCTAAATTTAAGGTGTATGTATGTATGTGATGTGTGGTGTGTGTGTGTGTGTGAGAGAGAGAGAGAGAGAGAGGGAGAGAGAGAGAGGGAGGGAGGGGAGGGAGGGAGGGAGGGAGGAGAGAGAGAGAGAGAGAGAGAGAGAGAGAGAGAGAGAGAGAGAGAGAGAGAGAGTGTGATATAGCAGGAGTAGAGTCCTGTGAAAGTGAACCAGTTTCCCCTACAACTTCCTGTACCTTCAGGGGCAGTATGACCCTCTTTTGTATATACCACTCTACTGGATAATGTAGCATTGCTATGTATACCTGATCATTAGCTCTTGGTGGGCAAGCTACATCCTACTGATGATGAACAACTTCAGCAGGTAAGTAATTTCATGACTTGTGGCATAACAGTGATCTCCAGTGAGGCCAGTAGCAGTCCAAATCTGCTTCTCAAATGGAAAGTAGCTGTTTACAAAGGATAATGCGGCTCTGCTCCAGAATCCTAAAGGATTCTTCTGTGCTACTGACAGATAAGTCCCTGGGGTCTATGTGGCAGAATAACTTGTGTGGTCACTGGGACTTGAGAATTTTAGGTACTGACCAGGGACAGTTATAAACTTTACTTCATTTATTTCTCAGTGAATGGTTATGGTCATTTAATATCTTGTATCTTTATAATACATAATTTTCCTCCTTTTGCTTAGCATTTAATTGTTTCAGGAAATAAAGTAACCCCAATGGCTATTACTCCATTGTGGTCAGCAGAAAGGGGTGACTTCTATGTTATCTTGATTGTTAATGTGGTTAGGGAATGGCTTTGGACTTAACAGTAAGCCATGGGGCTTTTCCTACATTATAAGGTAGAAGAAAGAAAACTGGACTTGATGGCAAAGTGTGGCTGAACACAGACTCAACATCTGTTCATCAAACACGACAGCCTATCTCATCAAAGATCCTTCTGGAAGCTCCTTCTTCATACTATGCAAGGAGCATGCACACCAGCTCGTTTCTACCTTGGAAGTTTCACAAGTGTGCTCCATTAGTCCTTGAATCCTCAAATTCCAGAGATGTATCACTTTCTCTTACAAGTTTTTGAGTCACTTTTACCTATCTTAAAACTAAAAGTTCTCAAAGAATATACTATTTGCTAGTCTTCGATGGCTAAATATACTCTTGGCCTTGTTTTGTGAAACCTAAAGCGAAGTCATAAGCCAGGAGTCAGGAAACTAGTCTCCCAACACCTTCATGTATTCTGCACAGTCCATCCTATAGCCATGTAAGCATGACTTACAAGATCATCTTACTTTCTTGATTTCATTCTAATGTGTTGAACAAACGAATGGTTCTTTTTATATGAGCATTTGAGAATATGTGAGTGAGTATGTGATCACTTCTGTAAATTGCCATCCAGAATACACAGCTCTTGTCCTTACTACCTAAATAGCATGAGCTTGTGGTCATTTCATTTCATTCTAGTTGTTTATTAAATAAATAAGGCTTTCTCTAACAATCAAGTATCATGTGCAATGTTAATTTGTTTTCTCATTTTCCTTCATTTTAAGTAATTTCTCCTAGCTTCTTAGAAATCAGTACATCCTCCAACATTCTCTAACATACACATGTATGTATTCTCTTTCTTATGTATACAGACTTTTTAAAAATCTTGTGTATGAGTGTTTTGCATACTTAACTGCCTGATGACATGGAGGTCAGAACTGGACAGAGAATCCCCTGTAATTGGGGTTATGGGTGGCTGTGAGCCTCCATGTGGGTCCTGGGAATCCAGTCCATATCTTCTGTAGGAGCTGTAAGTGTTCTTAACCACTAAGCTATCTCTCCTGCCTCCAACCTCCTTAATACCTTTTAATTATTATGAATATGCATCTCTGTGTATACTAAATGCTAAATGCACAAGAATTTCCACTATTGCCACACAATGCCAAGCATGTCAAGAATGAACTGTAACTGATTGAATCATTACCTTCATTTATTACTTTCCTCTAAACACTGTCAAAAACGAAAAGATGTGTTAAAAATCCCCTATTACTATTGTTCTGTCCAATTTTCTGAACACATTTAAAAGCATTTTTGAGGGTGTGCTTATTCTACTTTAATCTGGTGTGTGGAGGTTCATTACAGTTATGTCTTCATTGAGAACTTTTTCATCAAAATGAAATCACCATCTTTGTCCATTTACTGCTTTGGGAAATTGATTTTATTTTGATGCATGTGGCCACTTTGCTGTTCTTTGCTGTTGGCATTGCATGATTAATCTTTGTCTGAAATTTTAACTTTTTATTGAAATTCCTTAACAGTTGTTTCTTGTAAAAACATATGACTTTTGTGGTTTGGCTATTATAACTCATTTGAGATTTTTCAGCTGTACAGGGTGACATATCATAAATACTTCTTAAGCTTTGGGTATTTCATGCTTCCATTTCCTTTAGTATAAGGTATCTGATTTAAAATTTTCCTTTATTTCCATTATTTTTCATTTTCCTAATAAATTGGTAGTAGACATATGGGATTAATAGTGAATATTTTCAAATGTCATACATTCAAAAATCATAGACCATTTCAACAAATCAGTGTAATAAAGGAAATAACTTAGTTCCCCCTATAAGTAAGTAAGAAAAAACACAACCTATGTTCTCTGGACACTGAGTCCTTACACATATATGAGGCAATCTGATGGAGAACTAGGCAATGATGAAATTTACTTCATAAATCTCCTCTATCAGAAATTACTTCTGATATTTTGACTATGATGTCATCCGATTTACAAATTGCTTAGTATTAACTCTATCTTTAATTGGTTTCAAGTTTTGTCCAGATTTTATACTGGGGAAAAAGAAACCCAAAACTATAGTATTCTCATTTTTTAGTTCTTTGTTTTCACTTGTTTCTAAGATATTTGGAAGATGCCTTTGAAGATCTTTCTTCACAGTGTGGAGAGCTGCGATGCACCGCGCCTTAAAGATGGCGCCAGTTTCCAGTTTCCACCTTCCACCATCCCGAGGGTGAGCGCTCTCTGGAATAAACAACTCCTTATTTGGCTTGGTCTAAGATTCAAACTTGCATCAGCAAATGCGAGCCTATCCACCTTAGCCACGTGGTGTTCTGGGGTTGGCTGGCAAGAGTGCTTTTAAGCTGTGGGCTGGCTTTCCCGGGGTCATAAGATTGTTTAAGTTTCCTAAGTAAACTGCTTAAGGAAGAGTCTCAGCATTGCGTCTTCCTTGCTGGTCGAGGTGGTCGCGACACACAGGACCATAATATATATGTGTAGCAGATGTTCAAATGGCCTCTTCCTCCTGGGTTTTAGGAATACCTGATGTTCAAGTCTGTAAGGTCAAGGTGTGCTCGCTTGTGTGTCTGTGTTCATGAAGAAGTGTGGTTTGATCTAGAAATAGGGCTTTGGAGTTAAGACTTCATCTGTGCTACCCACAGTTGTAGACTCAGTCATTACTGGTCACTTAAAAATATGGCTTTAGAATATTGTTTTTGTTCACTTTAATTCATTAGTTTAAACAAAAAATATTTCTATATGATGGTAACTACCATACTGGAAAAAAGTCTTCAGTGTTCCAAGATAGTGAGGGACAAATACCATACTGTGATTTATCTTGCTTGCCCATTTAAAAATAAGTTAGCCTTCCTAATCAATTATTTCCACTCTAAGCAACTGCATATACCCCAGGTTACTTCAGATCTCACAGACCTGGAATCTCACTGAATCCTCTTGGATTCATTTCAGCAACTGCTGATTGTCCCTCCCCGTGGATCACTAGTGGAACTTCCTGTTTTGTTTTGCTGGTTGTCTTCTTCCCAGCTGCTCCTGTCTCATGCTGTAAGTCTGGAGCTTTTTTTTCTCTGCCACCCCTATTAATGAATTGAGTGAGGGAAGGGCTAGAGCCTTGTTTTACCCTGACATTTTCTTTCCAGAATAGTTGGCACTTTTTAAAAGATGAGGTGAGTTGGTCTGGAAGCTGGGATGTTTAGATGCCATTTATTAAGATGTGGAAGAGTAAGAAAAAAAAATTTCTAGGGGAAAGGAAATCAAATGGCCCTGTTTGTACATGACACATTTAGAGATCTTTGATTATAATGTGCCTGGGATTCATTCCAGACCTTTGTAGTTCTAAAGTTGATGAGTGAATACATAGAATTAAGGGCATTAGTGAAACATGCCCTCTAAGAAGAAATAGTAAAGAGGTAAAGAAAGCCCTCAACATCTCAGTGATTACACTTTAGAAGGAAGAGAAAGAATCTGCAAAGGAGATAAAACGGGAGGGAATTGTGAAGCAAGAGAAAAATTAATCGAGCTATATGGAATTCAAGAAAAGAAAGATTTGTGTTGGAGCTGCTAAGAGGCTAAGCAAATGATGATTCTGAACTTGCAACCACACAAGCCGATTGTGATCTTGACAAGTGTAATTCCACTTAAATCATAGTGTTGAATGCGAATGAAGGGACGTTGAAAAAATGTCGAGAGTTAATTTAAAATGAAGAAAGATAAAGATGAAATTGACCAAGTAGGGATAGTCTATATAGACAGTGATTCCACAGTGGGGAGGAAGGCAAAGTAGGAAAGGAAAACTGCTAAGCAGAGGGTAAGGTAGAGCTAGGTAGGAAGAATGGGTTCTAATGTTCTGTTCCCCATGGTGGTAGCTATTGTGAATATGAATTTATTTTCTACTTTATGATAGCTAAAAGAGACATTATAGTTCACATCACGAAGTTCATATATACTCAGGATGCTGGATATACTAATTAGGTTGATTTGTCCATTCCAAAATATATGCATGTTTTAGAACATCATTTCATATTACTTAAGTACATACAGTTAGTCTTTGCCATTTAAAAATAAAGTAAAACTTCAAGAAGCTTTGACTGCCATGGAGGCTAATGAATATGACAACAGCGCATAAGGAACACAGGAATTAAAGGAAGCTTTTAAAAGGTATGAATTGCTTAGAACAATTTATCCACAGATCCTGATGACCTGTGAATAAAGGTAAATAAGTGAAAGAGAATATCAAGGCATTCTAAAGAGAGACTGTCTTCAAGAGTGACCTTCTGGGGAAAGAGAGAAGAACCAGGATCCAGAGCACAAACAAGGGATTCAATTTTATAAGCTACTGTTAAAGAGGATTGTAGAAGACAATGAATACATGCTTGTTTATAGCCTTACTGAGAGAGTTTAGACCACCAACTCATCTTTCCCCATTAGCAACTGAAATAAAGATGATTACATGCTCCAGTCAGCCACCAATGTTGGGAGCCAAAGATCTCAGGACTTGGCATGAGACCCTAGGCCATGCTTGGCTGGCCACATAGTTATGTATTAACCTTTACATAACAGCTCCTTAGAACTTCAGCTCAAGAAAAGAAACAGCTTGACCCAGTCCTCCACCTTACTTCCAACAGCAGGTTCAGTCACCTAGGCAACCCTTCCTGGACCTCTTACTCATGAACTCTTTACAATGCCAAACATCCTCTCTTTGTGGTTTCCTAATATCCTGCCTACATTAGCATCTGGCACACAAACAACCCATTCTACCCTTCCCCATATCCTGGTCTGCTAACTATATAAGCTAGCCTGAGAAAAATAAAGTTTGTCACTTGATCAGAATCCTATATTGTGATCATTCTTTCTGTGTCTCTTGTCCCCATTCCCTATCCCTGACTCTCTTGCCCCAGGCTGACTCTCTTGCCCCAATCCTATGGGCTGGGACAACTGACACCCAACATGGGGCTCGACAGAGTTGGGGATCTGGGAACTTCAGAGCTCATTAGAGGGACAGCCCCATCCATACAGTGAGGCAACCTCATCAAGATCGATTGTGAGCCTCGGTCGGAAGAAGACCCAGCATCCTGCCCAGCACTTGAGACTTTTGGTTCATGAGCACCACCTATGTGGAAAAGGTGAGTAATGGGACAAGCATTTAGCAAGGAAGATTTATATCTTTCTGGGATCAAAGAATCCCTCAAGATGCGGGGAAAAATGGGTTAAGAAAAAACAATTGAGAAAATTCTTCCTTTTTATTGGGGATCTCTGTCCCTGGTTTTCCCAAGAAGGGACCATAAGTGAGAAAAAATGGGCTGGGGTTGGCAACTGCCTCCAAGAGTTGATCATCTGACAACATGGCAGATCAGATGGGTTCATAAGACATGAAATGCAACAATACAGTGTGGGACAGGGCCAGGTTAGGGAAGGATCACTAGTGAAAAGCCCATGTTAGGTTGGTTTAAAAAGTAAAAGAAAGAAAGCTTCACATGATCTTCTTAATGCTATTAAGTTTGAAACTGCAAGTGCTTCTTTGCTTGTGCACCTGGCTTGCAGATCCATGGCGAGTTCATCTACTGAGTGGCCAATGGTGGGGGAGAATTCAACATTCTCCTTGTCAATTCCTGGGGAATGCTGGGAAGTTAGTTACAAGTGAGATCATGGAATTAGAGAGGTAAAGGTTGACAGTGATACTAAGCTGGCTTTACAATGCAGGAAGGTAAGGAGATGTGGATGTCAGGAGGGATTCCTATTATGAGACTTTTGGGCCTGAAAAAACCCCTGTCCAAATCTCCGCTCTTGGCGTTTCCACTTTTGCTTTGAAATGGCAACCAAGTTCCCTGTCCTTCAGCCGAAGCCTCCTATGGGAAGGAGGACTCGGGAGATGAAAACCCTTACACTCCTGCCCCCTCAGGAGGAGAAACCTCTCCTACACAACCCCCAGATAACTCAACGTCCAGGCAGGACACCAATCCTCCATCCGAGACCTCTTCTTCTTGCCTTCCAGGTCCGGATCAATCCATTCTACACACCTCCTGAAAAAGACTGCTGACTATATAAGCTAGCCTGAGAAAAATAAAGTTTGCCACTTGATCAGAATCCTGTCTTGTGGTCATTCTTTCTGAGTCTCTTGTCCCCATTCATTATCCCCGACTCTCTTGCCCCAGGTTGACGTTCCATGGGTTGGGACACATCAGTACTATCATAACTTTATAAAAATGAAATAAAGTCATAGAATGACTAAAACAGTCAGATTTGCCCCTGCTACTTGGTTGGCAAGACCATGCATTGCAACTTTTTTCTGGAGGACAAATGTCGTGATTTGGGTAGTAAGCAGTAAAACCCAGTCAGCAGCTGGATTATATTTATAGCTAATCACCCACAGAGTATGCACCTGCTACAGCATCATTTCTCATAAGTATTATAAAAGCTCATTTGCTTTATTGATAAGAATTTGAGGTGCCATTCATTTGTTTTAAATGTGTAAAAGAAAGGAAATCTCACACAGACACACAGTGTGGAAGAAAACACAATGCCAACGAATACAGAATAATAATGAACAATTGTCCAAAAATGCCAGAGAACAAGAAAACAGTGTGTCTTGGATGCCACATTTTTATATTTTTTCAGATATACATTTTTGTGTTATTTTCAGAGATGTTCCCTGGATTTAAGTCAGGCCGGCCTTGCTGGTTGACACTGACATATCCCCATAGATACATCTGACAGCCATTGCCCACCAATCATCAGTTTATAGTAATATTTATGAACATCTCTGAATTTGATCACACAGTAAGGGAGACATATAGGAGAAGGAAAAGCAATATCAGCTGTGAAACAACACTCTATTTTTTCCATATTTCTTCGATGTAAAGTCAAGAATTAAGTGAACATACTAAAGGGAGGAAGTGGCTGCCATTATGAAGGAGTGAACTGTGTTATATTTAAGGAAAACTTCAAGAAGTGTCACATGGGACAGGATTTTTCTGTCATTAAAATGAAGTGTCATTTTAGGTTTCCTCCTACATATGTCAATTTAATTATAAAACAGATTTTATACATCAGAAACAATAATGGGGTACTGGATGAGTGGGTGTGGGTGTGTGTGTGCATGCATGTGTAATTTTTAAATATTCAACATGAAGATTTTTGCACTCCAGAGAATTAATCAAACTGTCAGATCCAAGACCAAAAACTGAGAAGCACACCCAGTGGTGTGTCATGGTAACTTAGCAACCAGAGCTGAAGAGGGTAAGACATATTGCTGTCATTTCCTAATATTTAAGATTGTGTACCTTATACACTCCTTGGCCCCCACATATACACCCACATTCTGACCCCTCCTAGGTTGTAGTTCACTAAATTATATCTTTTATATTTTTATTGATGCACAACAATTTCTATTTGGGAGACAGTGAAAATCACTTCCTGGACACTGAACTGTAGAGCACTTGTGGATCCTTCATTGGCCAAGACTAAGTCTTTTGCACATCACAGGTGATTCCAACTGGACTCATAACCATGTAGAAGCTTAGCAACTCCTTAATTTAAGTACACACCTAGTCGCTTAGCCAGTTCCATGACAGGCTCTGAACAGCAAGTTCTTCTGTCAAAATTCCAGTTTTAGAGCAGTCCATGTATGGGTATCAGCACAGGATCTTCCCATAGTGGGTTTAAGTTCTCTATTTAGGGCAAAGAAATTAAGCCCTAAATATACAAAGTAGATCTTCATCTTGATCCCTGGGAAACATGCATAAATGAATTGTTCACAAACAAAGGAAAATGAGGCATTGTTTGAGCCATTAGCAATGTACCAAATAACCCAAATATCCTTGAATTAGTAAGAAGATAAAGGGTATTCATCACAATGCTTTCATCTTTGACCAGCCATGTTGAGTATTCTTCATAGTGGACTCTTATAAGGCAAGAGGTTTGTCAATGTGAAGTCAGAGGTGAAATAGCACCAAGTCATTCCAGCATTCCTCTGTGTTGCTTTTAAAAACATGTGTTACCTGGAGCCTGATGTAACTGGTGGCCATTTCTTTTTCTCCCGTGTGAAGTGTTAATAGTCACACTACAGAGATACTGTTCTCCTGGTAGAGTTCCATTGTCATTTTTGTTTGTCATTCCACTTTTGTTCCATTGTCAATTGTTGCTGGGGCTACTTTATACCTTCCATCTCAGGTGTGGACATGTGATTATTTATTTAGGAAGCATTAACTGGAATTAATGCTTTGGAACAGTTCCCCATGCTAAGAAAGGAATAGGTTATATTTTTTACCATCAGAGATCTCAAATAGATTACCTTCATAATACAAAATATTGCACATCAACACAGGACTGTACTTTCTCTGAGTCTCATTACCTTTAACCTTCAAATATCGATCCTAGGTCATACCAATAATTCTGCCTGGTCTCTATGTTAGAGCTGTCTGAGTGAGAGGTGCCTAAACCTGGACTGTGGTAAACAATCATCTGAAGAAGAACAAATATTTTACTTCTTTTTTCAGAGAAAGGAAAAGAATTCTAAATAAGATGGTATTTGAACATTATCATTCCTATCATACTTTCCAAATCTGTGTGTGTGTGAGAGAGAGAGAGGGGGGGCAAGGAAGGGAGGGAGAAAGAGAGAGAGAGAGAGAGAGAGAGAGAGAGAGAGAGAGAGAGAGAGAGAGTAGCTTAGAAGAGATGGAGGAGTTGCAGGAGTTTACCACACACATTAATTGTGACATCCTCACTGCTTCTGGGCTGCTACAATGTAACACAGTATACATTTTCTAACATCAGTATATTAATAAGCTATGTATCTAAATTCAACTAACCATCAAAATTGGACACCGTAATATATTCCTGAATAAAGTCAGAACTGATTAAAGACAGCAGTGCAACAAGTAAACAAAAAGTATCTGATAGAGTTAACAAGCGCCCCTTCTCCATCTTCTCTACAAGCTTTACATGGGGAAAACAAGGGCAATGTAAGGGCTCTTAAAAAAATACTGGGATTTTCAGAAATTGCATTAAAAGTATTTTTGAATATGTATGTGTATTTACTCTTAATTAATATAAATTGTGCTCTCTATTGAACTCCAGCCTAAATGCTTTTCATTCTTATTATATGACCTAATATCTTGTTTATATTATATAATATCTGTGTATTTGGCTGAGCCACATACTTAAATCTTTGTCCTGTAACCCACAAGGACATATCCTAGAGCAATATGCTGTAAGAAATGAGAAACTTTCTCTTCTGCCAAACTTTCTTATGCCTGCTGCTCTTGGAAGCAGAAAATGCTCTATAAATGCAGATATAAAAACAACAGCTGCCCTTGTCCAAGTTCCTATCACCTGTGACCTGGTTTTCCAAATCTCTGTGATGTCTGGACCCTTGTTTCCCAGCAAGAGCCATAACTAACTGCTTTCAAGAGACTCTATGCAGGTCTGTTTGCAAACTGTACCCAGTATGCCCATTAGGCGGACATCTGGCATGGGGACCACTGCACAGCATCCTCCTGGACCTTCCATCTGAGGCAGAAACCAACTGTCTTTTGTCAGAATTTGTCTGAAGACACAGAGGTCAGCCTTCATTGGGATAAATGGACTTGTTTCTGACAAGATTTGAACAGAAAATATTTGGGGGATGGCGGGTGGCCTGAGGCTGATTCAGTTTTCTGGAGAAAGGCAACAACTATAGTAATGTATTGATTGTCTTTGTAAAAAAAGTATTGCAAGGGGTGAGCATGATTGTGTATGACTGTATGGGGGTAGGAGGGGCAGATGAGCATGTAATTAATACCCCAAACTACACTACCACTAATTTATTCTTCAATGATTCCCATGCTCCTTCATCTCCATTTTAGTGTCTTTTAAACAGAGGGATTTTTTCCCCAAGAGACAACATGGACTTCCAGTCTATTTCACTATCATTTGTACTTGCTCTTTGCTAGAGTCATTTATTGAAGCTACTTCCTGACCTTTTGAGTAAAATCAATACTCCTGGTGCTAAATTGGAAATATTGAGTAAAGATGCCTCTGTAACTCAAAGAGAAAATCTGCAGCTATTCACTGTGTATTTTGGAGAAATTAGAAAGCCTTTGCTTACATTTTAAGGCCCTTAAAAGCTAAAACATTGTAATGAAAGAATTATTTAAATCAGGGTATTATTGTTATTAATGATCTCCAACTCAGTGTTTAAAACAACATCTATTGATTTAGTTTATATTTCTGAAGGTTGGAAATGTGGGATGATTTCATTATTTAGTCCTTTTGGCCATGGCTGGATGCCCTATATAGCCAAACACATGTCAACTAAGGCTAACTACTAAATGTCACCTGACTGTCGCATGTAGTGATTGTGAGAGTGGGCTTCATTTCTTTCATCTTCTAGCAAACTTGCCCAAATATGTGCATGAGCTTCCAAAGGTCTAAAAAATCCAGTAGTGACCTTGACTTTGAACAAGCCACCAGGGTTCAATTCACAAGGTCAGGAACCTCACTTAGTGATTTCATGGAAGGTTCTACATATTGGCCTAGAAGAGGTATTACTACCAACAATAGTCATTTTGCAATCAAACTCACTAATCATGATAGACACCACTTGTTTGATAACTTGCACACATTTCACCAATTTCCACAACTTAACCCTTATGTTCTAGTTTCAGAGTTGGTAATACTGAAGCTTAAGGACCCTAAGTGACTTGTCCACAATCAAGTATTAGAATCTGACCAACTTGCCTTGAACCAGATTTGTGTGACCCAAATCTTTTCATTTAACTTTTATTGCATGCTTTTCTATTTTCATACTTTCAAATTATTTTATTCAATAACAGTATTTCCTTTCCTCTTGGTTCAAAATCTCTTACAATTCTACTAATCCAATATGTTTAATTCATTCCTGTTTTTTCAAATAAAAGGAAACTGACATGGCTGAATTTTTTTCAAGAACAGAACACACTTTATCATTCAAATATTAACTACTCTTGATTCACTTAATAGTAAAGACATTTATTGGGATGGAAATGGAAGCCATTGTTAGAATCTACTCTTCACCCAGGGCTTTGACACTGAGTATCACCTCCATAAAACAAAATAAGGGATCTCCAGAGATAATTCAGTTGGTAAAGTGTTTGCTGCCCAAGCAGGAGAACTTGACTTTGAATCCCTAGTACTCATGTAAAAACGTGGACATAGCAGTGAACAGCTGTAATCCTAGCACATGTGTGCTGAGACAGAAACATCTCTGGAGCTTTCTGCCCATTCCATCTAGCCCATCAACATGGTCTAGGTTTGGTAAGAGACTCTGTCTCAAAATGTGGGCTGCAGGGGCTGGAGTTGTGACTCAGAGGGTAAGAGCACTTCCTGGCATTTCAGAAGGCACAAATTTAGTTCTTAGAACCCTTGTTGGTGTCTCACAACCACTTGTAACTCATGCTCTAGGGGGAGGGAATGTCTTCCCATGCTGGATTGTGGGGATACTCATACACATATAGCACATATTTACACACACACACACACACACACACACACACACACACACACACACACACAAATAAATAATTAATAAATAAATAAATATTTAAAAATTAAAATGGAGCTAATTGGGGAAGACACTCTGGTTCTCTGGTTTCCACATGCATGCACATATGTGTGCATATCAATGTTCATAATTAGACAGGTACACACATTCAAGTGAAAATAAATAAAATAACACATTTTAATTATCTAATCCTTAGTATAGTGGAAACTGAGGGAGGAGGTCAGGAGGAAGAATGGTACTCAGAGACAATAAGACATAAACAGGAGGAAGAAAGCAAAGATGGGGAATGTGCAAGAATCGATGATAATGTTGGTAGCTTCTTGCACTTTGATTCTTGCTGGGAAGATCCTGCAGGGTCCAGGAAATAAGAGCATATGTGTCCCAAGGCCCCTGAATGTTTTTCGTTGGATCATCACTTTTTCATTGCTAGATTTCTGTACTTGCAACCTAAAGGTTTTGGAGTTGAAAGCATTGTGTATGAAATAATCTATACCTTTTAATTACATCATAATGACATCTGAAGCAAGGGTCTCTCCCATGGAGCTGGGTCCTCCTGTTTACAAAAATTTAATACTTTCCAGTTTTCAACTCCCTAGTCTTTTTAAGTATATGATTGCTCCATGTGGCTACAAACAGGAATGCCTGTCTTCATGCTCCTGACTCCCCTTAAGAGCAGCTTTGGCTTTCACTCCTAATGTTCTGTCCTTGTCTCTAGCAAAATGTAGGAGAGACCTGTATAGGCGTTTCACTCTTTTCCTGATTACCATGATTGTCATTTCCTTTTAATTAGTTAAAGTTCTTGGAGACAGAGGCATGTCTCAACCCCATAAAAAATCATCTGATATTCATGACATCTTTTCCTCATATCTGGTGGCACAAGGGAACAAGTTGAAGGAAGTCCTCCTGGTTTAGGTGTTGCATTTAAGGAGACATTGACTCAACAGCTTTGGGCTAGGTTTCAAGACAAAGATTTCATTCCTTGCTGTGGATTTTCTTGCTACTTTTTATAAGAAGAATAAAACCTGAGCATTCCAGATGAATTCATGAGCCCAGGATAAGGGCACAAAGAGGTTATAGTTGGTGAACTGCTCTGCAAGGTGCAGAGCACAAAGAATTGCCATGCTCAGCAGATACTGATCACTCATCACATTGTTGAACTTGTGAGCAGTGCTCAGGACCAGAAACTGTTTAATATCGGTGTGATGGATTTGTGCTTGGAGCAGATCCCAACCAGGAATGAGAGCCTTAGCAGACTTCTAGAATATTCAGTGTCCCGAGGAATATGAAGAAATGCTCAAAGAGTACTTGTCAGGTGCTCTTTGAGTTCTTACTACTCAGACCCTGATAATGCTGAGCTCTCCACCATCTTTGGATTAGGCATTTCAAATATACAGCTTACTTCCACCATCTGGTACTCTCTAACAGGGCATCAGGCTATTAACTGATAGATAGTTGGAAATGCTTGTTCTAAGTTCTATGTTAATGCTGTCCAAAAAATAAATGCTTAGTTGTTAATGACTGCCATGATAATAATTATTACTGTACTATTTTACTAACTCCACTATAAGAAAGAACAGATCCAGAAGCTTAAATAGCTGCTGGAAGTTAGAGTTTGAAAACCAGGGTGTCTGAGATTTTATTTCATTTAGGGTTGTCTCTCTGTCTTGTTTGGCCTTTGTTGTATCCTCTCTACAGTCTTTCCTTCATAAGCTAATGCCACTTTTGTCTCTAGAAACATCCAAATATCTCTGGTTCCAGTCATTCAGTCCACCCTTCAAACCTCATTTTAACCTAAACACCCCCTTCAAAGAGAAATGCAAATGCAGTTACCTTCTGTGTTATTGGGGACACAATTCAGTCCATAAAAATCTTCATTCTTCACTTCTGCCACACCACACGTGACATTAATTACTTTATATGAATTTAGTTCAGAATTTCTCAAACTCAACACTATGGACATTTGTAGCATGTAATGTCTTGGGGAAGGGGGAATTATATATCAGAAACCATCTTGTGTGATTAATATGTTTGATACCATTACTGTATTCTACCTGTTAGAGGCCAGAAGGGCCTATTCCCCAGGTATGGCAATGGAAATTGTCTGAAGACATTGTCACACACCCACACTTTCTTTAAGGAACAAACTTCCCTAATGAGAAACAATGATTAAGTGTAATCTTAGACAGATTATTTCAGGTTAACTTTTATTATCACCATTCGGTAAAGGAAGTCACTATAATTAAGAAAGGTTGAAGGACTGACAGTGAGTGACCTCTAGAAAGCAGATGAAGCTAAGTGACTGAGTGGCAGTAAGTAGTGCCACAGTGGTGTGGGAGGGATCCTTTCCTAACTCTGGGAGAACATCTTTACTTCCCCACCATGAAGCCCAAGACTTGATTAACTTTATCCTCACATACCAATAAATGTTGCATTGCCCATAAAAACAGTCAGCCCTATTATAAATCCAACACCGGTATTTAATTCCTTGACCTTCCATGTCAGAGATTCCCAGAAGCAAGCTACCTGCTCTGCAAAGTGTCTCCTTTTTATTGGCTCTAAATTTACCATCTGATCACTCTGCAGCTCCTATACTCATCCTGTCATGGACAACATAAAACAAGAACTGCTCCAGAGACCTTCGTGTTGTGGAACATCTTAATCTATCCAATTCTCACTGTTCCCTCTGTTTCAACTCTTCCATGTGGTGATGAATCTCCTGGTAAAGGTGCAGGATGTTGTTATTTTTTTAAATTCAGAGTCAAAACTAATGAAAGAAAAAAAATCCTCATTTCAACTGAGACTGAATCTTCAAGACCTTACAAAATATCTAATCCCCATTGTTCCTGGCTACAGCCTTTTAAAGATGTCATTTCCAAAAGAATGAACTTTGGAGAGGGTTTTTTTTTTAATTCCACAAAAGACTACAAATAGAACTGCTATTTGTTTATAAATATGTATTTTAAGTGGTGTGTAATAGCAACTTATCCCTAGGCCTTCTTTGTTGCAAAGACTCATTGTCCAGAAATATTTATTTCTCTTTTCTTGCACTGTAGTTTTATTATAAATTTAACAGGGAAGGGAAGATGTAATGGTCAATGTGCCCTGGATGCATCTATACCTGCACTGTTTAACTAAAAGCTTTTGTTTCTTTCTGAAGAGATGCAGAGAGAGTCTTGTGTGCCACAAATCACAAAGTCACTTTTACCAGGGAGCCCCCATTCCATATCTCAGGTGGGTACTGGCTATAAAGTAATACTGTGAACCACTGGTCTATGTTAAAGAAAACCTGTTTTGTTGCATTGGGTTTCTTAGAAGATAAAGGTTTTATCATTCTTCTTTGGTAATCTTATGTCCTGTATATATGCCCTCATCCAAGTAAATTCCTCATCTCCCATATCCTTCCCTAATTTTCATACACAATTTTAGTTTTTAGTTCCTGCCTCAGTTGCTTCTACTGTGCTTTTGAGGCCAGGTCAGTTTTCCAGTCAATATGCTCTCATGGCACCTCAGCATTTTCTCTTGATGCTTGGCTTATAATCATTCCAAAAACTGTTCCTCTTCTTAAAGGACTTTGTGCTTCACAGTTGGGGCTGATGCCTCATGATCTTCATGCCCCAATATCAAACAAAACATGTGTGACATATCATGGCATATCACCTGGACTTCTCAGTGCCTAGGAGGATGGCTAGGTCATTCCTCTGAGTACGCAGACAGTAAAACTGGTCCATGTGCGAAAGCACTGATGCTTTCCTTGCTCTGTCATTAGCCTGGCAAGCCAGGCATGTCACTGACAATAAGCTTTAATTATACTATTCTGAAAATGATAATAGCTTCAGGGACTTCAGGGAAAATATTTCTTTAACATCCATGGTCACAGCAACAAGAAAACTATGTCATGGAAGTTATAGAACAATAATTTGGTTTGAAATAATTTTTCTTGATAACAGTAATGATAAGGAATGTTGTCATCTAAGTCAGTCAACATGGAAACAGTCTAGCAGTTCTCATAAATACCAAAATCCTCATAGCAGAAGTTATTTGTCTTTGTTTTACAAAGAGGAGCAGAGGGTGTGTGTGTGTGTGTGTGTGTGTGTGTGTGTGTGTGTGTGTGTGTGTGTGTTTAGAGATCAACTTTGTGTGTCACTCCTTAGATTTCATCTTATTTGTCTTTTGAAGCAGGGTGATAGATGTATAACCTGTTTTCTGCTCAGAAGGCTGGGAGTTAAGGTGGCTAATAGCCTGGTGACATTTGTAAGATCTGTGTGGCTGAGACCTACCATATCCTTCCTAAGACTCTTATATCACGAGCTAGTTTTTCTCAGTCAGTCTATAGAACCTATCTTTATTGAAGATGTCCCATGTACTTTACAAAGAGTTTCAATGTCATCATGTCTTAATCTTTGATGTGCATGCAGGATTTAGTTATTTATCACCAGAAAAATATCACCAAATTGTGCTTAAATATGCCTAAAAATAAAGGGCTGAGGATCAAACTCTTGAAGTTGGAACCAACATCAGCTACTAAGTTGTGTTGAAAGAACTACCTTCTTGTCTCCCATGGATTGCTACTGGCTGACTATGGCAGTCACAGAGACCCTACATCCAAGAAAGATACCATGATAGAAATAGTGTAAATCTAGAGAGAGACAGGTTATGTGGAAATCCAGGAATCATAGGGAAAGTGAGGATTTGCGGTGCTGGTTTTTGTAGGTTCATGAGTTGGAGCTGAACTGTCAAAAGGAATGCCTTTTTTCCCACCTATTGACCTTCTATCTAGAGTCACCAGACTGAGTAAAATACCTTGCTAGAATTTGGGTTAAGTCGTCATCACTAAATTTAATAGAGTAATGACAAATTCATGGCATTGAGATGTCCCCGTCAGCACTCAAATTCCCAGATACAATCAAAACTCATTTTGCTTCTCTGTTATCTGGCTGTTTCCTAAATCCTTTTGAGAGAAGCTGTGACTTTTAGAATAACTTGTTGGATGGTGAAATAAATAGAATTTCTTTGAGGAATACTCCCAATCCTGAGTATTAAATTAAATTAAATCTAAACTCAGAGTTAGGTATGGCTGCTAGCAAAAGCAAAGTAGTGTAAAGCTATGTGGTGTGGCTGGTGCATGTGATTTTTGCACTGGGGTATCTGAGACAGGAAGATCGTTGATTGTTCATGAGTTCCCTAGGCTAGTGAGATCCAGACATTTCTGGATGACAGCTAAGACCCTGCTTAAATTAAAAAATAAATAAATAAATAAATAAATAAATAAATAAATAAAATTAGCCTTACAGAAAGAACAGAGGAATGGTCGTAAGTCCTGTGATTGTAGCAGCAACAGCTAGGTAAGTTCCAAAATTGGTCTGTTTTGCCCAGCATGTAAACAAAACAATGTTTGTTACATTTGTAGGTTAAGTGTACCAGTGTTCCTGAGTGCTGGTCAATGGAATGGGTGTAAAGGAAACATTTTTCACTGCTAACCCTAGTTCATATTCATCTCATTATACAAAGAGTAATAAATATTTCCTTGTTTGCCCTCCCAGCTGATACACTGTACTTATAGCCTCTTTTGTTCATAACATTCTGAGCATATGTCCAGGTCATGGTAATGGCCTAGTCAACCCACTTTTATACAGTTCCTTGAATTCCAATCATTACTCTACAGCAGTGAACCATTCTCAAGGCCACAATCTGTCATTGTCTCATGGTGCTAAGTTCCACTGCTTCCTTTCTTTCCATACTTTCTAAAACCTTATGGTATGTATTGAAGTTCTTATTGAATCATCTTTTTTACACTTCAGGACAAACCTAAATTTTATTGCTTTCTCATCTGACAAAATGACTTTCTTATAGATAAACATTTCTGTGCACTCCCCAGTTTCTTAAGAAAGTCCCTTTTTTACATGACTGAACACTAAACTTACCTTCACAATGCACTTGGAGTTCCCAGATCATTGTAATGGGTTTTATGCTGACAACACTTTTCTCTGTCTTGTCCAGGGCTGAAAGTACAGCTAGACACTCTGCTCTTCTTGGCAGCCATTTAATTCACATCAAATGCCTAATATGTGTTTGCTCCTTCTTCAAAACAATTTTTCTTTTCCTTGAAACTATTACCATATCTCACCAGCCTTGTGCTCAAGACAAAAATAATCTCATCTCTTCTGCACAGAACAAAAGCAATGTTACTAGCTTCCAACAGACACAGACTCTTCCAATTCACCATTCTTTAGCTACAAAGTCATCCAAAGCATTTGGCATCACATTTTATTCCATGACATCTCATTGGACAAAACTTTATTTATTTTCAATTCTGATTATACTTTCCAATAGGGTTTTATAATTCATTGAGTAACTAAATGAAGCAGCCAATGAGTAATTAAAATCATAGTATCAAAAGAGTAATTGGATATTTTAATATTACAAAGACTCATAAAGATTTTCTGCAGTTATGCTTAAGAATAGAGCAAAGCTAAATACTAAATCCTTTTGACATTGTAAGATTAGTAAGAGCACTTAGCTTGCTGTTGCATTGAGTCATTTATGACTGCATGAGACACTTTTCTAATCTTGACTCTGCTACTGTCTATCATTGGCTCTCTAGACTTCAATAATTTCATCTGAAAATGAGGGCTCTGATAGTCACTAATTTCTCTAGCTCTAAAAATGTGATTCTTTTATTCCCTTGTCACTGTAGCAAATTGAAAGCTAAAACTGAGGAATTTGTTATAGAACACATGAAATGGGTGATGGAACAAAATACTTACAGGGGATTCTAGAAAGGAAGACACTACCAAGAATGCACTGGGCATGATATATTGAGTTTCTGATATCATTTTGTCTGGGTCCAGTTATTGTGGGAGGCATGGCAACTTGAGGTCCAGACATCATTTTATGTGCTCTTTTGTTTAACATTAAGGTCATCAGTATATAGATATATTTAGACAAATACACATATTAGGAAGTGCATGTGACATATATAAAGGATGTACTTTTCATTTTTGGTATTTAGAGACAAGGTTTCTTTGTGTAACAGTACTGGCTGTCCTGGAACTCACTGTGTCGACCAGACTGGCTTCAAACTCACAGAGATCCACCTGCCTCGACCTGCCAGGTGCTGAGATTAAAGGTGTGTGCCACCACTGCCTGGCTCATGTGACTCCTATAAAAGATGTACTTTTATGTTTTAGGCCAAGAGAATACTTTTAAAAAAGGTTTTACACAGTGACATGCCATTTCCCTTAAGCAGTACCAATAGTTTGACAATAGTAAATGCAGAGAAACCACTGAGTTTTCCAATAATTTACAATGAATTGTCTAACAGTATGAATTATTTATTTTGAGTATGAAAGCTCTTAATTCACTGTAGTTAATCACTTTTTAATTGCAGCCAAGTAACATGAAGGAAAGAGCTAAGGAGGGGCACAGTCACTGTCTTCTAATTCTCCGAGAGTATTAATTGATGTTCCCACCCACCACAGACTGAAAACCTGATTTTAATTATTACTTGTAAAACTTGTTGCATTTCTTTCTGTCACTTTGTCTATGCTGATGCTCCATATTAAGCCATAGAGAAACAGATAGAGTGTTTCATGTGTGATTACTAAAGAGCTCTAACATTAGCAGAAGGGCTCAAATAAACATCTTTGCTTCTTCCTTGTGGTTTTTGTGACCTTCAGCAAGTTCTAAGATTGGTAGTACATTTAGTGACAAACTAAATGAGAAAGAAGCTATTTTAACTATATGTATAAACATATATGTTCTAGGTAATAGTCTTGAATCACAAACTCAACTCAACACAACTTCTGTACAATGCAATGAAGAATGATATGCTCTTTGTTGAATAAAAGACCAGGAGTTAGGAAATCACAGGGTCTGTAGATTTAGAGTATCTTACAAAATCAAGATGGATAGTTCCATTCCTGTGTGAGTAGCTTATTGTAGAGGGATATAATCCTCCCTGGGCACCTAAAAAGGAATCCTAAACCCTGCCTTTCCACAAGGAAAGTAAGATGAGAATGGATTAGTCTGTACCCACAGGAAGCAAAGTGTGTCAGTATCCTATAGATGTCAGACAAACATGGCTGTCCACTTGCCATTTGTCAACTCCATCACTGCTTACTAAAAATGATTGTTTAAAAGCAGAGGCAGAAGAAATGAGTAACATCACAGGGGAAAGACAGGCTGGTGCCTAGTCAATGACCTTTTGAATGATTTAGATTTTCTATCAGTATCAACATTTAGCTCATAGTGGCTTAGTAGACATGGAGTTTCTAATGCTTTGCAAATGACAGAGCTACCTTCCTTAATATATAAATGGCCAAACTTGAACAAGTGTGAAATAGGTAGTTCCAGATACTTGCAAACTGCACTTCATTAAATATCACATGCACTGATCAGAGCTCTCACCAATTATGGAAGGCTAAAAGGGGGAGAGGCAAAGCAAACACTCTTAAAAGGAGACATAACAATTCTTTCCCTCTAGGACCACAAAAGGGGTTTTCGTGTGGATTCACCTTTTGTTCACTTGCAAAAACATTTGTATCACCACTGAGGTGTTTCTGTCAAATTTCTATGAGCCATGTATTTCAAAAAAATCTGTAAAATTACCCCAACCTCACCGTTTCAGCCCCATGTGATATGAAGCACGAAGTAAACACCAAAACAATTTCCAGTTTTTTTCTTCCCTAACAAGCAAGAAAACCTATTTTCATACCTGAATATTCTGTTGTAATGTGTGCAATTTTGTAGTCCCGCTGGAAAGAATATTTTCCTCTTTGTACAAAGACATAACAGATGCAATTAGAGGATATTATATTGTCACATGCATCAAAGGAACAGAGTTACTATTAAATCTTCCACATGGCACTCAGACAGAAAGGCAGCCAAGAGAAATGGCATTCACCCAGACCCTTTTCACCTTTCAACCCCAGGGACCTCCTTATATCTGTGGGAAGGCTTTAGCAGAAGTTGAGTGTAGAGTGGGTCATAAATTGTCAGGGGAGCTGAGGGAGGGCCGGTCACTCCTGTTTCTTTAAATACTTGGTGAAGTGTAGGTTTCTCTTGCTTTGTTGATTCTCCAGTTAGCGTAGGTATGGGAAGGGCAGGTTTGATTGATGAGACAGCCCATTTGAGACTGCAGACAATGGCAGGTGATGATGCAGAATAACAATGACTCAAAAATAGACCATATACAATCACTTGCAAATCTTGATTACAGTCAGGGCAACTATGAATGACTCAGATTTGGAGGTGGCACAGTGGTGCATCCTCTGTAGGGTCATCAACTGCCAATCTTCATTGTATTAATATTCTAGATCTTATACTCATTCACATGAAAAAGTAATGAAACTTCAAAACAATGTAATTACATTACAATACAACTAAACCCGCCTGTTCAGAGACTCCCTGTCCTTCGGATAATGCTTCGTGTCATTCAACAAGACATGCTTTTATGCTCCATTAGATATTTTAAAAAGAAAATGAAACAAAAGCACAGAGAAATCACAATGCCTATAGAAGTATTCTGATGGATGGTTCTCAAGTCCCCAAATATACAGTTCCTGCTTAGAACTTTCTCCTCTATGAATGGAAACAGAAGCCGATTTGAAAACAGTTTGTTCTAGCTCTGAATCAACTTATGTCCCCAAATGTATTGTTGAATCTATTAAGCATCTATTATAAGTCAGATACTTTACATATGGCATTCATTAATGTAGAAAACAAATTATCTATTAGGTGCCAGAGACTGTTCAGGGTACCAATGATATAACAGCAAACAAGCCCAACAGACACTTTGACTCAAGGAACTTCCCTAGTATTTGTGTAAGATTACCAATGAACATAGAAATATATAGCTAAAGACAAATGCTCAACTTGATCCATACTATGATGAGAACCAACTGAACATTCCAAGTGAATTGAGCAGCCTTCATGTATAAAACAAGCCTTAGGCATTTTTAGAAGACAGAAATGAACAACAAAGCCCTTGCACTCCAGCAGATGGCAGAAGCATAACAAAACACAAATTATCTACCATTTTGTGCTAAAGTATTATGCATATGACTAATCACAAAATTTTATGTGGAAGCTCAGTTTATATGTCATTATTTGACTAGTGTGTGGTGACCAGTTAGGGAGTTATTTCCATAGATTCAATGAATGAGAATGACAACATGAACTTGACCTGTAGCAGCAGGAATGGAGAATGGGGATGTTCTGTGCTCAGTAAACAGATAACAGGCCCATAGGTAGAAGGTAAATCCAAGAAGGAAAGAACAAAACTATACTGAGGAGAGAGGACACCTACTGACCTTAGAGTACATTACAGGCAGTGGTTATAATTAAAGAGGAATCTGTTGATGATTTGATCACCATTCCTAACTGAGAATGCTTCAATTTTCTGTGTTAGATATGAGAGGTTTCCTTTATTTGAAGGACAGAGAGGTGAGGCAGAAGTCTTGAAGAAAATGCCAAGGGAATGGATTGTCTGATGAGAACAAATAAGAAAAAAACCTTAAAGTCATTGCAAGTTTCACCTACTGTGGATTTGTAAGAACATTAAAAGATCTATTTGGCTAATTGATATCCACCAATCCCAAGCAGCCAGTAAGGTTAAAAAGAAAACAACAGTGGATTGATAAATGAAAGGAATAGGGGAAATACTGTAGTTACATGTTATTGAAGCACTTATAAGCATGCCACTGAGGTGATAGAGGTAGTGTAGGCTAGGTAAATAAATAAAGGAGATAAGAGGTGCTGATGGTCTGGAAGGCAGTGGAAAGGTCAAAGGGCCCTTAGCTCTCTGTAGCCAGAGAACCTGGAGTGAGGACATGATGAATAGAAGCTAAGATTATGCAGCATGGCATTTGGTTGAGGGCTCTGATTTGATATAGTTCTGATTTCTGGATGGTGATGGGAATTAAGATGGAAATATGTACTGCTTGGGGGTAAACTCTTTAGAGTAGAACAAATAAAGTTGAGAATATCATGTTGGGATGATCAAAACTACACATTGAAGTCATTTGTGATTTTGTACAAGATAGAATTAATTGTTGCGCCTTTGGGGGAAGAAAGAGTTCTTGCAAAAATGACTAGCAAAGGATAGGAAATCAGTGAACTTGTTTATTCTGAGCTGTAGATAGCAGCACTATCCATGAAGGCAAGGGATGCATACATTTGAGAGTATGTTATGCCTTTGAATGCGAGAGACCTGTAACTTGCAATGGTACACTATCTACTTGACAGTGTTAGGTGACATGGAATAGATGAGGGATTCTAAAGATGTACCTAAGTTAATCAGTTAACTTAAGAATTTAAAAGGGAACTTATAATGTGTTGCTCCAACTTGTTAGGTAAGTCATTAGAAGAAGACCTAGCTGTTGATCACAGATGTTAGTCAATCTTCTGTCTGTGAGAAGATACTTGAGAAAAGCCACTTAGAGGGAAGAGTTATTAATTTGGGTTCATGTTTCTAGAGGCCTGCATCCATAGTGGTAGGGAGGGTGTGGCAGAACAGAGCATTTCTCATCAAAGATGCAGGACAGACGAATGGCTGTTCTTGAAGGCTTTCTCCTTTTTCTCCTTATTCCAATTGTACTCCAGTCTATGGAACGGTGTTCCCTACATTCAGAATAGGTTTACCCTCCTTTACTTCTTCTGCTCAAGAAATAACCCTACAGACCATACCCAGGGACACTCTTCACTAATCATCTCTGAGACACAGCACAAGCTAATCAAGTTAACAAGATTAGCCATCAGAAAAGAGGTCACAAAATGTCCTTCTGTTGGCCTATAAGCACCCAAAAGCTGTGGTTTGTATTATTGGTTAAGAAGAGGAACTTGGAAGCAGTTGGGTTTTCCCTCTACAATCACAAAGAAATCAATTCTGCCAATCAGTCACCACATGGAATTGGAAAAGGATCCCAATCCAATATAAGACACCATTTCTGGCTGATGCTTTAATTGTAGCCTTGTGTAATCCTGAACAGCAACACAGCTAAACTGATGACCCATGGAAACTGTGAGGAATTAAGTGCCAACAACTATGCCACAATGGGGAACCAAAAGCCTTCACTTAAGTATACCACCTTAGGTTAAAAGACTAACGTGTTACTGTAAATCTTGTACAGAATTCTACTTAAATATTTTCCAGTTTTTTTATTCTGCTTTGAACTTGTATTCACAGGAACAAATATGAGAGGGTTTCTAATTTAGGACTGTGGATTGGAATGAGAGCAGCAGGCTGTGCAGTAGGTGGATATAGAACAATGGGATGGAACTCAGTCTAATTCTCATTACTCCTACTCTCCTGAGTCAACCTGTCTGTGTGGAACAGGAACAAAGGAAGCAGGAGCGTCCAGCCAGAAGGGCTGGATGTTCTGACAATCAACACCCTAGGAAGGAGGCTGGGCTAGGAAAGAAAAAAAGAAAAGCTTGAAGAAGCAGAGTATGAATGCAAATAAACATGGAGAAAAGGGAGAATCAGCTCTCTGGCTGCTTTAGTAATACACATGATAGTTTTGGGTATTCATCTTATTAAAATAAAGTCTCTTGCCAATGGATAGGGAAGAATGTTTCCAACCAGCAAGCAATGGCAATGTAGAACTCTTTCATCCTGAATTCTGCCATTGCAAGGAGCATTCAAAAATTCCAAGACACCATATAGGTCTACATAAACATGTCATCTACTTAACTTTATTACATCTACTGACTTCATTATAAATGAACAAGAACAACAACAAAAACAAGCAGGCATGAAACAAGAAAACAAAGCAAAATAAAGCTATTCTGTAATGTGCAAATTTATATCACTTCTCCCTACATAAAACATATTTAATGTTTCACTTCTCCTCTAAAAATAAACCTCAAAACCAGAATTCAAACCTTTATGAAATTCCTAAGTACTTGAGGCTAAATTATGTGTAATACTTTGGGACATGGTTAACGATTAGTTAAACACACCACAGAGCATTTTAAAGTAGACAGCGATTCAGTAAGCCACAGGAATGTGTGGAGCTTATGATTTATTATTTATACTTGAGCTTCTAAAATAAAGGGATTTTCAGTTCCAGGCATATTCTCTTTTCTTCCAGGGTCCATGGTTATGAGGAGAGGGAAGGTGGAGCTGATTATCAATTCAAGGTGGGGGAAATGTCTTTATTAAACTCCAAATACCCAGATGGCCCATTCAGTAAAACAGGAATCCAACCAATGGTCAAAAATATGACATTTTAGTGTTATATATAGCTTGAGGGTGATTCACATATTCAAAATGCATAATAAAAACACAATCAAATTATCCATTTAACAAGCATTTTATACATATATGTGTATATAGTGTTTAAAACTTTCATTCAAAGTGAAGTATCTTGAATTATCTTTCACACAAAGATGAATCAATCCTTTACCCTTTACCTTCTATACTTATAGATGCTACTTGACTTTGGCTTTATCAAAAGACCTTCCCCAGGTAAGGACTCATGTAAGGTATGTAGAATTAGTAGCAATATTTCAATATGACTTTAGAATTCTTTGTTACCAAAATGAAAATGACTTGTCAGTAAGTCTACAATTCCCATGTTTGTCAAAAAAAATCAATTGATCATTTTAGACTTTTCTGGCAACTATTGTTTTACATACCCTTTAATCATCTCTTTCCTGTTTGGACTCCCTCCAATGTGCAGCATCTATTTTGGCATGCTGAGTGAAAATTGGTGCAGTGTGCTGTGAAGGTCTTGGCCAGTTTTGAATAGCATAGTTTCTGTGTCTTATTAAAACCAGAGTCATCGACAGTGAGTCCTTTCAAGCTCAAGAGTAGCTCAAGTGCAGCTGGATGAACCCTTTTAAAAGGAGAGAAGGGAAAGTGAGGAATCTGCTCGCTGGCCACAAGAAGCTGCTGAACATTCCTAGAACGTCATTAGCTCTCTAGACATCTCTGACAATGTTAGCTCATAGAAAAAGCACCTTCAGCAGAGTGTTTATTTATAGACTCTCCTTCAATAAAGTGACACAGGGCCCTCAAATGCTGCTCCAATCACCACATGATGAACTGCAAGTTAGATGAGCCCATGGCACTTCTGATTCTGATATTAACTCCAAAGAATCACTTCAGACATGTGTATCTGCTTCCTCCAAACTGTAGATAAATCAAATAACGGGTGTTTGACTTAGAATTTAGAGATGATCTCCAGCATGATTTTGTTCCTGGTAGATACAGTCATCAGCTGGAATTTTCTGAAGCAAAGTAATTAAGCTGCACAGGAGTACAGCATCCCAGCCTGAGGGGAGAAAGGATCCCAATTACTGAGGGCTTTGCATGTATTTTTACTCATCTCTAATGGTCTTCTGCATGCATTGCATATTGTCATGGTTAAAAACAAAATCCAACACAAGTTGTTTACATTCCTTTAAGATTCCATTGTCAGACCGTGGAATTGAAAAGAATCCTTGATTTAAATATTGCAGCAGTATTGGAGTTTTCAGAGGGTGATTACGGGTGGGAATTGTATCTGAGCCGTTTTCCCCAAACAAGTTCTCCGCTGCAGGCCACTTAAGTGCAGTTAATTCATTAGAACAAGAACTTGAGTTAAATACATTAGCAGTGAACTGCTCATCTGTAATAAGGCTGACACTTGCTGGTTATTTCTTGCATAGTTATTATTCAACATATACTCCAGAGTCCTGGCTACAGGAAAGTGAAACAAAGAGGAAGTCAGTTGCCATTGATCCTTTAGTGTCTGGGCTTAGGAATCTTCTTCCATGGCACCTGCCTATGTTAAATATCTCACTGTGGATGCCTCAGAGGCAGGCCATGGTTGGAACACATTGAGCATCTTTGAATATCACCAGCTCATTCTGAGAAGACTGGAGGTCTAGAGGAACTTCAGTAGAGAAAATGCATCTGTCAACTAACATGTAGAAAGTCTGTAGTGCATTTTCATGATTGATGGTTAGTGTGGGTAGGCCCATCCCACAGAAAGGGTGGGGACACTCCTGGGCCAGTCATCTTGAGTTGTATAAGAAAGCAGGCTGAGCAAGCCATGAGGAGTAAACCAGTGAGCAGCACTTCTCTATGGCCTCTGCCTTGTTCCTGCCTCCGGCTTCCTGTCTCAGCTTCCATCAGTGGACTGTGAGCCAGTAAGCCTTTCCTCCCACACTTTTTGGGTCAGTATTTTATCAGAACAATAGAAATCAAACTAAGACATAGGCTCTGAGAGACCAGGAATTATTTTCTGCTCAGTCCTCAGTGTCAAGACCAGGAACTGATGCATGCTGACTACTCAGAATTTACTAGATGACTGAATCAACTCTCATTTTTGTGCATTGAAAAATACTAATGCATCTTCAGAGGTCCAGAAAGCTTCATTTGAATACCAGTTCTGAAAATTTTTAGTTATGTGACCTTGGGCCAGTCCAAGATCATTTGAGAATTAAATTACTTCATTTTTCAAATGGGGATCACAAATCTTAAAATCAGGATTGGTTAGTTTGGTGAATGCAAGTGTCAAGTCCCTTTTGATAATATGTGTTAAGAACAGTACTTCCTCCAATGAATTGCATTGGTGTTACTGTAGATGATCTCTAACTTATGGCAATTTAACTTAATGGTTGTATTTTCTGGACACTTGCATGAGACCATTGGGTAGTTATTTTTCATAATAGTGATACACAGTGTGATGTTCTGGTGCACAGTGCCCATCTGTGACTAGTGTAAATGTGTTTCAGCATCTTTAAGGCAGGCAAGGCTGAGTTATAATGTTAGTGAGGCCATGCAATTTTGACAATGATATTTTCACTTTACAAAGGATGTATAAGAGCATAATGCCAGCCAAAATTTGAGGTCCTCTATATTAGGACATAGAGGTAGATAATGTTACCCCAGTAGTGGTCAGAATTTTTTTAGATTGTGAGAGAATCTACATCATGGGTTCAGTGTGGCTGGTCTCAAGTAAGAACCAAAATTCTTGTGTTTGGATTATTCATCTAGAACAACTGAATGCCTAGGTCAACAGTGGTAGTTGTAATGTGACAAAAGATGGAAATTGGTCTCATAAGTGGTGCCAGCAAGTGTCATGAGGCACTGAGCAGCCCTTCTTCCCACAGAGTTACACTTTACACTCAAGTTGCCAAGGGCATTGCTGTGTAATTCTTTTAGAGTTTTTTGTTTGTTTGTTTATTTGTTTCATTTTGATTTGGTTTGGTTTTCTCCTAAATCTAGCATTGTCTTCTTTACTCTATATTTGTACTTGAGTTATGACATTAAATCCTGTCTTAGAATGTATGGTCCAGGCCCCACGTAAACCATCAACATGGATGTAACATAAGGCCCATACATCTCTTGGGCAGCCTTTTGAATTGTTTGTAGTTGGTTTCAGTCCCTAGTATAATGTTATTGATGGATAGAGCTGCCAAGTCAAAAGGGCTGAAGTTCAGCATTATCGGTTGAGAATTAATTTAATTTGTTTCACGTGGGAAAGTAAAAGCATCATTATTTTGTTCCTAATATTTGTAGAGTGTATTAAAGATATTCATGAACTTTTATGTGCCTGTGGGCCTACTGGTCCCTTCAGTACAGTTCCTATTAAGGAAGTACATTTTATAAAATTATAAATAATTTTATGAAATGCTAAACTTCATCTGTGTTATACAGAAATTGTTGAATGAGGTATTTTATATCCTGGCCATCAGTTTATTAAGTTCGTGAAATTTAGGATTCTGTCCTCACCATTGTGGTCACACTTCATGTGTCTTACACATGTGAGTAAAATGGGGTGCTAAGAAGACACAATGTGTAAGCATATAATCTCTGGTGGTGGAAAATCAGGGAAGACAGGAGCCCAAATGCCTCTGGGTCTGTTATTGCATGCTGTCTTCCAGCCCAATATTATCATCCTACAAAGTGTTGAAACCTAAAGCAGACAAACAGGAGTGACAGCCTTAGGAACTGCTGAAACTAAATCTGTAAATATTTTCTATAAAAATGAGGAACAAAACCAAAGATTCTCCTGTGGTTTACACACACATTTTATATATATATATATATATATATATATATATATATATATATATATAGAGAGAAGAGAGAGAGAGAGAGAGAGAGAGAGAGAGAGAGAGAGGTAAACATGGTAAACATGTAACAACTACCACTGAGGTCTGAAAACCAATTCTTTCTGTCTCTAGGACATGGCAGCAGCTTTCCACCAGCCCATCTATGCTTCTCTTCTACTTTAGCCTCACACAGTCTATTCTCAGTACACAATGCATTGTGTTCCTGTTTTCTATGAGACAGTTTATGCCATTCTTCCATTTTGTATAGTTTTGTTTTATAAGTGACTCAGATGGTTCTGTGTGGTCTGATTTTGTCTCTTTCATGACCTCATCCCTTACAGTTCTCCTTTCTGCACAGTATGATCCAGATCCAGCTACATCTTCTGCAGCTCTTACACACACACACACACACACACACACACACACACACACACACACACACACACACACAAGGTGGCATGCACACACAGGTGCGCACACACAGGCACACCCACAGTCACTTGCACATGCACCAAGCATGCTGTCCTCAGTACCTCATCCTACTAACAAATATTTTATTCTAAGATCCCCATATGATTTGTTCTCTCTCCAGTGTTATATTCCCAGTGATGCCTAATTTTCCTTAAACTGTTTCACTGGTAGTCTTAAATCATCTTTCTTGCACTTTTTCTCCTTTGCTATTACAACATCATCTAACAAACTATCCATCCCATTTATTTCAGAAGGACACAACTTTCAAAGTGTTTTCATTATCACCTATAATCACACATTGTTCGTATCCAGCACCACCTCTAACACTCAGCAGTAAGCCAAGGAATAGTCATTCCTGCCTTCCTTTTTATCTTTCTGGGATGCTTTCTCCTCTCCCTCTCCAGACTATATGAATCTTGTACTAACTGCCTTATCTTCACTAATCAAGACATGGTTACTGAAAGCCCGTTTTCACCAACTCAGCATTGCACTGATCACCCTTACTTTGAGTTCTCTCCTCTCCTGATTCTAGACCAGGTAATAATATTATGCCTGGCTCTGAGCTTTGTCTTCTTTCATCTCCTTCATATGCTCATCTCTTGCTTTTTCAAATAATCCTTCAGGAACTGGATTCACTTTCTCCTCTCTGAATGCTTTTGAATCCTCTGCACTTCCACAGTGTGCAATTTATACATTGTTAATTCACGAACAACTATTAACCCATGGAAATAAACTTCTGAGCCCCGCGCATCTGACAAAATATTCTACTTCAGAGAAATGCAATGTTTTTGTAAAGGGCATATGATTGCTTTCTATTTGTACAGTAATAAGTTCTAGGAAGAAACAGCTGAGCTACATGAGGAACTCTGTTCTGATACTCGCACAGTTATTATATTCTCTTTAGAAAATGAAATCCACTTTTCCACATGGGAAGGAAATCCTAAGATGCTAAAAAAATCTTAAAAAGCTCCACACTTGCCATGATACTCTAAATTATTTCAGAACATGTAAGGCATTATAAAACACTGCAATTTATATGCTGCTGCAAGTGTCTCTCAAAGCATTTGCCAATTAGTTCATTTCTGAGTGTCCTTCTAGTATTCCTGAAGGTAAGAAAAAATGCCTGTTATCTGCAAGCTGTGTGTAAGATAATATCAAAATCAATCATGTCAGCTAAATATGACCATAAGAACAGTTCTATATTTTCTGATATTTTGTAATGTTTGTGATTTCATCAAGTTATTATATAAAGAATTATGCACATAGATTAGTCCTTATGCAAATTTAACTTAATCCTCTGCATTTTATTCTGAATTAATCTGCTTAACATATCGTGACTCATATTTTCCTCAAGGGTGACATAGATTGTAGCTGCTTACATTAGTTCATCCTTGTCTCTCTCCTCTTATTTGAGACATGCCATTTACATCTTTTGGATTCAAATCTATCTTTTTATGTTGTTAAAGGCATACTTATACACACAAATTCTAAACACAAAGTTAAAATTAACATGTTCACAACAATAATTTTCTTCTTAAAACAAGAAAGTTAGTATTTCAACAAAGCAGAATAGTCTCCCAAATATACTCTGTAGTACAAATAATATAATCCCAGAGAGATTTTGTTCAAGCTGAAGATCAGAGACGCTACAAGAGAGCTCTTACCTCTACCAAGACTGGGGCAATCCTCAATGTGGCTGGAGACTAATTGCTCTGACTAACACCGTGCTCCAATCTTATATACCTCTCTAATTCTGGGATTAAAGGTGTGCACCACCACTGCCCAGCTTCCATGGCTAACTAGTATGGCTGCTGGGGTTAAGGGTGTGTGCCACCACTGCCTGGCCTCTATGGCTGTGGCTAGCTTTGCATTCTGATCTCAAGGCAAGCTTTATTAGATCACAAACAATGTATCACCACAATACTTACATTGAATTAACACTGCCATCGTATAGCATCCAACTCTAATTAAGAGAAATTCATAAACTCAAATAGAGCTTACTTTATCATTTCTGACCCCCTAAAGAAAACATTACATACACAATTATTTAAAATCTTTTGTAATTTTCTATTTTAAGCATCTTCAAGAACATATGTATAATATGAGCGATATCTTTCACATAAGTCAATTTTGGTATTATCTCAGAAGGAAAAGTAAACTTATGGCTTTGCTTTTGGTTTTTATTGGCTCTATTGTAAAACTGTGGTTCTCACCCTACCTAATGCCTAGACCGTTTAATACGGGTTCCTCGGGATGTGGTGACCCCAACCATAAAGTTACTTTCATTGCTGCTATATAGGTGTAATTTGCTACTGTTATGAATTATATTATACATATCTGATATGCATGCTAGATGATAATGTGGGGGGTCATGACCCACAGGTTAAGAATCACTGTCATAAAGCCTCCTGGTAAGTTGTAGTATTCATCACCTGGACTAGAAAATACACACCATGGTCTCAGATTAGCAGGGCTTCAAGAGCAGTCTGACCCATGTGTCTATGATGTCACCTTGTTTACTCCTAATCAACAGATCTCCTGTGGAAATCGTTCTGTTCTTATTGCTGCTGTAACCAATTACTGAAAGTTTAGCGGCTTAATGTCCTGTAGATCTGTGGGTCAGGAATCTGAATGAATCTTAGGGAACTCAAGTCAAAGTTGGACAGTGCTACATTTCTTCTAAAGACTAAGGAAGATTTGTTACTTGTCTTTGAAGCTTCTAGATGTTTTTCCACCTGTATTCCTTGACTTGTGGCCTCTTCTAGTAATGATACCACTGATGCCTCTTTGAGGACTCTGTTACCAGTGGGCCAACATAGGTGGCTCAGGTTAAATGTGCTCATTTTACTGTTTCTAACTTTATCGCAGCTGTAGAGTTCCTCTGGCTATCTAATGAAGTATAATATGCACAGATTTCAAACACTGGGGTAAAGGCATTATTCTACTTACCACTGGTAATGTTCTCAGGTAAAGGGGGAGGGGACATAACAATGAAGGGCTTTTTAAAATAGTAGTATTACACTGTGCTTAAGAGCATGGACTCTGGTACCAGGTTACTTAATGTCAAATCCAAACAATATCAGTTAATTGCTGTGGAATGCTGAACAAATTATTCAAACTCTGCTACACATTTTTTTAATCTGTAAAAGCAGAAACATTAGCAATTCATTCTTCCTATTATTCTGAAGACTTACTAAATGCATGCATGTGAAGGAACTTAGAATAATTCCTATATTTGCTGTTACTTACAGTCATCATTGTCTGGAGAATATCAATTCAATCCAGACATTTTACTGATAAACAGAAAAATTTGCACAAGTATCACAATTCAAAACTCATCCCATTCAGATCCTTCTGTACCATTGAACCAATGTGATATGGGACAATGTTCTTGTTCACTGTAAAGATTTGTCATTGGCATTAGTTTAATAAAACATTGATTGGCTAGTAGCTAGGCAAGAAGTATAAATGGGACTACCAGACTAGGAGAATTCTGGGAAGAGGCAAGGTAGAGAAATGGTCGCCATCCAGATGCAGAGGAAGCAAGATGAGAATGCCTTATTGAAACAATGTACTAAGCCATGTGGCTAAACATGGGTTAATTTGTTAGAATAAGACTGAGCAATAGGCAAAACAGCTTATAATTAATATAAGCCTCTGTGTGTTTATTTGGGACTAACCAGCTGCAGGACAGGGCAGGACAGAATGTTCTGTTTACACCAATGTTTCTGTGGCTTCAGAATGTAAAGCCAGCTACTATTCTTAATGGTGAGAATTACTAATTATCTTGGCAATGCTTTCAACAGCTAAGAGCATTCTTGTTTTAGTAAAGGAATCCGGTGAACATAGTTTTGTTTTCTGAACATGTTATAGTTTGTTAGGTTCAGAAAACATTCTGTGAAGGACAAGTGTTTTGACAAGGTCTCAAAAGTTTGAGGACACCCAGAGACCAAACACATAAGAGGATTGATGTTTCCTGGGCTTCAGGTCCAGGTTATCACATATTCCACTTTTTAAATGATTGCATAACTTTAAGTATCTAATGTCAGGGTACTCAAAGTTTACACTTATTAACAGGTTCAGTGTTACTAATGTTCTAATTTACTCTCTAGTGCAACCACTTCATTTCCTCACCAGATAACCATTAGAATGACCACATTGAATGCAACCTTCAAGAACCCAAGACCTGATATTTTTTATTATAAGAAATATTTTTCTGGGTCCTGATTTTAAAATATACTTACAAATCGTCACAGTCCAGGACCATGATTATAATAGTATGTGTTTCTTGTCTATTGCTATGCTCATTTTACCTCCCTCTATCCCCTAGTGAATTTTGTAGAATTTTTTTAACTGATACGCCAAATATCAAACATCAAGAGTTCAGCCAAGGCCAAGTTGCTCTGTCTCTCTGGTGAAATTAAGATTTCCTATTAAGAAGTAATACCTCCCTCCTTTCCTAGCTTAAAAAAAGGAATTGTGAAGTTGAAGTACTAAAAAGAAACATTGAGACTATTTGAGCAAAAGTTTTCATCTTAATAAACTGTCTAATAAAGCTGTCTAATAAACCCAAAGGAAAATTTTAAATAAGCAAATATGATTAGTGTAATTAATTAATGTAATTAATCTTAGGATCCTGAGAATAATTCAACAAATTTTGTTTGCTTGCTTGTTTTGTTGTAGACCCAAATATTCCGTTGCAAATTCAATGTGATTGCATTTACCCTAAGCTCTTTCCTTTCAATGTTAGATTCTTCAGGAAAATGCAACAAATGTTTGTCATCTGTTCGGCAGGACTTGATGGCTACTGCACCCTTTCTCCAAATCATTTGTGTTGTCATGTTGTTGCCAGAGGTAGATGGCCTTGTGATCTTAACATAGTTTCAATGGCTATTCTACAGGAAGAGTATGCATATCCCTAAGAGTTTGTGTATCACTGCTTATTACATTGCTAAGCTTCAACTTCCCAATTTTCTGATTTGAGTGTCAAAACTTAAAAAAAAAACATTCAGTTTTCAAAGAAAATAAAATGAATTCTCTTCCTACAACCATCTCTACTATTGTGTTCCTGGTGACATCTTGGATAAGCCATTTTAATATTATATTTGCCTCCATCCTGTATAAAAACAGGACAGCAACACAGACAAAAAAAAATTGTCATTGTAAAACAATGGTAGGCTTTGCCTGAGCTGTTAATTGTCAGCATATTATCTCTGATTTCCAGTTAGGAGGATCTCCTTCGGGATGGCATCCCTGTGTGCTTCCCACTATTGGCTGACTTCTTGCAAACTATGTACTTGTCTAGTCTTTCATCAAGTCATCAGCTATGAAGCTGTTCTGTACCTCTGCATTGCAACTCTTCTAAAGTTTTATCTATTTTTTCTTTCTTCTTCAACACATGATTAGCCCTAAACCTACTGAGTCCTGCTGAGTGCCTGCTTTGTCATAGGAGATTTCAGAGAGGGTCTTACAGTACTCAACTAACCCTGTGAAGGAGATGCTACTTCGTTATTATTTCAATGGTGACCAGGACCCAGCAATATTCAGGGAGTTGCCTAAAGTAATTCAATGGAAGTGTCTATGCCACTAAGCTCCTCAGAATGTTTAGAAGACCACGGGTGTTCAATCAAGGATATGGACTCTGAGAGACCCAACACTTTAAGCTATCTTTGGCCTCATTTTGACTGACAGAAGTTAATATCATGATGCTTTTGAAACAATCCCTGCCTTTATTACTAATGAAAAAACAAACAAACAAGGCTAGTATTTGTTCTTCATTCTCATTTTATACAGATTCTTATTGTTTACTTTAAAAAAAAAAAGCATCCAAAAATAAGTTGTAAAGGCCATAGAAAACAATAACTGTACATATTCTCATGAAGTGCTTTAGAAGACAGCAGCTAAAAGGTGAATTGAAAGCCAATCCTACAATGTGATTTTTCCCAGCCAGCATCTATAACAAGAGTCTATGCTCAGAATTCAGTATCCTAATTACTTTCTTAAATCCCTAGCCTAAAAGGGAAACTAAGACAGTTACATATGAGGCTCAGCCATTAAGTAGTCTAAATCAGCTGTTTTCCTGATTCCAGTGTTAACAGTCACAGAGTAACTTCATCTATTGAAGGGTTAGCATGGAAGCTTCCATCAAGAACAATGGAAAAGCATCTGTGAACTCAATAAAGACAGCTTCTTTGCCATCTAAAATTAAAAGAAAAACCTCACATGCACTCAGATGGATCACCATGTGGACAAAACCTGTAGTCACTTGTTCCAGTTTCCTTCCACTTCTTTGGTCACAATTTACTCTTTTCTGCTGCTTTCTCTGTCTTCATCACTGTCCATGTTGTTAAAATGCCCACACCCCTTCTCCTAATACTAGTCAAGCTCTTAGATGCAGTTCCCAGGTCATGGTTATAAAAACCATTGGAACATTTATAACTCCCAAATTACTCTCTCCAGCCACATTCCTGAACATCACACTTGTTCTCTTATCTACTCACCATATTCTCTTGTATTGACTTTGGTTATGTCATTCTTAATGAATCTTAACTGAAGTTCCTGATCTCCTACTAGTTCAAATGTTCTGTGTCACCATGTACCCTGCTACCCATACTTAACATAATGAGATGTTCATTCATCTCTAAAGTATACCTATAAATTTGGAGGGCTCCTTTATTCTTCCCTTTTTATCACAGCGCACAGCTGATCACAAGCAAATACCATTGACTCATCTTCAACATGTATTCAGAATCTATTCTTCTTTTCCTGTGCTATAATCTAATCACCAAGTCATTGAGCAGGAACACTTATTGAAATTCCTGTAAGAACTTCCTAAAACCCACTGCTTCAGTCCTGAATCCACTGGTGTCTATCCTCAAAAAAGTAGCCAGACCATCCTGTTAAAATATAACTAAGGTTATGTCACAACTACTAAAACATCTTCTAGTTCTTTCATGTCTCAAAGCAAAAGAACAGGTTCCGGGTTGATATGCTCACCTCTCCCTGTTAACTTTTAAGCTTATCTCATCCCACACTTCTTGTCACTGCTATCCAGTCACAGGAGTTTTCTTGATAACCCTAAACATTCTAGGAACTGGTCTCTTTACAGCCCTGCCTGAAATATTTCTCCCAGCGTCACACAGCAAACCCCCTCATCTCTTCTTCACCTGTATATTCTGCTCAATGTAAGCATGGTTTTCTGGGCATCTATATAAATGTGTAACCTCTATCTGCACTCCCATACACTCCCTTTGCTATGCCACCTGCCTGCTTTATTTCTCCCATAGCACTTCTGTCCATCTGGCACACTGAGAACTCTTAACTGATTCTGCATATGGAGTTCTGCTCCCATGAGTGTATGCATGCCCCAGTGAAGACAAAGGCTTTCACTGTTCATTCACTTTTATATTCCAGCAATCAGCACAGTGCCCTGGACATTATAGGAATTTAATTATATTGTTAGATATTGATTACAGGATGTCTATTTTTTAAACAATAGTTGATGAGGACTCTAAATTTATATTTCATCAGGTTCTTCATGTTTGTATTAGCCGTGATTTTATCCACTGAATACTCAGCACATGTTTTCAATTATCTGTTCTATACTATTTACTGTAAGATATCAGGGATATTTACTGTATATAAAGACATGTTCTTTTATTTTCTTACAAAATACATAGGAGAAACAGACATTAGTAGTGTAAGCCCATAGAAATTATTGTATGAGTATATGTGAACTAAGTGTATTGTATAAGTAAAGATAGATTTTCAGAATGCTCAAATCACTGAAAATATGTTGAAGTGCTTGATATGTTTATAGTATTTTAAAATTTTATTTGAAGTGAGACCAAAACGTTGACTACTGAAGTCATTTCAGATATAAGAAATGTGAAGTATCCAATGGTCTGTGGGAGGGGAGGTGATGGAACAAGACAGAGACCCATGAGACTCAAGTGGCACATAGACTCTGGGAGGAAGAATACTGCAGTAAGAGGACAGATGTTTGCAGAAAGCTTTACAGAACATTTTGAGGACTTGGTTTTTATCCTAAGAATAATGGGGGAACCCTCATTACTCAAGGAGGAAGAATAACTACCATTTTACATTCTGAGGAAATGTATTCAGAATATGGTAGGACAAAGGATTGAGGAAGAATTTGACTATATGTGGGGACACTATTTTAAGTTCATAGGAATGGAATCATATTGTTAGTTATGATTAACATATGTTTCCATATGGGGATGATTTATGGCACTTCTCAGGAAAAACAAAATTGAAATCCCATGGGGGGGGATGAATCACTCAGGAGTTCTGTTAAACAATAAAAAGTCCCACAATCCATTAGCAAGCAGAACAGAAATATCTGGCAGCAGGATTCCACCTGTAGGGGCAGGACAAGCTGAGATTGGAGCTACTATGGGAGCCCAGAAAAGAAGGGGCAAAGTTTAATCATCTGGCTTGCACATGGCATTTTAAGTGCCATTCTGCTCATCAGAACAAATTGTCCCTACCAATTAAAACTATCAACAAATGGATTTATGAAGAATCCTCCATGTACTTTACCCCAAATTTAGGTGCTGAGTCCTTTATCTACAATTTTGAGTGACATATGACTGAAGCAGGGTTAGTAACCTTGCTAGAAAACACAAGTCCTATTATTTGAGTATTTTCTTTTTTTTTCGTTTTTATATTTTTATTAGTTCAAATTAAGAACAAGCTTGTTTCACATGTCAATCCCTTCTCCCTCTTCTTCCCCATATCCACACCCCTCCTAACCCCCCCACGTACCCCGTACCCCATCCACCCTCCACTCCCCAAGCAGGGTAGGGCCCTCCACAGGCGCTCCGAAAAGTCCACCACATCTTCCTGGGCTGGGCCTAGGCCCGTCCCCGTCCCCATGTGTCCAGGACAAGAGTGCATCCCTTCACGTGGGATGGGCTCTCAAAGTCCTTTCTTACACGAGGAAAAAATACTAATCCACAACCAGGGACCCCCTAGAGTGCAGAGGTCTCCTCATTGATATCCATGGTTAGGGGTCTGGATCAGTCCTGTACTGGCCTCCCAGACAGCATCTGGGGTCGCTGTGTTCCCCCCTGTTCATGCCAGCTGTTTCTGTGGGTTTCACCAGCCTGGTACCAACCCATTCCCTCTTCATTCCTCCCTCTCTGCAACTACATTCCAGAGTTCAGTTCAGTGTATATCTGTGGATGTCTGTCTCTGCTTCCATCAGCCACTGGATGAGGGCTCTAGGATGGCATAAAAAGAAGTCATCAATCTCATTTTTATGGGAAGGGTATTAAGGTTATCCTCTCCATGATTGCCTGGATTGTCAGATTGTGTCATCCTTGTGGAACTCTGGAAATCTCCCTAGTGCCAGATCTCTCCTCGGACCTATTATGGTCCCTCTCATATGGTATCTCTCATGCTGCTCTCTCTCTCCTCTATTCTTCCCCCAACTCAATATTTCTGCTCCTCCATTTCCTCTCCTCCACTCCTCATCTCCTGCTCTCACTGTGGCAGCTCCCGCTCCCCTACCCTCATGCTCCCAATTAGTTCAGGAGTTCATGTCACTTGTCATTCCTGGGGTCCATTCATTTATCACTTAAAGTCCTTCATGTTTCCAAGTTTCTTTGGTGAAGAGGATTATAGGTTGGTAATACTTTGCTCTATGTCTAAAATTCATGTATGAGTGAGTACATAACATGTTTGCCTTTTTGTGACTGGGTTACCTCACTCAGGATGGTTTCTTCTAGTTCCATCCATTTGCCTGGGAATTTCAAGATTCCATTGCTTTTTTCTGCTGAGTAGTACTCCATTGTATAAATGTACCACATTTTCTCTATTCATTCTTCAGTTGAGGGGCATCTAGGTTGTTTCCAGGTTCTGGCTATTACAAACCATGCTGCTATGAACATGGTTGAACATATATCCTTTTTGTATGAATGTGCATTATTTGGGTATATACCCAAGAGAGGAATGGCTAGATCTTGAGGTAGACTGATTCCCATTTTTCTGAGCAACCACCATGCTGATTTCCAGAGTGGTCTTACAAGTTTGCACTCCCACCAGCAATGGAGGAGTGTTCCTTTTTCTCCACTTCCTCTCCAGCATAGATTATCATTGGTATTTTTTATTTTAGCCATTCTGACAGGTGTGAGGTGTTATCTCAGAGTTGTTTTGAGTTGCATTTCTCTGATGGCCAAGGATTTTGAGCACTTTCTTAAGTGTCTTTCAGCCATTTCAGATTCCTCTGTTGATTATTTTCTATTTAATTTTGCACCCCACTTGTTAATTTTATTGTTTGGTGTTTTGGTGGCTTGCTTCTTGAGATCCTTGTATATTTTGGAAATCAGCCCTCTGTCAGATGTGGGGTCAGTGAGTACTTTCTAACAAAGTATTTCTGGTATATTATATTGTGTGAATATTTGCTATGGACTACAATAAACAGAAGATGTGCAAAGAAGAGAAAGTCAAAAACCATCAAGAAACCACATTTGTGAAAACAGCATAAACTTCAGAGGAAAACCACCATCAGGACAAGTGGGTATACTCTTACCATTGGCACAATATAAATAAATAAATTGAATTTATATGAAGCATCTTATACCTCAGCTTCGAAATGATTTTGGACAATTTCATTAAAATTTGAATATTGAGGAGCAAGGGAAGAAGTGTTTCTGTCTTTGCAATATTTGTCGTGAAAGAAAAGCAAAGCTACTGGATGGCCCAGATGATGCTTTAGCTTTTATAATGTTGGCTCTATGAATAACTTTTAATTGTTAAATGGTTACTTTTCATATTTCAAGTTTTATATTTGTTTCCATTTATGTATGTGTATCTGTGTATACACATCACAAGTTCAGGTACCAACAGAAAAGGGTATTGGATCTCCTGGAAGTGTAATTAGAGGGTTTGTGAGCCACCCAATATGGGTGCTAGGAACCAAACTCTGGAAAAGCTGCAAACACTCTTAACCATTCAGCCAAATTCCAGCCCCAGAGTTCAATTTTTAAAGGATCCTTCTTTGGCATTTATTTTGTGTTCAGTGTGTCTGTTTTTATCCTTTCCTATTAACAGATGCCTTTACCAGACAGCTATCACTTTTTTATGTAACTAAAATATAAAATCTTGTCACAATTATCTTAATTTTACAGAACACTTATAAACTTAGTATTTTCCATCCCAGAAAACTATACACTACATATGACTGTGACAATCATTAGATATGCAAATATTATTAAAATGACAGTGTCCTTCATAAAGTACATAAGGAGAAGATTGTAAAAGACAGATGATTTCAGAATTTCCAAAGAAGTAACAAACATTCTGACTTCTTATTCTGAAATACTGAAGACTGCTTCCCGGAAAAATGTTAACTTAGTACCAAAAGACATCAAGACAGAGAAATGCAGGGAATATGCGTAAAATGAACCACAGGAACTATAGATAGCTTGGGACTGGCACAGAGAAGAGCAGCAAGAACAGACTCTGAGCTTCTGAGTTTTGAGGAGGTGGGTGCAAGTTATTTAGATGGAGGCCACTGGAAAATTCCAGGGAGTATAGAAGAATAATCATACAGGAGGAAACCCAGGTATTCTATAGATCACTGTCGCCAGAACCCAGGGAAGGAAGAAGGTCTCAAGGGTGTGTGGGGTGTGTGTGTGCTGAGCTCACAATACCTATTTTTAATATCCCAAATAAGGTGGTATGTAAGACATTGGCTCTGAGGAGGCAGGAGCTCAGAGAAATATGGGCCCAAGAAACAGTCTAAGAGTCAGTGACAGGCTGGGGTACTTGAATTCATGGCTATGGAAGAGACTACAGATGTAGATGAGATCTACAGGCAGCCTAATAGGTAACATTTCTTTCTGCCACACACACCTGTGCTCACATATTATAGTCAATCATGAATTTTCAGCCAACTGATATTATAATTATTAAGAGAAATGGGAAGAATGTCAAACTCTCTTTGGCATCTTAGAAATATTGAGGATGACAGGAAAGCAATTGGAATTTTCTGTCTGTCAAATTTTATTCAAAAGGCCACACGCTCAGTGAAACCTTTGACATTATGGTGGACTCTCAGCCTTTTGAATTTAATAATGCTATATTTTGCTGTTCTCATGTTTCATGCAGTGCTCCATTATTCAATATATTATGTTTATCATATTGCACCTACTAAACAATAGGCATCTTAAATAGACATCTGTACCTACCATAACACCTACCACTATTTCTTCTACATTTTATGCCTTGTAGAAGAAAATCTGCACAGGGTGTTGGTGTTGCACACCTTTAATCCCAGCACTCAGAAGGCAGAGGCAGGCAGATCTCTGTGAGTTCAAGACCAGCCTGGTCTACAAGAGCTAGTTCCAGAGCAGCCTCCAAAGCCACAGAGAAACCCTGTCTCAAAAAAACAGAAAAAAATAAAACAAAATAAAATAAAATAAAAATAAGAAAGTCTCTTGTATAACCATATATCCTCAAATAAATAATAAACTAACAGTAGGTAATGTTCCCTTTATTATTATTTTGTTTTCTGCTTATTCCAGTGTTTTGCATATAATTGATGTTTCACAAATGAATTATTTTTTTCCTTATTTTTTTTTTAAGACATGATTTCTCTGTCCGTAGTCCTGGCTGTCCTGGAGCTCTCTCTGTAGATCAGGCTGGCCTTGATCTCACAAAGATCTGCCTGCCTCTGCCTCCTGAGTGCTGGGATTAAAGGCCTGTGCCACCATTGCCTGGCTCATAAGTGAATTATTGATTGATGAATTCAGAGGATTTTTTCAACCTTTAGCATGTTATTTTTATATCCATTGTTGGCATTTACTAATTGTAAATGGTGATGGATTCCAGAAAGATATTTTAATCTTACCATGTCAAGTATTTTGCCCACATTTATCCCGTATCTTCCATTTTCTCTCATACCCTATCCTAGGAATTTTACGTCTAACTTTGTGACACAGATGCAGACATGTTTTTGTCTGTATAAAATCTAGGATCCACCATGAAAAACAAAAGTGCTTCTTCCTGTCTGACATATTTTTCATATCTTGAGGTCCAGTTGTACCCATTTCCTGAAAGAAACATACATTAATTTTGCATGGCTGAACAAAACGCTTTTATTATTAACATGTTTTCCTACTCCATTCATTGCCTGTGCCAACTACATAACATGGCAGAGTGAGCACATTATTTTAAGAAATTGTATTTTTTCCAGTTGAAAATATAGCGGGGGAGGGCACTTGACATGCATATTTTGTTTTTAGCAATACAAAATTAAATATCCAAATGCATTAGCTATCAACAAGTACAGAAAAAATATTTGCCTTCTTTATTTCTTGTCTCATAAAAATAAGATATTGTTTTATAAAATACTTGACTCTCTGAAAAGAATTCCATGTCCCTGGAATCCCATGATTCAACACCTTATGGTAATTCTCAATTAATTAATTAACAATTAATTCCTTTGATTATTTTTTAAAGTAGACTTTGGATGTATTTACATATGAATTACATATGTACATTCCAATACACATGGTTATTTATATTCTAATATGATTGTTATTTAAAGCAATACTTCATAAACATTAATTAAATGTAACAAAAGTGTGAGGGTTTGAATGAGATTGGTCCCCAAAGGCTTACATGTTGGAATGTTTGGTCCCCAGGTAATAGAATGTTTAGAAAGGATTAAGAGATGTAGCCTTGTAGCCTTGCTAAAGGAGCTGTGTCACTACAGATAGGCTTTGAGGTTTCAAAAGCCCATGCCAGACCCAGTCTCTCATGCACTTACAAACTCTCTCTCTCTCTCTCTCTCTCTCTCTCTCTCTGCAACTTGCAGATCAGATTTAAGCTCTCAGCTATTTCTTCAGCACGGTGACTGCCTATGGCCATGCTGCCACCATGATGATCATGGAGTAACAGTCTGAAACTCCAAGAAAGTCCCCAATTAAATGCTTTTTTAAAATAAATTACCTGGTCATGATATATCTTTAATTAAATAGAACAATAACTAAAACAAGGGCTATGCTTCAAGGTACGTACCTTTAATCCCACTCTTAAGATGCTGAAACTTTAACAATATGAAATTAATGTAGTTTGGACTACATAGAGAAATTCTTCCTCAAAATAAAGCAAAACAAAATACATTTAGGATCACATACACCACATATAATTCTACACACGATTTAAAAGTTCACTGTTATAACTAGTGGTAATAATCAATGCATGATCACAAAAACATAATATAATGAATATTCAGGCAAAACAACTTGCCTTATGTTTTTATTTTTAAATACCACTTTAAGTATAATGCTAAAATGATCTGAATATGGTATATAAGAATAACAAATTGCTGAGAAAATGATGATATTCAGTACCAAAGTTAAATAGCAAAACAAATCAAAGTCCTATTTTTTATCTTACAGAAATTTAAAATACAACCAAAGCCTAGGTACACAGTGGTATGATCTTAAAGTCATAAAACTAATCCAGTGAACTAGTGATAACTGCCTCTTCCAAGCTTACTAACAAGTTAGACATTCATTCCTACCAGAAGCAATCTTCCTGGGACACACTCTTTCTCACATTTGTACTGTTTCACTCATCATCCTGTAAGACCAGAAAACATGCATACGTATACATTCCTATGTACACATATGTGAATTCATATTGTATAAATGTAAAACCTATAATGAAAACAAACATGCACAAATTATAAATCATAGTCACCAAGAACAAGATAGCTACAGTAAGTTCAAGAACCTGTAGATACTGATGTTCTTGGAGGTGGGAGTAGACAGTGTTAAAATAACTTTATTAAACATATTTAAAATTTTGTATTACATTCATGTTTCTATATTGTGTGTTCACATGTGTGTGTAAGCAACCTTCATTTCACAGTGTGTGTGTGTGTGTGTGTGTGTGTGTGTGTGTGTGTGTGTGTGTGTGTAGGTCACAGGGCAGCTTGTAGGAATCGGTTCTCTGTTTCTACCATGGTTTAGGGATCAACAGACTTGGCAACAGGTACATTTAACAGCTCAGCCATCTTACCAGACTATGAAATATATTTTTGAAATTTCTAAATTGTGGGTTGACTGTAGTTTGGAAATCATACTCTGGTGAAATCTACAAATATTTATCAAGCCCACAAATAAAAAGTATATACATTTTTCCCTGAAGGTTGGGGCCTAATTCCACTGCAAATGTCAATTAGATAAGGAGGCTCCCTGTTTTGCTTTCATTTAAAAGCTTCCATAGTAGAACAACCATTTTCTTACAAAATTTGGGCTCTCCTCAAGTCTCACTCTGGTAGATAGTGAGATGATTGTAGGGCTATGCAGAACAGGTCATTCAGCAAGACTCGTGACTATGACTCTTCCATTGGGAAGAAGACAGCCCGGGGTAAGCCCCTGACTGTGTGGAAATAACCGTCTGCCATGCTTATCCCAGCAACAGATTAGCTGCATCACTTTTAATTATCTCAGCTCCACTGCAATGAAGAAGTGCCTCTTGCTTTTTGCACACAGAAACCATCCAGGCTGACAACTCCTCAATGCCTTAGCAGGACTCTCCAGCCCCTGGAGATACCCAGTCATATACAATGAACTGTAATGGATCCAGCTGCTAAACTAAGCCTGATAATCCCAGCCCTGGAGGCTCCCAATGCTGGTGAGGCATGGAGTAATTCTACTTGGACCTTATTTTAGCATTTGCTGCTGGAAGAAAATCGTCTTCAATTATCATCTATGTTTAAAAGGACCCATGTCCACTCACCTTAGCCCCCTCATCTGTATACATGAAACAGAAGACACACGTGTACATGTATTATTCCTGGTCTAAGTAGAGATTCCCTACATTATAAAGCAAATAAATGCCATGAGGCTGAATCTGAACAAAGGATGCTTACACTGGGATAGAGGGATTTAAGCTGACAACTTAAAACAAAGAAAACAAAAACAAAAACAAAATATCTTCATTGCATTTGGTAGATATATTTTGAGGACTATATCTTCCCTCCTTCATTTCTATCATCCAGTTATCCACCCCTTATATATTCCACCAGCATCTACAGAGATCTCACAGACCTGGCTGTGACCCAGACCTGTAAGATTACAAGACTGGCTCTCTATGGACATTACAACATGATCAATTCACAGAACGCCACCTGGACTGAAGTGAGGCTTCACATTTTCCATTTGTAAAAAAAACTGTGGCCTCACTCCTGAAGGCCTGTACTCTGGTTTTTATGAAAAATACAATTACCAAGTGGTGCAGTGTCTCCTGACCAGCATACTCACTCCACTGATCCCTGGGAAGCCATATCATTGCTTTAAGGATGCTTTCTAAATGCACAAGGCAGCAAGCTATCTGATTTTAAACCCACAAGTACCACACTCTCAGACCCCATCCTCATAGCAAAGATAGTGAATACAAATGCTTCAGGAAACAGCCAGCTCGGTCAAGCCATTGGGCAGTTTTCTGCCTAGTTAGTTCTATGAGTCATTGATAACAGCAGCCTCAATGGTGCCTCTTTTCTAGGTTTCTTTTAAAGGCTAATCAAAATAGCCACTTTTTTCCTTATCAAATTCAAACATATTAGTAATTTTATGTCCCAAACAATGGCTGATCCCTGGAAATATCCTATACTCTGATGTGATTCCTGAACACTTTTTTTTTGGTCATACATGACAAATGAAAAGGCACTTCTCAGAGAAATATGATTTTCAAAGTTTGTGAGTGTCTTAGTCTAGAGTTTATTGCTGTGAATTGATGCCATGACCATGGCAACTCATAAAGGAATGCATTTATGGTTGGCTTATAGCTCAGACTCAGTATCAGTATGGCAGGAAGCATGATGCCAAGCAGGCCCACATGGTGCTGGAGAGGTAGCTTAGAGTTCTACATCTGGATCCTTAAGCAGCAAGAAGAGTTAGACATCAGATGCAGACCATACATCCACCACCATCCTGTTTTTTTTAGAAACCTTCAATGGCTTACCTAAACAATGATCTTTCTGTAGTGACAACTTCCTTTGTATTTTACATAGAATAACCATGTTATGTGTACTGATTTGGGAGCAGCTTCGTACACATGACACAATTATTTTAGGATTTGACTTTACTGTTGTATGGACTTTCATCTTTTGTTGTTAAGTGAATTGCATGCAATTGCACATACATATAGTAGTTTAATTGTTTGCTTGTTGAGGGATATTTGGAATATTTTCAATTTTTACCTCTTATGAAAACTCTGCTGTCCTATAAGTTTTCACATTCTAAGGAAAACTATCCAGCATAGCAAGTGATATTTTAGATGTCTGCCTAAGAATTTTAAGAAAATGCTGAACTTTTCTAAAGTCACCAACAGAATGTATAGCTTCTAGTTACTGAAAGTCATTGCTACAATTTAGTATGACGAGAACATGAGTTTATCTATTCCTACACATATGTAGCGATATCGCATTATAGATTTTGTTTTACTTTTAATCCCATAAATATTAATAATATGCCCCACACAATTAGATATTTACTCTATATTGTTTGGATATTGCATATATTTGTGTCTTTAATATTGTTATTGGGCTCTGGTTTTCTTATTGCTATGTGTTGAGTTCTTTAAGTAATTTAGATACATGATTAGAAAACCTCCAGTTACATTCAACAAAATCTAGCATGTAAATTTGTTGTTTTAATGGATAATTTGTCTGCTCATATCTAAAATTCTTTTTTCCAATTGCTTTATGCATTTATTAACTATAATTAATGCAGTAAGGAGGGGTCAAAAAGCTTGCAGGCTAAACAATCTCACAAGACACAATTCAGGGGAAAGGAAAGACTGATATTTATCAACCATATCTTAGGCACTTGGTGGACACATTGCTGGAGGAGGTGGGCCTCTAATTCCTGGTGGTGGTGGGCTCATTCCTGGAGAGGGCATGCCTATAGGAGTACCTCGAGCAGGCAGAATGCCAATTGGTGGGCCCGTGGGTGGTCTCATACCAGGTGGAGGAGCCATAACTCCTGGAGGTAGGATTGCTCTGCCTACAGGTGGGGGAGGTGTTCCACACCCTGTTGGGTACTGTGTTGGAGCTCCAGAAATGCTGGCAGTACCTCTTTCCTGTGGAGTTATGACCTGCTGGGATGGACCTCCAACTCTTCAGACATGACCTACTAATCTGGCAAGAACTTGTGGAATAGGTACACCAGCTGATACTCCTCTGCCAGCTGCCCTCCCAACCCCAGGGCCACCTGCAGCACCAGCAAGTGGCACAGGAGCAGTACTAGTGTCTTTAGGAGGAGGACCCTCCACAGTCATGGATACCAAGTTCTCTCCACGTAGCAAGACTGGACCCAAATCCCGCTTTTCTTCATGCTCTGACTGTTTTGCATTCTTTGGCTTGATCTTCCTGAACTCATCTCAATTACAAAGTATCAGATTCATCTGCATGTTGAAAGCCTTAAAAGTGCCAATGAAGATTCTTCCATCTTGCAGGATACATCTCATTCTCTAGTCAATGTGCTGCAGCATCTTGCTGCTCTAACCCACAGTCATGATTTCTGGTCCACAATAGCTGCTTAACAGTGAAATTTCAAGATCCTTAATATTTGGGGGAAGGCTGTTTTCCTTGATTTCCACCTGCTCGATGTTTCAATACTGCTATAACCACTTCTTGGTGTCTCAGCTTAAAAATGCCTGTCTCAGTTCTGCCTGGAAATCCACCACAGGAACAGTGCTGCTGTTGCTGAGAATGTCGTGGGTACAGGTGGCATTCTTGGTTGCTCAGTGAGGCAGTCCTTCTGCATTTGACCTGGAAATACACCTCAGGCACATGCTATTCAGTAGTTCTTCTCAGGTGTAAGCGATTCCTTGCTTGCTCCATCACATTGCAAATCGCTCCTCAAAACCAAGGGCCAGACATCTCCAGCTTCCTCTTTGCTCTATGCTCCATATATAATATTCTTGTTTAATTCAGCCTTATAAAGATTTTTTTCTTCTGTGAACTCTTCCATAAACATCATAGTTGTGAATCTGAGATCTTTTTTAATATCAATTTAATTAACTTTTGTGTATTTGTGAAATATAAGTCAATGTCATTTTTTACTTTATTTGTTGTCCTTTATTTTTATCTTTATCTTTTCTTTCTTTAGTGCTTTTATTAACATATAATAATTACACATAATAATTGTACATAATAATTATATATTTTCTTTATGAAATTTTCACAGATGTTCATATTATATTTTAACCATATTAAGCCCTATTAGCCTCTTGTCCCCCTCTCATTCCAACTAGTTCTCTTTCTAGCTATGTTCCTTTCTAATTTCCTATGTTTGTGTGTGAGTGTGTGTGTATGAGTGTGTGTGTGTGTGTGTGTGTGTGTGTGTGTGTGGTGTGTGTATGAGTGTGTGTGTCCAAATGAGTTCATTAGAGTGATTTAAAATAGTATGTATGGGTAAGGTTGTGTTTTGTTCACAGGAGAATAGGCAACTTATCAGTGGCTACATCACTAAAGAAAATATAACTTCTAACTCATGAACACTTAGCACCGTGTAAGCCCTTAAAAAGAGTGTGCTTATATAAGCTTCCCTCCTTCCATTACAACATGGTAAGAGAGAGGCACAGTTTTGTGTGGCTCTCATGACAGTAATCACTGCTTCCTTGAGTTCAATAGCACAACAGTTATATCATTCCCAGAAGACAGCATTCCATACTACCTTTTTTTCTGCCCATTTTTCTCTGATGTTCCATGAGCTTGAAAGGAGTGTCATAGATGTCCCACTTATGGTTGGTCATTCTGTAGTCATCTACTTTCTGTACTTTGACCACTTAGGCATCTCTGAGTCACAGCTGACCTGAACAGGAAGAAGCTTCTCTGGTGACAACTGACAGCAGTTTTAGTCCATTGCCTTAAACATAGTTATTTAGAAGACAATTTGCTGTTTTGCTAAGTGGACATGATGTGCACCTGTCAAATTGTCATTTCTTTCTTTCTTTTTTTCATATAACCATTCAGTAATGAAGGGCTTCATTTCTCCTCAGATTACATCTGTAGTTTGGTTGAAAAGGAGCTGCTATCCACATGTGTATTTGATTATCAGCTCTGCAATATGCTTTCTTGATCAGTGTCTGCTTTACGAACCCTACTGCCTTGTTTTGATGACTGGCTTTCTGATTCTTATAGTCAGGTATAGTCACTCTTTTATATTTGTTCTTTGTAAAGCTGTTTGGCATATGATACATCTTCCATTTTTGCATGATTCCAGAATCTAGATACTATTTTCTTGATTGACTTGTACTCATTCTATTTTGGTCATAAAACATAGTTTGTTTGAGTTGAATTGTTTTGATTTTTGAGACTTATTTTATAGACCAGGATATTGTCTGCCTTGATAAATATGTCCTGTTTGTTGGAAAATACATGCATTATTCTGAATGAAATGTTGGTGAAATGCAATTCAATAAAGTTTCCTGCAAGCTTGTTCAAATCTACATCTCTACTGATATTTTAATGTGTTCATTCTATAAACTACTCAGTGGCTACTGAATCCCTCATGGAAACTGTGAGTTGTACTTTAACTTTTTTGTAGAATTGGTGGCTTTGGTTCATATTTTTCATAGGTTAGCTATTAGACAGACATTCAGGAATATTACATTCTCTTGATGAATTGATTCCTTTGTCTTTATAATATAATCTTTGCCGATAGCTATCTTCTTCCCTCTGATATCTTTATTCTCGGATCCTCTATTTTATACTTTGTATATTTAGATTTTGTTAAATTCCTTTGAGGTAGTAAAATCATTGAACCTTGTTCTTTTTCTTTTGATGATCCTAACTGACATCTATTGCCTTTTAAATTGTGTGTATAGACCTCCTATGTTCAATGTGATTAATCGTATGAATGAAGCAAATGTAATGTGTTTCTGTTTCCTACTTATCCGATCTAATCTTTGTTCCCTTCCCCCTCCACTTAAGATTTTTTTACTTTATGCAAGGATTTTACTTATAATTTATATTTTACTTTAGTATTTGTGTAGGACTTAATATATATCTAATATATCTCTGTCTACCTGCAGGTGATATATTTTACTTACAAATGGTATAATATTCCTACAAATAATATAATAGTCACCTAATTACATAATCCTTTTTCCTCTCCTGGATTTTATACTATTATAATAGAATATTTTAATTATATATAAATTATAAACTAAACACTATGCTGTTATTTAGCTTTAAAAAATTAAATTACCCTTTAAATATTTTTATATAGTTGTATGCTCTTTACACTTTGAAAGCCTTTACACATCTGTACAATGTATACTGTTCACATCCACCCACCACTGCCTCCTTCCAACTTCCCTTAGGTGCCACCTCCTGTTGCTCTCTCAACTCCTGGTCTTCAATTTTTCATTGTTATCAATAACCCTGAGTCCAATTAGTGCTGCTTACATGCACATGAATGTGAGGTCAGCCTCTTAGGAATGAACAGCCTATCACCCATGTCCCCCAAAGAGAGTGACAGGCCTTGCCTCAATAACCATCTATTGCCAATAACTCTTCCACTACAGGTGGTGTGTAGGAGCCTCCTCTTCCATTCATGCTGGAATTTTTACCAGCTTCATCTTATGCAGGTCATACACAAGTAACTATAGTTGCTCTGTGCAACAGCCATGTCATGTCTAGAGGGCAGTATTTCATAGCTCTCCTATCCATCTGTCAGCTCTTGTATACTTCCACTCCCCAACCCTAACCCCTTCCACAAATTTCTCTAAGCCTTATATGATGGGAGATTAATATATATGACTCATCTGCAACTAAGCACTCAGTGTTATCTATACTCAGCACCTTGATCAGTTATGAATCTGCAGTAACCATTACCCACGATAAAAAAAGATGTTTCTCTGTCCAAAATCTACAGCAGCACAGACCTATTAATGTGAACAGAAATGTTTAGGATACAGTTTGGAAAAATGACTCTTTAGCAAAACAAAAACAATGCATTTCCCCTAGGAAATATAATCTCCCAGTCATGGGATTTGGACCATATTTACAGTACAGGCATAAAATGCATCCTTTGGTGCAAACCCCATTTCCAATCAGAAAGTGGTTGGTTAACTGCATAACGGTCATCCTACTATTGAACCAGTGGGCATTTGTTGCCTGTTAGATTGGCACTGTACCACAGAGTCCAACTCAGAGTAAGACTATTAATATTTTGATACCTGAATAGCCTGTATAGTGCCTTCTGGAAAAATGCAAGCTATCTTAGAGAGAGAGAACTTTCTTGTCAATTGTACATAGATTATGCTCAGCACTCAAAGTGAGTGGCACTTAAGCAATAGCATCTTCCTGACTAGTTATAATAGACAACCAAGAGGTATGCTCATGTGCTTTGGATTCTTCTAGAGCCTCCCTCACAAATAACTCATAATGAGTATGCTCATGCCTGGAATTAAGATTTTTTTACTTAATAACATACCTCTTTCTATGCCTGGATGACATCATTCAGATTTTTTTTTTCAGTTTCAGCCATTCATTTTCAAATGTCATTATTTCATTTTATTTATAGCTGAAAAATATCCCATTGTGTATATTTATCATATTGTCTGGAATGTTTTTTGCTCTTTTGTCTTTTTGATGGGGCCTGCTAGCCAGCTCCCAAGTAAATCACACATGGAGGCTTATTCATATTAATAAGGGTCTGGCCTTAGCTTGGCTTGCTGCTGGCCTGCTTTTCTTATCTTAAATTAACCCATCTGCCTTTTTCCTCTGGGTTTTTATCTCTCTTACTTCTGTGTTCCTTTTGTTTCCGTCTTTCCCCATGTCTAGCTGTGTAAATGGGTGGCTGGCCCCGAAGTCCTCCTCTCCTTGTTTTTTTGCTCTCTTTCTTATCTTCCTTGTTTTCCCTTCTATTTTCCTGCTATATACATGTTTCCCTTTTTCCATATTCGTGACACCATTTCTTGTCATTTTGGTTTCTGACCTTGACAATTCTGACTGGTGTGAACTAGAATATTAAAGTCATTTTATTATATAATTCCCTAAAAGTTGAGGATGTTTAACACTTTTATAAGTGTTTGTAACTATTTTCATTTCTTTGTCTGATTTTTTTTTTGGTTTTTTCAAGACAGTGTTTCTCTGTGTAGCTTTGGAGCCTATCCTGGCACTCTCTCTGGAGACCAGGCTGGCCTCGAACTCACAGAGATCCGCCTGCCTCTGCCTCCCAAGTGCTGGGATTAAAGGCATGCACCACCAATGCCCGGCTTCTTTGTCTGATTTTTTAAGTAGCTTATCTCTTAGATTGGTTTGCTTGGGGTATTGGATTTGGAGGAGAGAAAGGAGAGTGAAGTTCCAAAGGTCACCTACCTGCATCCCTGTCCAGCATGACTGGTAGGTTCCCAGGGAATGCTTGCCTTAATAAACGTAATTCAAATAAGTAGAGACCAAAACAGAAACCACATGATCATTAGAAGTAGGAAAGGTCTTTGAAATAACTAAAATCCCTTCACAATAAAAGTCTTAGAGAATTGAGGTTACTGGGACATAGCTCATGACCTTTTGAATAAATCTCTATTTAAACCTACTTTTAAAAATAAACTTTCTAGGAAATATACATCCAAATATACAAAATGTGCTTAAATGAACTTAACCTACAATGATGTGGCAATGTCTTTACTACATACCAGAGGCTAAAAAGTTAAAAGTCCAGTGCCATGGTCATTCTCAGATTTAGTTAGTACTTTGTAGTTAATGTCATATTTTTCTTTTTGGATTCTGTTAAGATTTCTTCTTGTCCCCAACTTTCTGGGGTTTGGCTATGATCAGCCTGGATATTTAATTCATGTTTCTGGTGCTTGGTGCTCATTAAGCTGCTTAGATTGATAGATTGTATAGTTTTAATAAAAGCTTGAAAATTTCAGCCATTATTCTCTTTTCCTTGCCTACCCACCAGCCTTCATCCCTTTGAAAGGCTTTAATTATATTTATATTGGGCTGCCTAAAATGTTTTCAGAGTAAAAAGATACTTTAGTTCTCTCCCCTCAATGCTCCAGGTATATTTTAGCATATTTTATGTTTTTAATTGAAATGGAATTATATCACTTGCCTGTACCTTCCTCCATCTATTCTTTCTCAAGCCCATCACAACCCCCTATTCTCAAGGCAATAGCCTCTTTTTGGTTGACTATTACTGTTACATAGATACACATTTGTATTGGCATATTGTATGCACAGATATATACACAACTTGCTGAGTCTGTTTTGTTGCATGCATATTGTTTGGGGGATGACTATCCTGTACTGGACAATCAATAAGTGGGCTCATCCCGGGGAGAGGCTAATTCTCAGTGTCCCAAGTGTCTCTTAAGCAAGTGAGGCCATCACAGAAAACCCCAACTGGATGCAATGCAGAGACCAACAGTACTTCAGTTTTGAGAATTTCTCTTATTGCATCTTTAGGGGTTTTAGTAATTTCTCTTTGATGTCAAGCTAACCACTAATCTTGTCCTGTATTCTTTTCCTCTAACAACTTAAAATTTCCAATCTAGAAATTCAACATGGGCATTGGTTTTTGTCTTCTATAACACTATTCTTGAACTTCTGTGGTATAATTATTATGACTGTCTTAATGCTGATTGCATAAATTCTGAAACTTAGAACAGTGTGTTCTGGGAAGTTCTCTTTTGATGTGATGTGATGTCCTTGCTCTTACTTTTTGCAGGCTCTGCAATGTCTTATTGGACTGGAACTATTACTTGCATATTTTATATGCTAGATATTTGCTGTTATTAGTAGAAATAAGGCTATGCTTTGCTCTAAAGTACAAATAGAACAAATGGTCTACTTGGAATAAGTATAATTATTTTTATTAATTTAAGACTTACAAAACTGAACCAAATCACTGCTCACTTTGTTCCACTGTTGAAGATAAACTCTTTTGCATATTACTGTTGTTGCCAGTGTGCATGGCTGAAATGGGCACTATGCCTATCTCTGACTGCAGGACTATAATTTTCCGTTAGTCTTTCCAAACTTGCCTTGTTTTCAGTACATGTTCCTACTGAATATTTAATGGAAGCTCTCTTCAATCTTTCTTTTCTGTTACTAACCCTTTCTTTTTCCTAACCCTTGTCTTGTTCCCTAATTTCCTTTATCATGTCAGACTTGAAAGTCTGTCTCTTCAATTCTAGGATTTCCCCCATGCTTTTCCTTGTTTTCTCTTTAATACCTTAGCCTGCAAGCTTTTCCAGTGGAAAGTTGTCTTTTCATAGGTTTTGTTCATTTTTTTTATTATTTCATGCAAGAGTCTAACTATGATTTTTGTCACTATCTCTTCACTAAAAGCATAGATATTGACATTTATTTACTTATTTAATTCTTCATAACAAAAATAACAGGAAGAAACAAACTAGGTCCTGAGCAGTTTCCCCTGCTATAAACAAGATCTAACAATTGTGTGCATGGCTTGTACTTTCCAAGTCATGCTTCTACTAAGTACCACAGATAGACTCTAGGGGAAGATTTTCTGACTGGAAGCATCCCTCCTCTGTGTCTTTTCAGGTCATTTCATTGTGAGGAGTTATATTTACAAAAGACCAAGGCAACTGTAACCTCAAATAACCTTCCATTGTGTGGCACACATTAACCAAAAGACTGAAAAACAGGAAACATGTGCTCCAGAAATAACACTAAAATTGAACACATCCAATGTTCATGATATTGGGTTTAACAATCTGAAATCAGTTATTCCTTAGTAAAATTTCATACAACTAAATCCATGATTAAATCTAACATTATCACAACCTTTTACATTATTTTATTATGACATGTTGCAAACACACCAAAACAGGAATGTTACAAAAAGTATTGTTATGGATGAGCAATGGTGTCATATGCCTTTAATCCTAGCACTCGAGAGGCAGAGGCAGGCTGATCTCTGAGTTCCAGGCTACCCTGCTCTACATAGTGAATTCCAGGACAGTCAGGACTACACAGAGAAATCCCCATCTCAAAACAAAAACCAAAAAATTATAGACATCTCTCAGCTAGTAGGATATTATATTAGTGATGATACATGTTTCTTTGATATTTTTTAAAGGTACAAAAGTATGGTGGGGTCATGTGATTCAATCTCTCAATGTCCCTATCATCTAGGAAGCTTCAGAAATTATTTTCTGTACATTTAGAGCTCATTAATGGAATACTAATTTGCCTTTACCTTAGGAAAGCATAATCAATACGCAGTGGGCTTGGGTCCATTGTTCCACTCAGCTGTTCTTTCATTAAAATATATCCCTATGGTAGTTTAATTAGATTCTACTCAAAAGTCCAAACAGCCTTTGAACATTTTATCTTTAAGGTGAGAAGATAAGCAAAACTAATCTTGGGGGCTTATTAGTGACCCAATACCTTCCTCAAATTGATAAAAACCACTTCATATCCCAAGACAAAGAATCAAATCCATTCATATGAGCTTGCACAATTGATGTGGCAGTTAGCTTGCTTAGTCTTAATCTCTTTTATCTCTCCTATTCAGTCTTCAGTATACATTGGTGGAACTGACTACATCTTTGGGATTTTTTATTAGTGTGTGTTAATCATATATAATGAATTTCATCATGATATCTTCATACATGCATATAAAGTATTTTACATATTTATTCTCTGTTACCCTTTCTTGTCCCCCTCCCACTCTTGTCATTTCCCTACCTCTTCCCAACTCTGATAGTTAAGAAAAAAATCATTGACAATGTTTAAAAAAGTCCAGTAGTTAGGTTGGTCAGTGGCTATAAAGTAAAACTATTCACATAGAAAAATACGAA